>NC_081409.1:915898785-916499253 GCF_030272615.1 Cryptomeria japonica | reverse complement strand
GTGTCACATCTCCAATTAAATTTAAAACACTTGAGTAGCCATTACAGATGCAGAGCATTAACTGTACACAAGTTGCCCATTCAATTACAGTTAAACTGAGTGAATTTTCATAAGAATCAGATCGATGCTAAGAGATTGGAAGCTGTGAAGAACTTGCAGAGATTTGCAAACGATAACCAGAAGAGTTGAGCATTTTACCAAGTAAGTGTTGTATCTCTTATTTACTGTAACTATGGAACCTTCGTCTTCTTCTTCTAAAAAGAGTAGGAAAGGAAAAGAGTTAAACCCTGAAGAGAAGCCCAAGAGACAGAAGAAAGAAGGGAAAGCTTTGACTCAGGACTTATTAGACCAGTGTCCATCGTCTAGTGTAAGGTCCAAAAAGATTAAAAGTGAAGAGGAAGGATTAGAGGACAAATTTGAAAATCTAGGAGACATTTGGACTGAGATAAGAGGACATGAGTTATTTTTGTTTGGTTACAAAAGAAGGGATGCACCCGAACCCATTAGTAACCTGTGGAAGAGGAACTTAGGCAAGTTAGTAGTTCCAAATGTGTTTGTAGACGTAGAATTAATGAAAGCTCTGGTAAATTGCTACAACCCGAGAACTAAAACCATATGTGATTACAGAGGGAATACATTAGTAGTAATCAACAAGCAGACTATTGATATGGTTTTTGATCTAGACTGGGAGGTCGAGGAAAGCATCGATATGAAGAAACTTTCACAGGAATTCTTTAGTTTGGAAAATATCTACAGGACTTGGAGGCTACCTGTTCACAGGCCAAAAGTGGGTGGGTCATTTGTTCAGTTTGGCAAAAGTGACAAGGTGCCATTTGATGTCAACCACTTCCATCCATATTTCAAATATACGTATTATACTGCAGCCCAAGTACTAGGCATAGAGGCTCATCCACTCATGGATGTTGGGATTATGGTTTTGTGTGCTGATATTCAATCAAAAGACCCTAGGTCATTTGATTTTGCTACTTATGTTGCGGATACCTTGAATCATGGGATAGAAAAAATGAAAGGAGACCTTGTGAATGTTCACTTTTCATTATACTCCATGTTAATGCATATTCTTCTTTATTGTGGATAAGAAATTAACTTCTGGCCAGATGAGTTCAGCATCAGGTCTTATGATAAGAATGGTCTGAAGAAGCCAGTTCAGTTGTGGGTATCAGCATGGGACCAGAGGTTTATGAACAACCAATATTGGCATTTTCAAGAATACTTTGTGAAACCTCTCAGTGCAGCTTTTGGACAACGCAGGGATTATACTTTGTCCCCTGAAATTAAGAGGTTCCTCAGGCCAAAGGATTTCTCTCCAGAATCACAGATTGAACACAATTGGGGTGATTGGTATTGCCATGATAATCACACGGAGATAAGGGTATTTGGATATGAAGGGCAACCGCACATGCTTCCAATTATGGTGCCAGACAGAGTGGCTAGCTTGGAGATTATAAGGCAATTGTCTATTGCCAGTGCTAAACATTTAACTGATTTTGGTAAACAATCTATTGTTCCAGGTCTATTAGTTTTCTCTGATTTCATTGTCAAAAGTTCAAAGAGTTATCATTTATTACAGAATAAATTAAATTACTATGGCATGACTCTGGGTGAGCCTAGGGAGAATTTTGATCCCGAAGGATATATAAAAGCTGCCAGAGCCTCACAGAAACTCAAAGCTGGGATACATATGGCCAAAATGCCAGACGACCTAATTAAGAACCTTGAGCGAGAGGAGGCCAAAGTTTTGAAAGGAAAGAGTGAGTTAGTCTGGGAGGCCTACAAATGGAAAAGGGCAAGGGGAATGATAGATGGAGACCTAATTGGAAATCTCCAAGATCCTCTGGAGGTAGCTGAAAGGCTACTTCAACATGAAGCTGAAATTATGCACAGAGTTCCTTCACAATTCCTTCGCTTCATTAATACTGAAAGAGATAGTCAGCCCCTAGCTCACATGTCACCAAAATCAACCGCCAGTAGTATCCCACCTGATTCTCCTCGAGAGGATTATCCGCCTGGTTTCGAAACAGAAATGAACATGGACACAGGAGAAATCAACATCAAAGATGTTGTTGACATAAGAATGACTGAGCATGAGGACTTCATTGCGGATGATGGATTCGCCTCCTCTAGGGAATTCCTTTCATTTCTATATCAATACAAAGGGGCTCATGTCAAACAAAGCATGGCTGGAAAACCAGAGGAAGAACAGATGAAGAGATTACAGGATGAAATTGATGTCCTCATGAAAGATATGACTCCTGAAAAAGGGAGGAAATTATTAAAAGAGGCCGGTGTGATCATCTTCTCTGGTTGGGATATCAACTCAGCACTCTTATTTGATGGCTTTTTGAAGAAACAAGATTTGAATCAACAAGTATTGCCCCAGGAGGTAGATAAACTGTTCCTAGGCTCTGGATATGATCTAGACAAAAAGGCTCTCCTACAGTGGGCACTATATCCAAAAGGGAAGAGGCCAATCATTGTGGATATAGAAGAAACCTTTGGGCACCTCATGGTTCATCAGGTTGGAAAGACTGATCCTAGGGTCACTGCGAAGCTCAACCTGGATGTTGCAAGATTGAACTTGGACCAGACAGAGTTTCTGGTCAGAGAAAACATTACATACAAGGGATTATATGAAAAATCCAAGGAGGAAAACCAGAAGCTGCAAGCAAAGGTATTGCAATTAGAAACGGGGACTCCTATCAGCGAATACACCTCATACCCCGCAGGACGCAGCTTGGATGATGTCTCTGATGCCCTGTACTGGAAATATCAGGCAGAGAAGGCCAATAAACGCGCAGACAATATCCAGCAAAAGATGGACAAATTGGTCAATGACATCATAGGACATCGGTTTAACACCATGCTCTTACAGGTCGAACCATATTGGATAGTTTACAATGGAACAATAAAAGCGCTAACAGAGCATGAGCGGTTAAGAGCACGATTGCAGGGGGTGCTAAGCAATGACGATTCCATGACGCTAGAAGAAAAGGCTGAGGGTAACGCGTATATGGATAATCATGTCAAACTCAAAGATATGCTGAGAAGAGATCTAAAAGAATTAGATGATGAAAGACCCGTTGGAATGCCTTCCGTCTACAAGGAAGGAGAGGTAATAACCTTGGAGGATTTGCGAAAGGAGCTTGTCAGCGTCAAGGATTGGGCCTTGTCAGAAATTGATCGGAGTAAGGATATGGCCCCTACCGTCAACCAGATGATATTCAAGTACCTGACGCTAGGGGATGAATTAAAAAAGCAAACACCTCGAATCAGAACATTCAAAGATGATGATTACATTCATCATTTTGGGCTTTTGAATCTCTTTTTGCTTAAGTTTAGAAACACTCGAGTTAACGACTAATATTTTGAAAAGTCGTGTCTCTTCATGAAAAGCTTGCGTCCTCATATATATATGAGAATGTTTTTTGTAATGTAAGGATGATATGAGATAGGATTAAGAGCGAAAGAACGACAGCCTGTAAGTCTTTGTGTACGAACTTCAATGGAATACAAATCTTGATCAATTGTTTTCCTGCATATGTGTTGTGGATTATTTCATTTTCTTTTGGCAATTGTCTGTGATATTATCTGATAAAGATAGGGTTATTCATATTCTTAAGATCAAATCTATGCTTTATGTTATAATGTTGCAACAAAAGTTTTGCTTGCGGATTGTAATTGTTCCCTGCAAAGCTTAATTGACTGGTCCCTTAAGGGTAGGGTTAAATTCACTCAATCAACACATAATATAAGCATTCATTTGGTTTTGAAAGAAATAGTAACTGACAGGTTCATAAGGGATGAGTTAAAAAACTGTCTCACAGATTCGCACTATAAGTCCTGAAGAAAATTGTAATGACTCTGTAACCCATGCAGTGAAGAAGGCACTGGCTTAAATCTCAAGTTATACTCATCATTTCTTTTCACTATTAGTTATTTTGATAGCTACAGGAGTAATTAAGAAACACAAAGCAAAATAACAATCTTGAACTCGTCTGCTATATCTCCATTCAAGGAACTCATGCCATTTCAAGATCAGGAGATATCAGAATAGGATAACATATCTGCTATAAAAAGCACTGTTTATTGGAGACATTCAGTGAATAGGTATACCCGCCTAGGTCCTGCAGAGCCTAAAGAGAGAGAGTTAGTAACTAATAGGTTCACTCTATAAGTTGGCCAAGTCAATTGGAGGGTTTGATCATAGGAGTTGGCATTTCCTTAGAACCCATCCAATCTGTTGATTTGAGACCCAACACTTTGTTTAGTTTCTAACTAAGAGCTTATGAACATCATGCTTGAAATGCCATTATGAAATTGATGTACATAATTTAAACTTTAAATACTATTTGAAAAAAAAGAGAAATATCATTATTCTACAATTAAATGAATTAATACATGTATCGACATGGTAATGATAATTGTGAACTTACGAGTAATTGCATGAAGATAAGGAATAGGAAATAATAATAATGCAGTGCAAAAGTAATGTCATTTACATACAAAATGCAGAAATGTTTTCTCTTAGTGCGAGACTAATTAATTATAAGATTACAAATTCCCCATGAGTGATTAACTTATAATTTTTGAAATTTTTGGGTCAAATCGAAATAAAAATAAGACTTGTTTTCAAAATCGTGGATCAAATAATCCAATAATTCCCTAAAGGAATCGAAACAATACTTTGAATTCAAACTTTTTGCTAATTTTAAGAAAAATAAATTTAACTAAACAATTGTATAAAGTAAAAAAAAAATTAACTTAAATTTAAATTAAACGATATATATATTTTTTTTAAAAATAACTTAAAATTTTAATTAAAAAAAAAGATGATTTTTAAAAGTTTTATCGAATTTATTCCTTAGCAATGAATTGCTTTTAAGTGTAGCAATTAGGGGAAGGTGGGGACCACGGGTCCCATCATCCCCTGCAGTCTTGCATGCGCAGGCTTGTAGGGAATGAGGGGGCCGCGTGGTCCCCTCCACCCCCCTGCGGCCACTTACAATGACCGCAGGATAGTGGGGGGTACCATTAACCCCGCGGTTTTCAAAACCGCCGCCCTGCGAAATCTCATTTTTCGGAAAATGTGCAACATAAATGCGGTACAGTATTAACATATTAACATTGGATTTATTCACAAGGTGAATAATCGAGGAAGTTACAGATAAACGATCCAAGAAGATGAAAGATAGATGATTATGCTGGGAAGTGTAATCTCATAAAATTTACAGAGATAAACTTTTATTCTCAGAGATAGACAATCCAGATACAATATTTGTTTCCAGCCATGAAGATAAATGAATTATGCTGGTAAATGCAAGCTCATAAAGTGTGATTTTTTTTTTTGATTTTCAATCTAAAACCTACAGAGATAAATTTATATTTTGCTTCTTCACAGATAGTTATTTCACAGAGATAGAAAGAATTAATCATACAGATTTAAATATTACGGAGATAGAACGAATTAATCATACAGATTTAAATATTATAGGGAGAAATTTAGAATAATCGCAATAAAATCTCAAACCAGACACAGAGGAAATAATCACAGCGAAATCTCTTTAAAGGATGAGATTCAGATAAACAATAACCAGAGAGATGATTCTAGAGAAAATAAAGATGGTTCTAATTTAGTTCTTCAGCAAGAATCAATCTAAAAATTAATAAGAATTTTTTTTTTTAACGATTTAATCTAATTCCTATCAAAAATTTGAAATATATGGATCTAACTTCTTAAACAATGGATCTAATGGATCTAATTCTTGTCAAGAATCTGAAAATAAATGGATCTGATTCTCATCGAAATTTGAAACAAATAATTCTAATTTCTTAAACAATTTAATCTACTCCTTATCAAAAATTTGAAAACTAATGGATCTAATTCTTATCAAGAATTTGAAACAAATGAATCTAATTCTTAAACAAATTAGTCTACTTATTATAAAAAATTTGAAACTAATGGATCTAATTCTTATCAAGAATTTGAAACAAATGAATCTAATTCTTAAACAAATTAATCTACTTATTATCAAAAATTTGAAACTAATGGATCTAATTTCTTAAACAAATTAATCTAATCTAAATTGCAGCAAGAATAAGATGCATGAAAAACTAAATTTGAAAGAACCTGGGTGCTTGAAAATGGTGTGGAATCCTCTATGAATCTCCCTTGATCCTCCAAACTTGAAGAGAAGTCCTCCCAAGCAAAAATCTTAGCTGAAAAATGAAAATTGACTACAAAAGAAAAATTTACTTGAAGAATTTCTTATGGAATAACCAACTCCTCTTTTTGAAAACTTGTACATCTTTCATAAGAAAAAAACTCAAATTCCACTACCTAATTTTTAATTAAAAAATAGAGATTCTCTCCAAATTTGGCCTTCATGCAAATTGATTAGACTTAATGGGAGGAGTTACATGCAAGGTGGTGGAGAAGCCTCTAGAAGCTTCTTATTCCTCCTACAACATGTGCCATAATTTGGGTGAGGAAATTTAAATAAACATTTTTAAAAATGTATATTTTCCATGTGTGTGTGTGATTTATTATTTTATAATATTCATTCAATAGTTTATCCAAAAGAAATATAATAGAGTTTGTATTTAAATCAAAAGGTGATAAAGGAGGGTTGTGACAAAAGGTATACCAACAAAGAATGTGTCACATTTATAATCACAAGGTCAAACCGAGAACATTTCAAGCTGGAGAACTAGTACTAAAAGAAAATCCACGCAACTAGGCAGATCGAGAAAAGAAAGGAAAGTTTGAACCAAACTGGTTAGGTCCATTTGTGGTCACAACAATATTTGGGTCAGGAGCATATCAGCCATCAACACAGGATGGGGATTAGCTTGAGGAACCCATCAATAGCATGCATCTGAAGAAGTTTTATGTTTGAAAAAGCAGAAAAATCCAAAAATAGTGAAAAAGTAGAAAATCCAAAAACAATGAAAAAGAAGAAAATACAAAAACAGTGAAAAACAAACAAAGCAAAAAAGCAAAAAAATCAAATATGAGAAAAAGTGCAATAAAAATAGATGGTGAAAACCTAGCAAATAGGCGCTATTTGTTTGCTAGCTCTTCCATCTATTGGTTCATGCATCCTTCTGCTTGCATTAATTTTCTATCAATGATGTTCATATCCATAATAAAGCCTTTGTACATATGCAGGCATCTCAGGTGGCTTCTCACCATGGTTTGGATCATTGGGTATATCATAATGACTTTGTTTTTAGGTTTGGGGCAAAATCCTACACCTACATGGGGGGAAAATTATCAATCATTTTGAGCTTAATCAAATAGGTAGAACAATAGTCAGGCAACTCTTATCAAGCAAAAACTAAGACACATCCAATGTTGAACACGAGACCAAATTGTCCATCATCAAACTATCACATATCAGTCTAAGCATCACACACTTTTCAATGGATGATATCTTTTGGATAATGATTTTAACATGCTTGTTCAACTTTTCTATCTTGAATTTCGCTATCATGATTTTTGAGTGACTCCAGGACGCTTATGACTAGAGGAACAAGGAAGGAACATGATATTTTTCTTGTCTGCTATTTGTAAATTAATCATTAATATGTGCAAATTTGTCTTCAGACATAATCATCAAAGTATCATTAAAGACTTTTTTGATTTCCGTATAGAAATGATTAATATTGCTTGTTTTACGCAAGCAACACTCAGGTCATCTTGGTTCAATTATACCTCGATGCTTGTGCTAACTTGCAATATTAAAATCTAGGAAAGTCGTGCTCAGGTCATCATGGTTTAATTATATCATCAATGTTTGCACTCACTTCCCACATTTTTAAAAGCAAAAAGCTCAATGATGACAAAATACAATAACCCAGTGACTAGTCCAGTCGTAGTTTTGCATTTCATTTGCATTTAGCTTGCATTTCATTCTTGCATGGGATCCCACAAGCTCATTTTATCCAAGGTTAAATCTATTGCAGGAATCATCAAGGCATCATCATAAGTATGTACACAATTAGACTAATGACTCATCTCTCTCTAGATATTGTCGATCCAACGCAAATTTTATGTTACCCCCTCAACAAAACCAACATCAGTATATCTAAATCTTACTGCAACTTGATATCAACAAATTTCCAATTCTTTATCCAATCAACCTCATCGATTCTATCAATCCATCGCATATAATCTATTCTATCATGTCTTATATAGGATGTATCTTTCCTGGAACCAGACGCTCTGATCAAGTCTTATATATGATATATTGTTCCTGAAACCAGATGCTTTGATCATCTTTGTCTTATATAGGATATATCATTCCTGAAACTAGACACTTTGATCATCTTTGTCTTATGTAGGAGGCATTATTCCTGAAACCAGACTGAATCTCGACCTTATCAATCTAATCAATCAAGATATATCAATCATTGAGAACCGCAACGCCGTGATCATAGAACTCGCACTTTTATCAACCACAGTTGCATAAATCAAATCATTTCTAATCGAGATATCAATTTTGCAAAAATTCACACACTCCAAAGGTCAATTATCTCAATTGATCTCTTGAGGGTGCATCACCGTACTGCAATTTATCAATCAATGTCTGTGGCATCCCATCGAACCAATATCATCATCAAAATGAGATTATTCTTTGAATCAATATGTCATCACACCTCGCTTCAAAGAGGGGAAAAATGTATACACCTAAAAATGGTCTGAAGATAATTAATTAAATAAGCAATTATTTAATTAATCCCCCTTCCTAATTTAATTGAATTCATTGGCAATTTGATTAAATTCCCCCTTTCATCTACTTATTAATAAATCTAAAGATTTATTTAATAGGTTCATTTCAATGGTCCCTTTTGATTAATTAATTCAAATTAATTAATCCCCCCCATTTCAATCAATTCTTCTAATCCCCTAATTAATTAAAACAAATCAATTTATGAGTTGTTGAAAATTAATTAGTCTTTTCCTAGTATTTGAATTTTTAAATTCAAATTACCCACATGCCTCCTAACTTCTAACCACCTAGCCTAACCATCCCTCTAACCTAACCCATTCCACCTAACCTTGGGTTTGCCTAACCCTATCCTATCTTTCACATCCTAACCTCCTATGGTGTGGATATTCTTCCCTTGAGACACATGGCACTTTGGTCACATGTCTCCTCTCTTGGAGACTTTCCCTCTTATGAGAAAGGCTCCTTGAAACTTGTCACCATAGAGATGACAAGTGTCTCTTCCTCCAACCTCTTCTCCAACCTCCTCCATTTTCACCCTTGATATCTTCAGACTCAATCTTGACTGTTGATTCTTGCCACCTCACCCCTAGCCTTGGAAATCCTATAAATATCCCCCATTTTGGAGCATAAAGGATCTCATCTCATTTTCAATTTAGGCATTGCTACTATAGGCATATCATTTGAGCATTGTTGTTATAGGCAATTGCATTAGCTTAATTTGATCATTTTCTAGAATAATTGTTGAATCACGTAGCTTAATCAATCTCTTTTCTAGCTTAATTGCATCATCATCATATCTTAATCATGCATATCATTAGCTTAATTATCCTCTTGGATCAATCTAGCATAATCAATCTCATATAGCTTGTATATTGTTATCATCTCAAATCCTCCGTCTAGGTGTAGTCAAGTCACTAGGATTTCTTATCTAGATCTGAGAGCAAATCCATACTTGCATCTCTTAGGAGGTGATAGGTCACTTTGTCATGGTTCATCTTTTATTTTCTTCTTATTTATTAACCATGTTTGTAATGATCTATTGAGTGTTTGTGTTGCAGCTACAACTATCACACTTCATAGGCACGACAATAAGAATTAAGATATTAAATTCCTATTGACTCGGACCATTCAAAGAGATGATATTTAATTAATGAACGTTCATAAATCACAATGTATTGACCACGAATAAGTTGTGAATGAATGCTTAATAAGATATATGTTAATCTCCACCACAAGCTGCTAATGGCGTTTGCTTTGTCCCTTTTCCAACCAAGACCACAACCTTTGTTGTTTGCTTTGATTTTTTTTTATATCGATAAAGGTATGATGTACACGAGATTGATGAGACACCATAGCGAACACAATATGCCATGCAAGATAATTATTTCATAATAACCACTACTTCCAATAACTTGCACTCACATCTACCTCCAATGACTTGGTAAGTAATCCCAACCAATAAAGGCTGAAAAATGCCTCGATAAAACCAATCAATGTTGTTTGCCTTGTCCACCATAAGATGTTAATATGATATGATAATGAAGATGTTAATATCATTTTCCTTGTAGCAAGATCACTGCAAATCATTGTGAAGCTTCTTCATCCTTGTAAGGAAAGCTACAGTGTGGAAATGCCTTCCAAATGCCAAATTTGTAGAGGAAGTAAGAAAGAGCAACTTTTAAATCTATTCCAGAATATTAAGATGCACATTTAAATAGGAGATCGAGAGCATAGGAAAAACAACAAGCACATAAGACACAAAGAAACACCAAATTTAACGTGGGAAAACCCTTTTAGGAAAAAACCGACACACCAAAAATCGAGCATCTTCTTTGTATTACTGTAAGCAATGTTACATACATTTGAAAATGAATTTTTTCACAGCATCAGAGTGTGTACAATCTACACGAATTTTTTCACAATATATTTTTAACCATTCCTACAATGATTTATACACCGCAATTCGTTATGGAATTTGGTATGTCAATCATCACTTCACAAAACGGTCAACAAACTCAGTATGTCACTTGTCCAATCGACAGTCACCGAAATATGTACGAGCATCACCACTCGGTGGGTGCTACACCACAGGCATCATTGTATGCCATTGTGGGGTTGGGTCTCATCGTACAATACCATGTTGGGTCTTACCATATGCCATCGTCTCTCACCATACGGGGAGAATCCACCGTACAGTGGACTCACCACACAACATGGTGAGCAACCCCCGCATGGTGGAATCACCGATCACCTCAGTATGTATGAGGCACCCACTTCAACAAGCTCCCACTTGACAAGGTACTTACTAATATCCGCAGAGTTACTCAACAAGGCTAATAGAAGTCAAGGGCTTTAAGCCCTGGGATCGAGCTTGTGCACCATTTGAACTTAACTATGCTTACCAACTTTGTCAATGCATCTATAACATCCTTCTGAGTGCCAACCTTTTCTAGCTTTACCTTGCCATCTTCAACCATGTCACATACAAAGTGATATTGCACATCAATGTGTTTTTTTCTGGCATGGAACGTAGGATTCTTTGTTAAACATATTGCACTTTGACTGTCACAAAAAATTGTAATTTGCCTTATGTCATAACCAACATCTGAACACAAGCGCTTAAGACATACAACTTCTTGACATGCATGGATAGATGCCATGTACTCTGCCTCAGTTGTCGATAACACGACTACAAACTGCCATTTGCTCATCCAGCTGATAGCACCACTATTCACCATGAACACATACCCACTGGTGGATCTTCTTCTGTCAATGTCCCCAACTCAATAAACGTCTACATACCCTTGAATGCTAATAGATCTATTTGATCTAGTTGAATTACCTTGATAGCATAATGCATATTGCAACGTACCCTTGAAACATCTAAGTACCTTTTTCACAACATCCCAATGTGACTTGCCTAGATTTTCCATAAACCAACTCAATACTCCCACTGCTTGGGCAATGTCTGGTCTAGTATTGACCATTGCATACATGAGGCTACCAACAACACTTGCATAAGGTATCTGCTTCATCTCTTCAACCTCATCTGGAGATTTTGGACTGTCATTAACCGATAGCTTTGTTCCCTACAAAAATGGAACTACTTGCTGCTTGCAATCAGTCATATTGAGCCTCTCAAGAACATTGGTAATATTTTTGCTCTGGCTGAGCCAAAGTTTCCTACTAGCCCTGTCCCTTTTGATTTTTATCCCCAGAATAAATTTCACTGCCCCCAAATATTTCATCTCAAATTTCAAGGACAACTGAGATTTTAAATCTGAGATCATTCCCTTACTATTGCCTATAAACAACATATCATCTACATATAGAGCAATATTAAGTATCCGATCATCTTCAAATTTATAGTACACATAGTGATCAGATTTAGATCTCATAAAACTAAAAGATAAAACATATGTATCATACTTTTGATACCACATTCTGGGTAATTGTTTCAAACCATAAAGAGACTTCTTAAGCTTACAAACCAAATGTTCTTTACCTTTCTCCACAAAATGCTCCGGCTGTGACATATATATCTCTTCTTCTAGAACACCATGAACAAATGTTGTCTTCACATCCATCTGCTCAATTTCAAAGTCATGTGTCACTGCAAGTGACATCAGAAACCTAATGGATGTTAGCTTAGTTACAAGAGAAAATATTTCTCCATAGTCAACCCCTTCTTTTTGAGAATACCCCTTTGTAACCAATCTTGCCTTATACTTGTCAATACTGCCATTTGGATCATACGTCTTCTTAAATATCCACTTACAACCCATAGGATTTCTATCTTTAAGCAAGGGTACTAGATCCTAGGTTCCATTTTTTTCTAATGACTTCATTTTATTATCCATGGTTTCTAATCAAGAATCTAAATCTAGCATATTAATTGGTTCTTTCATAGTCCTAGGCTCGTCAGCATCAGTAAGCAACACATAGGCATAATTAAAAATCAAGATTGAGTAATTAAACCTCTTTGGTGAATACCCATACCTATCAGGTTGCCACCTCTCCTACATAGATCTCCTTACTTCCTACGGTGAGGCTTCATGAGGTTCATGATCATGTTCATCTAAACTTGTAGAACTACTTTAGCTCTCCTCATCCTAAGGCACATTCGGGTCCTCATTCTCAGGCACATTTGGGTTTTGTAATATCTCCCTTTTAGAAGCTAAAGGGATTTCAATTGCTTCTTTTCCTTTTTCTGTCTTCTTTGACTGTGGATCTGTTGAGACAAGTTTCATCTCACAGAAGGTAACACTCTTGCTGTACAACACTTTTTCTGTGAGAGGGTTCCATAATTGTATCCCTTCACACCAATTTTGTAGCCAATGAAGATGCATTTCACAACTTTGTTATCCATCTTTGGCCTACTCACAGCAGGCACATGAGCATACACCTCACAACCAAAGATGCGTAAATGTCTTAACAAGGGATTCTTACTAGACCATGCTTCCATAGGCATTTTGTCGGCTAGCACTACAGTAGGAGAATGGTTCAGCATGTAACATACTGTATCCACTGCTTCAACCCAAAAAATTTTCTCCAAACCAACAGTACTCAACATGCTTCTCGCTCTCTCCATCAAAGATCGATTCAACCTCTCAACTACCCCATTCTGCTACGGAGTATAAGGTGTAGTTGTATGCCTCTTAATACCATGATCTACGCAAAATTTATCAAAATCTGCATTGCAAAACTCGCCACCATTATCTGTTCTTAAACATTTAATCTTTCTCCCAGTGAGATTTTCAATAGGGCTTTTAAATTCCTTAAAACGATTGAACACTTCTGATTTACTCTTCATAAAATAAATGAATGCTCTTCTTGAATAATCATCTATAAATGACACATAATATCTTGACTTAGACAAAGGAGGAACATCTATAGGACCAAATACATCAGAGTGAACATAGTCCAACAAACTAGAAGACTTTTGAGAACTAGAATAAAACTAAAAACAACTTTGCTTTCCATATATGCAATGTTCACAAAAATCAAACTCAAGATTATACTCAATCAGCCCCTCAACCAATTTTTTATTCTTCAAAAATTTTAAACCTTTCTCGCCAATATGTCCAAGCCTATAATGCCAGAGCATTGTTTTTTCTATTGGAGGTTTAACTTCCATAGAGTCTACATCATGTGTTCCCATAGAAGGTTTATCGGACTTTACAAAGACACTATTACAACACATGGGTTTGACATGTAATTTATATAGTGTTCCAATGCATTCACCCTTAGCTAAAACAATAGAACATCTAGTCATCTTGCAACCATCATGCACAAATGTTCGCCTGAACTCCAACATCATTCAACTTGCTGACAAAGAGTAAGTTCCAAGCCAGACCAAGAATATGAAGTACTCCATCAATTCCCTTTACTTTGTCGTTGGGGAACTAGATTCTGACTCTTCCTCTTCCAATGATCTCCAATGTGGAATCACTTGCTAGAAACACCTTTCTGCCATTGTATGGTTCATACTTTGAGAACCACTCTTTATGAGACATCACATGGAATGATGCTCCTGAATTGACCAACCATACATCATCGGATGCACGCACTGCCAAGGCTGCTACAAATGCATCAACGTCACTCTGAGAAGGTTAAGTGTCACAAGTACATTTCTTCTTCTTCTTTTTCTCCTCTTTGCAATCCTTTTGGATATGACCTTTCTACCAAAAATTCCAACTCTTTGCCTTGGACTTATTTCCAAGAGTAGCGGATCTCTCCTATGACTTTGACTTCGTGTCCTTCTTCTTGCTTTTGTCCTTAGATCTTCCTTGGACAATGAAAGCCTCTTTAGCTACCTTAGAGGATTTCCTTCACATCTCCTCTGATAGAATGAAACAAATACTTCATTCATTTTAATTGGTAGCAGTACTTTCTATGACCATTACCAAGTGATCCCACGAATTAGGCAAAAAACTTAGGAAGAACATACAACTCTCTTCTTCACCAATAGACACACCAACATAAGTTAACTGTGCAATCACCATATTGAACATATTTAGATGATCTGCCACAAACGTTCCTCCATCCCTCTTCAGAGAGTACTACTTCTTTCTTAGGAAGAGCTTGTTTACCAAGGATTTTCCCTGATAAATATCTCCCAACTTCTTCCACAAAGAATGTGTGGTTTTCTCTTCATGGACATTAATAGAACAAAATCTGCAAAGCTCAATCTTATCAGTCCTCTAGCCTTTTGATTTGCTAGATCCCAATCTTCCTGCTTCATGCTTAAAGGCTTGTTGCCAGACACAATGATCCATAGATCTCAGTCAACCAACATATCTTCAATTTTAAGTTTCCACAACTCAAAGTTTGTGCCATTGAACTTTTCAATGTCTATTCTCATTGATGTGCCAACCATCTCAATTCGCAGATGAAAACTTTGCAACTACTACTGAAAACAAATTTGGCACAAAAAACCAACCCTACCCAACAAGGATAACAACAACTAGCCAGAATTTGATACCATTTGTAAGGAAAGCTACAGTGCGGAAATACCTTCCAAACGCCAAATTTACAGGGGAAGTAAGCAAGAGCAACTTTTCAATCTATTCCAGAATATTAAGATGCACATTTAAACAGGAGAACAAGAGCATAGGAAAAACAACAAGCACACAAGACACAAAAAAACACCAAATTTTACATTAGAAAACCCTTACAGAAAAAAACCCACACACCAAAAATCAAGCATCTTCTTTGTATTATTGTAAGCAATGTTACATACATTTGATAGTGAATTTTTTCACTGGCTTAGATTGTGTACAATCTACCCAACTTTTTTCACAGTACATTTCTAATGAATCCTGCAGCGATTTATACACCGTAATTCATTATGGAATTTTGTATGTCGATTGTTACTTCACAAAATGGTCAACAAACTCAGTATTCCACTTGTCCAACCGATGGTCACCAAACTATGTGCGGGCATAACCGCTCGGTGGGTGCTACACCACAATCATCACCGTACGCCATATGCCATTGTGGGACTGGGTCTCACCATAAAACACTATACTGGGTCTCACCATACACCACCCATACGCTACCTCCATATGGCACTCTCTCATCGTAAGGTGAGCATTCACTGTACGGTGGACTCACCACACAACATGGTGAGCAATCACCATACGGTGGACTCACCGTACACCTCAGTATGTATGAGGCACCCACTTCAACAATCCTGATGTTCCAACAAAAATTTTAATATTACACTTGTCATTAGTGCCACGGCCTTTCCCTTCGGCTTCTCTTCACTTGTGTTTCACAAGTCTGGTAAAAAAAAGTTTTCTTGGAATGCCAAGAGGGAAAAATGTTTCTAATAGTATCCAAACTTCCCAACTCTAGAATAATGTGAAGGATTTAAACAACGATCAGCTCTAAGTAAAAACTCATAAATAAAATTCAGCACATTCAGAAATAAATAATTAAACCAAAGAACGCTCTGTAGTGTTCAAACAACATAAGCTAAAAAGCAAAGCAAACTAATATGGAATTCCTTGAAAACTAATGTGTATAGAACATACATACATAGAGCTCAGTTTGATCACTGATCAACATTCAGCACATTCAGAAATAAATAATTAAACCAAAGAACACTTTGTACTGTTCGAATAGCAGAGGCTAAAAAACAAAGAAAACTAATATGGAATTCATTGAAAACTAATGTGTATAGAACATATATACATAGAGCTCAGTTTGATCACCGATCAACAAAACTAAAAAACTACAGTTTCTAAACTTAGCAAGTATCTTCATAATAGTCTTGCCTATTAATGTCTTCACAAATGTCTTACTTTCTTCAATACAAAAACCTGAAAATTGAAGCCTTAAAGAGATGAATTCAAAGGAATAAGCATCGTACTTTGGAACCCAGTCAATGATTTTTATAGACCCCAAATTCAGAATGTGTGAAAAGAAGACCCCAGAAGCCTATTTAGAGTGTCTTTACAGACTATTCATTTCCCTTATAGCACAAATCATTTAAACCAGTGCGTAGTTTCAAGGAAGGCGCGATTCGAACACAGATTGTTCTGGGATGATCATTTCCTTCATTAATTGTGATGTTGTGTGCTGCTAAGACACGGTTTTTTTCATTACAAAATTCTTACCTATTTGTCCAGTTGTCCTTTATGCGATGATGGATGTTTAGACTGTCGGGTGGAGCACGGGTGGCTGTAGCTATTTTGGCTCCAAAATCATAGTACAGAGTTAATAACATGCAAGTAATTGATTGTTATAGATCGTTGATTTTAAAAAGAATGGTCATCAGCACGGGCAAGGTCATTCACAATTATAAGCCCTGCTACAATAATAATACAGTTGGTGAGGAAGAAAAAATGGACGAGATTTTTGCCAAAGTTTTGAACAGTTTTTTAATCCCGACGTTAGACATGATGTTTCCCATAGGCTTTTCACCAAGAATAGCCTATCGACTAATTATAATTAAAATTTATTATATTATCTATTATTACATAATGCATATCAAAGGTTTAATTTGAAATTATGATGATCATCTACAATGTAAGAAACATAGAGGTACTGGAATTCCGTATACAAAAGCAAATAACATGAGAAAAGTGAAGCTTAATTACTGATTGCGGATACTAAAGAAAACTGAATATTTTATATGCAAACAAGATTCCATACAGATCTTTAAAAGATATTGGTACCAAATTTTCAACAATTTGGTTGCTATCTTTTCATTAACATCACAAATCAATGCAAATCTAGTTATCCAAAAATGACTGCTACTATGCAACTACTGCTAATTTTAACCCTTGGACTTTGGTTGGATGTCTAGATATATTTGCAATAACTACATGACAATGAAGATCTGGGCATACTTATAGTTCAACTTAATGGCCAAGGACGCTTGTGGAAGTGGTTGGTTTATCTGTAGAAATAGAAGAAGAAAATACAACCATCTCCTATGAAGAAGTGGTGAAAGGTGGAGGACAATCTAATTTACATTATCTCATAAAAGAAACCCCATTGAAGAGGAGAATACATTGGTATAGGCATTGTAGGAGGAAGATGAGGCAGTGGAGATTCAAAGTTTAAGATCTGAAGCACTTGTCTCATTTTAGGTCTTGTCCTAGGATCAGGGTGAGAACACCACAACCCAATGAGCATCAGCTGCTCCATTTCTTCTTTGATAAACTCTCCATTGAAGACAGCATCTGCTGCATCCAATAATCTCCCTTTCCCATACAAATCCCACACCCACTCCACAAGCCGTATGTTGCAATTTTCCTAGATGAAATTAATGACCTTCTTTCTGCAAGCAATTTCCAGAGCAACTGCACCGAAGTTGAACACATCTAATTCTGCACTAGCTTTTCCTATGACTGCACATTCTGGAGCCATGCATCCCAATGTCCCTGCTATTATGGTGGTCTGGGACAATCTATCACCCTTCATTAGGCGAGCCAATCCGAAGTCTCAAAGCTTTCCATTGAAGTGAGAATCCAACATAATATTGTTGCACTTAACATCTATGTGCACAACACATTGGTTCCATAACTCATGGAGATAAAATAGAGCAGAGGCAATGTCACAAGCAATCCTATGCCTACATGCCCAGCCTATCTCTCCTCTTCTTTTCTTGAAAATAAAATTATCCATACTTCCATTGGGCATATATTCGTAAACCAAGAGCAGATTTCCATTCTCATGACACCATCCCAACAGCTACACTAGATTTTGATGCCTCAAATGACTAATCGTATTTATTTCTGATACATACTCTTTCTTTCCCTAGTTAGAGCCCTCAGACATGCATTTCACTGCCACAATTTCATTTGTTTTCAACAACACCCCTTTGTACACATCACCAAAACCTCCATGCCCAAGTTTCCACTTTTCACTGAAATTCATTGTGGCTACTTTTAGCTGTCTATATGTAAATCTACGGTAACCAGGAACATCATCACACTACCTATTTATCTACTCATCCATCTACTTTGAATCTCACCTCCTCCTAATGTATACCAAACAGAGAAGAGCACACAATACTATGGTTGGAATGGAAGAGACAAAAACAATTACAAGCACCCATGTCAACAAATTCCTTTTCTTCCTAGAGAGACCTACGCTTGTGAAGCTCCAAGAAATCAACTAATGAGTTTCTGTTGAGTTATAAGACAATTGACAACCCAATCATAACATCTCGAGGAAGATATGCCATCAAATCTATGTCATATGACAAAAGAGGATTGCTGTCCTTTGGTTTTAGGCCATTTGATCTTTTTGACAAAAAAAACTAGCAACTTGTTTCGTTCACCGTCATACTCTATCCAAGCATCACAGATTTCTCCATCATTCATAGATTGATTTACTCGAAAGCTTTTGGTAGAGAGAATGTTCTGAACGTCAATTCCCACATGGTCATCACTAGTTGTTACCCAGGCATTCATATATGTGTCAAATTCATTAGCCACTACTTGATTAGAGGATTTGCCCTTATCGATGGGACTACCGTCAGATTTGTTGTGACTGAAAAGACCTAGCCCCCCTCCTTGTTAGTTTTTGGGAATTTTCTTACCCAACTCTGGAGATGCAAAGAAAAAAGCCAATCCTTCACCTTACGGACGATCCCCTTGTTTAATAAGGAATTGAAAATGTGTGGTGAGACTGGCATTCCACAGAGAAATTGTTTTTTTGTAAACAACTCTTCCTAGGCTCGATCTTAGGTTGTGATCATTCGTTTTTCTTGTGTTGGTGAGTGCGATTGCATTTCTAGAAACAGCGGCATCCTTTTGAAAAATAAAGTAGATTTGCAGAGGACTAATTGAATTTGTTTAAATCAATATAAACCTTATTTGCTACAAGACTTGAAACAAGTAATGTCAGAAAACTTATTGCTGCATGTAAGAAGGAAATGTGAACAACTCTTCTATGATTCATATCCATAATGCACTTATAATTCTGCACAAGATCAAAGAGCACTCTTGTAGGCGAAAAAGGTTGGTTTCTCCTTGATATGTCCACAATGTTCTGCAGGTATTCGTTGTTTTTACACCATGGCATATAGCTATATTGGGATATTATTTATCATATCTGCTCCATCTTAATACACGTCACTGATTGAAGAAATTGTGATCTCCATAAAGTGTCTATATCAATCCTCATATGTAAATTGTTGGATAATTTCTTTCTGTTCCTAATTGAAGCATTGTGAGCCCCTCACTATGAGGGAATTTTCGTAGATGTAAAAATTAATAAAGATTTTGTGTAATGTTTAGTCAAGGAACTTTTGAGTAAACAAGTCAAAGGAATATGATTTTTTTATAGTTATTCTAGATGATAACAACAACATATTAAAGGTACGTCAAAATATGATACACACATACCTTAACATGTCTAAAAGTGTTACAAGAAACACTACAACAACAAGGGAGATAATCACAATATAAACTAATTATGGCATACTAGAGAGTCTCTAATGGAAGACTAAGCGATCATGGGACTACTCACCACAATCAACTCAAGAGAGAAGGCAACACCTTGACAACAATTAGATACACACTCACTTTCACATTTGCACACAACAACAAATACAAATACGGAATGAGGGAATCATCCACCTCCAATCCACATTGAATAGGATAATTAACACAAGTCCACAAAAGCTCACTAGCTCAAATTGTAGACATAAAACATCCTATTGCAACTCGACTATGCACACGTGCAAAAAAAACATTCCAAAATGCCAATTTACCAATAAGGATGCCTTTGAACACCTTAGCAATGACCAATAAGGTTGTTTAACCCTTACAAAACTTCTCAAAACAAAGCAAGACTTCACTTGATCAACTTGTCCATCTCCGCTATCCTAGGTGACACAATCAGCCTCAAGAAAATAAGACATGGAATCTGAAGCACACGACACAAAACCTAAACACTAGAAACACCCAAGGACAACATTAGAGGTTTTATAGACTCACCAAGACCTAAAAAACAACTTCCCAAGGAAAGACACCTCCTTTCAGGGTCTGAGTTGCATGTTGACAAAAAACTAAGGACACTGGCACCCACCCAAGACGCTAGCATCCTAGAGGGACACTAGTGTAGTACATTAGTATCCTCTAGGAATTCTCTTGTCCATTGGGCAATTCTAGTGTCCAACTTTGGCATTAGTGTCTTTGATGACTACCACTTGCATTGTCATCTTTTGAATGCACATTTGTCCTAACCAATGAGCGAACAAAAAGAAAGGATTGGTCACTAGGACATCAACAACATTTTGAAAAAATAAAAGGTGCTCGAGATGCCATAGGAACATGAAAATATCCATTGATGTGAGGAAGGAAAAATTACAGTGACAAGTTCATGAACACTAAGCACCCTTGGTGCACAAATGGATAGGATGGGGGGTTGTGTAATGACCTTAGCCACCTCCTAAACTCCTTCACTAAAGGAGGACACACACAAATATATCATAACAATACTACACAACACTAACACAATTATGGACCTGGACATCTTGATTGGACATGAATAAAGCCAAAAATGTCATAGCTCATAACTCAAATGATTCTATATGACACTACAAAACCAAAAAAACAACACAAAATGCCTACAACACTCAACAAGAAGGTTCAAAAGTAGCTAGATTCATTTTAAGCACACATTAAATATTCATAGTTTCATTTTAACCATTGAGCAACATTGAAGATAAAAAGGAAAGCTTGTTAGTACTTCATGCTCAAGACCAACACCAAGAGAAGTAAACTACTTTAACTATCTCATTTACATTCAGTATAATATGTTCATAAAAAGAGCCCAATATACAGTATTACATCGTGACTAGGGTTCAATTTCATGTGTGTTTGTAGAGTGAGAACACAAATCCCCCACATGGATGACAATGCATCTACTAGAAAAGACACACCTTGTCTACACCCCCTTCATGTCTAGATGTAGCATGGTGATATGCCAAGTGAGAAAACAAAGGAATGGCTATATTTTGTATGCCCATGTGCCTCATGGAGAAAGCACATGTACAATTTCATGGCAACATACCTTGTAGACAAGACACACACAAGCTACTCACTAAAGCTAGAGGTATACATGACTAGGCCAGACTTAGATGCTAATTGAAATAAACTAATAAAATCCAAATATGAGTGTCCCTCTACAAGTGTGTGAGAATTCCCATACCACTCAGCACCAAGTAGGAAACATAACATGTAATGCACCTTTACCTATCCATGTACATGGCATCATGTCCTCAAGTTTGGCTTGTTACCATTAGCAACATAACATCATCACTTGGATCATGTTAGAATGGCGTGGCATCATATCCATGGCAACATGTGGAACACATGCAAGTGTGGTATCCATTGTAGCATGGGATAAATCAATTTCCATAGTTAGACCACATATACATAAGCTAAAAGTTAGAGAAAACCTATCATTGGTAACTCATACCAATTGCCCATATCATCCTCAAGAACTATGGAGAATAGGCTATATCACTATGATCCAAATTGACAGTCTATTAATAAGGGGAAGTAGTGAGTACTTTCCTCAAGAGGGGGGAGTGATTGGGATCATGTCATGCCATCATTATTCATACATCGTGCTATACCTCCCAAGGAACTTTGAGTCTTCTAATACCTCGCAGAAATTGAATTATTCACAACCCTCGAATTCATAAATCAATAGGGTGATGAACAATAAAAGATGCTTCCATAATTTAAATCATTTTAATAAAAATCACTTTTTTTAACAATATGTGAAGTTAATTGACAACACCATACTAATCAATCAATTCATGTTAACATTCATAAGGTGGTACACCAACTTACAATTCACACATATCATCATGATCTCTTTTGAATTCACAATGCAAGAACATTCACTCACTCAGCCAATAATTCTTTGAATTAAAATGCACCTCAAGGTTTTAGCTAGGAAGAATTAAATATTTAGGAAAAATTTTCATGATCATGCAATTCACTCTATTTTTATTAAATGGCATACATAACCATAGATAGCCTTTGCTAAGGAAAGAAGATTCAAATCTATAACTCAAAACAAGGACATAGAACATATTCACTTGACCATACCTTTAATACTTTTTATTTCTAATAAGAATTTAATAATTTAACATTTATAAGATCTTTTAGTAGTACTAATGCAATAAGTATCACTCGCTCAACCAAGAATTTGTTAAATTTGAATGCAAAAGGAACACCATCTTTCATAGGAATCTGCTAAGACAAACCCCAAAAACTCTCGATCCCATCATCAAGCCCTAGGATCACAACCCTAGCTCTTGTAACAATGGAGAAAAAATAACTATCAAGGCATTGCCTACTACAAGTCCCAGGTATATTAATTAAATCTTAATTTAATTAATAGGAAGAATTAAGAATAATTAAATGAATAAAATTCACTTAATTCATTGTGCAACTTTTAGGTGTCTATAGAAAGAATCACATCCTAGCGTCACAGGGGAATGAAGAACAAAACCTTCAAACATTGGTCAATCAAAGAATGACACATCCTAACACCTAGATTCATAGGCCAAAGAGGAGGGAAATTGTCCCAAATAGCCCTGTAGACATCTAAAAATGGTCAATGCTTGCAGAGTCATACTTTAACATTTGCGCATTGCCTTATTTTAGGGTTTTTGCGTCGCATTAACATTTCTTCTATGTTGCGCACTTGGTCTTTATCATTTGCGAGCATTGAGTCCTTCTTCTGCATTCTTCATTTGTCTCGCTTTCGAATTTGGTCTTGTTGATAATAATCTTCAGTCATGATTTTGGTCGATCTTATCCTATCGCATCAATGTTCGTGCTCATTTGGCATATTTTGACATCGTCAATTTGATTTCATTTTGGACATTGTCAATCCTAGTCGATGATAGAATTAGGGTTTTGTCCTCTTGTCAATCTTGTTATCTTGCAATCGATTCATCATCGATCCTCATCCTTTTCAATTTTGTCATTTTGCGATCGAATTGTCATCGATCGTTGTTCTTGTCAATCTTGTCAATTTTGCGATTGATTTGTCATCGATTGTTGTCCTTTTCAATCGTGTCAATTTGGATCAATTAGTCATTGTTCCTCGTCAATTAGCGCCTATCAATTTGGTCTCTTTATCAATCTTGGTCAGTTTGTCAACCAATCTCAATAGTTTGTTAGCATTGGTCCTTTGTTAATCAGAATCATGATTGAATTGACATCAATTATCTTTTGTCAAGACCTAATTGTCATCCTTGCATTTCTAATTCATCTTCTAAGGTTTTATGATTTATTCATTTAATCTTGTTTGTCATTTTCCCTCTAGGTTAAATAATTTATTTATTTATCCTAAGTCTTCTTGTCACAATTAAATATTTATTTAATTGGCTAATTAATTCCCCCTCTTTTTGTGAATTAATTAATGAATGAAAAATTATTAATTAATTTACCTAATTTTCCAATTTACTAATTTCTCCTAATTCCTAATTTCCTAATTTTCCAATTTCCTAATTTCCAATTCATCTAATTTTCTATTTTCTCCTATTTTTCTAATATTTCCCCTAATTTCATGGGAATGACATAGCAATCTTGTCAATTTGTCATAATTTGTCAATCAATCAATTTTGACATAGCAATTTGTCATAATTTGTCATATTTGTCATTCTTGATTTGAAATTTCTTTTCAAATCTCTTCATGCTAATCTTGTCATCTCTCCAATTTGTCTATAAATTGGATGAATTTCTTCAATCATGGTCCCTAATCAATCAAGCACGCTTCTAGTATCCTTATGCTGTCTTGACAATCTTGCTTTCATATTATGCTTATGCACTTGTAGGTGAGGTCCACAAACAAAGCAATTTAAAGGAGAAAGAAGGACAATGGAGAATTCTGGAGAAGACATTCATATTTGGGATGGTTTGCATTTGATTTGAATGTCTTGTTTTCATGTCTCTATTGAATGTTTTTAGGATTGTTGTCATTGCAGTGTAGTTTTCTTGAGCTAGTCTAATTTCTATTTTCTTTGATGATTACAAATTTCCTATCTACATTAATTGGTGAACCTGACATGAACTAACCATTTAACCATGTTTTGAGTGCCTTTTGAGCTGATTTGCAGGTGAAAACCCAAGAAAGAGGGCAACTTAGGGCTTTTTGAGCACTTCTGTGCCTGTGTAGGTGGGATCTGCACCTGTGTCAAGGCTTTCTGCACCTATGTCAAAGGGATCTGCGCCTGTGTCAAGGCATTTTGCGCCTATGTCAAGGCATTCTGCGCCTATGTCAAGACATTCTGCACCTGTGTAAGGCTAGAAACAGAGGTGAAAATCAATATTTTTACTTGCAAATTACTTTGTTTTGCATTTTGTTCTTGTATTCTGGTTTTCTTTGGTACTGATTCTCTATGCAGCACCTTGGCATTACGTGTGATGAAGACTAAGAATGAAACTACTAACAAATCTTATGCAGGTTCGCTAGTCAAAGACCAAACAAATCAAACTTCTAACTTAGTGATTTTGCAGGTTGCCTTATATTCCAACCAAACTTTGTGTTTGTGATTCATAATTAGGCACCTAGTATGTTTGCTAAGTAGGATGGAATGAACATGTGTTCACTTTTCTTGTTGAGTTTGACATTGGAGTAGGAGAGTATGCTCTCATTCTTCTTAGGGTGATTAGAAATCCAGATCTTCGATACCATTCTCATGTTTTGGATTGTTTGTTACCTTTAGAGGGCTTGCCTTCCCAACCATTTGCTTTCTTTTGCAAGAAAGTGACAATCGTGAGAAGGGAACGACCCAAAGTGACCACAGCTAGAGTACCTTGGCATTCTAACTCACTATAAATAAATACCTGATGGGTGAAAGCTTTGAAGGAAGGGTTACGTGGGAGTTGTAGTTACTTGGGAAGTGATGAACCTTGGACTCTTTCTCATATCAGCATCTAAGTAGGGCCTCATGGTCTAAATCGTGCTTGCACAACTACATTTGTTTGGTATCTTGGTGGGCCTATGTCTCAATCACGCTTGTGTGACACCAAGGAGTAGCACTTAACATAAATCCTTATTAAACACCTTCTATTTAGAGGCCAAAAATCCTTCTAGTTGCTTGAGAAGGAGGAGTTCAGATACTTGGAAGAGATACTAAGTTCGCCATGGGGAGATTTCCATGGGGACTGATGCTTGGCTTCCCTGAGAAGTGAGTGCCATGGAGGGGAGCTCATGGGGTCAAGCATCTATGTATTCTCCTTGAATCTCATAACAAGTCAACCTCTCAAGTACCTACTATCCTTACCTACCATAAGAAATGTGTGAATGAGCATGATTGTCTTGAATCTAAGTTAAAATATCTTGTCTTCTTTGCTTGTCAAAATTTGAGCTGTGTCTCATTTCAAAAACAAGACAAATTGATTCAAAACAAGGTTAAACACAAGAGTATTTCATTCAACAAAGTTCAAAACACCTTCAAACATGGTTGTCAAACATTTTTCAAAATCTTGTCTCAATATTCATGTCACTTAGATTTAGGTTCATCCTAGGTTTGTATTTTGCAAATTCATTGTCAACTACCAAGGTTAGGTTTCACCTAGGTCATACTCCTTTGCATATCAATAAAGGTCATCCATTTGCATGTGTCCTCTTGCATTAGAGTAATACCATTTCATAATTCAACCTTAGGTTGACATTGTCATACATTTGCATTTGCATCCTTGTCCTCATAACATTAGGTCACATTTGCATACCCTAGGTCTCTTCATTAAGCTTAGGTCATTATTATATCATATTAGGGTCATTGGCATAGTAATTGTCCCTTTGCATATAGTGTCAAAACTAGGTTTTGTCATACTTGAGTAATGCAAATCTTTGATAAACCCTAAGTTATTGTTAGGAAGTCTAGACCTTATCAAACTTTTGTCTTTTTGTCATCAATGTCATTTGGTCAAACCTAGCTTAGTATCCAAGCATATAGGGGAGACATTGTCATTTTGTCCTTTGAGGTCTAGACATCATTTCAATTTCCTAAGGGTCTCATTCTTAGAATTGCATTCATGAGTTTGTCAAAATCTTGAAAAAACAAACAAAAACATAAGTTGCATTCTTGCCATAGATTGCATTTTCATCTATTTAGTTTGCATTTAGTTGCATATCATATATTATCCTTGAAAAATTCCAAAAATATTGCATTTGGATAAGTGACATGCTTGTTGAAACAAGGTCAAAATCTAAGAAGATGGGTGAACCGACGTATCAACCTATTGACAACATATCAAACTCACAATTTCAACCTACTCAAACATTACAAGTTGAAGGTTCATCGAACACATCATTACCACCATATGGAATGGTTCAACTTGGACCACCTCCATTATATGAACCAATGTTTGTACCCATGAAATCAGGACATGGGAGTGTTCCACCAACACTAAGAGGAAATGCACCTTTTGATTGGAATCAACCAAACCTACAACATGACATTCAAACTCAAACATTATATGAGGAACAAACTCTTTCACAAGGATTTGGTTCAAATCAAGGCATTCAACAAGAAATAATCCAAATATTTTACCAGATTCTTCATCAGATTCTGATGCTTTCGATGATGTTGATATATTCCTTAAAGATCCTAAGTTGACAAAAAAGATGGATAAATTTATTAACAAGGTCTTTAAGATGTTCCCACAAAAATATCTTGACATGATGAGTAATGTGACCTAAGTGAGCAAATCAATGTGCAAAAACAACAAGGTGGTGAGCTGTTAAGTTTCTCTCCACATCCAAATGAAGAAAATGTGCAACAAGAAACTCAACATACCTTGATGAGCAAACGTGCTTCAAAAGTGTTGACAGTGACTATTCCACAAAAGTAACCATTTTAAACAATAAATAATCCGTTATTTAATACAACACCTTTTACACAAGATCACATGAAGGCCACACAAATATTGACAGCTGTCCCTCAATAAGAAATGGTTCCTCGCATGCATAAAATTGGATCAAAATCTAAGATGCAAGAAAGCTTTATGACTGGAATGCTTGATCTTACCAATGTCCAAAACAATTCCACAATGTAGCAAAGTTCCTATGTCCCATTAAGTTCAATATATTTGCCAAATACTCAAGTACTTGTTATGCAAACTATTGTGATAGATCCTTTGATAATGGCAACACAAAGAGCTACAGATAGTGGTTTGCACCAATAGAAAATGTTGCAACAATTGGGGAATGCACAAAAGGCACAATCGAATGTGCAAACAAGCAATGCACAACAACAACAACAATACCACATTCAACAACAAGTTGCAGTGCCTTCTACACCATTACAAGTTAATGCAAACTTGCAACCACCACAATGGATTGGACTAACAACACAAGAAGTCAATGCAAGTACCATACCCCATCTTAAGGAGAAACAACAAAAACCTCCCAAACAAATTTTTTTGCAAATGATGGGATTTACATCAAGACAACAACAATTGGCACAAAGTCAACAAATTCTGATTCGTCAGCATCAACAACAACATATGCCTCAATATGTGCCAAGACAAACAAGTTGTCATACTTCACAACCGCAATTGATGTCTGTGCAATATCAACAACACCCTCAATTGCAATATCAACCTAGGCTACAAACGATGATTCCACCAAAAGAAGCATGACAACAAGGTCAATATCAAGGCATGGCACAACCACCACAACAAGAGGTGTACCAAGAACATTATATGCCAGAGACACCAAAGATAGCAATTTCTGAGCATCAACAGCCAATGGAGAACAGGTTGTATCGACAAAGCGTACACCCAAGAGTAAATGATGAACTTCCAAAATCTTCCCTACCTAATGCATTTGCACAACAACTTGAGAAGTTGCAATGACAAGTTGATGCATTGGAAACCAAAGGAACAAAGAAGTTGTACACAGATCAAGATTTATGTCCTAATCCATTTGACAAGAGCTTGTACATGCCTCCCTTCCCTAAGCATTTTGAGGCACCTAATTTTGAGAAATATAAAGGGAATGGCAATCCAAAAGATCTTATTCGAGCATTTTTTGCAGCATGTATTGAAGTGAGTTAAGAGGAAACATATTTAATGCACTTATTTGCATGAAGTCTCATGGGACAAGCCATGGATTGGTATTCGCATTTGCCAGGGAATATAAAGACTTGGTCGGAATTGGCTCAAAAGTTTATATCTCACTTTGCATTCAACATTGACAATGAAGTGACCATGTCAGATTTATGCAACACCAAGCAAAAGAAAGGTGAACCATTAGTGACGTTCTTGCAATGATGGTGAAGCTTATATAGTCATTCTTCCCTAGATATACCTAAAGAACAACATGTGAACTTATTTATTCAAAATTTGGTCCCAAAAATGATGTATGAACTCAAATTGAAAAGTCCTAGCACCATTGAGAAACTCATTAAGAAAGGGATGAACATTGATACTTCTCTTGTAGCTAAGGGAATCATTAAGCTCAACAAAGATAGTGACAACACAAACAATTCAGGGGATAGAAATAGATTTTGGTACAAAAAACAAGAATGTCACTAATGATGGAGTTGTTGACGCAAGAGCAGTGAATGAAAATCAACCCCCATACACAATCAAGAAATTGAGTGCTCCTAATATGTCAACTATGGAACAAAATCAAACACCAGCAAGTAATGTTACTCAACAGCCACAATACCCACAATATACTCAACAATATAATCAACAACAAGGTCAGCAACAAAACCAGCAATGAAAACCTTTCCGATCAAGGGATGGACCTCCTCGACAGTTTATGCCATCGGGGGAGCCTATTGAGTCAGTAATGAAACAATTAATACAAGCAAAGTTTATCAAGTTACCAGATATCAAGGCAAAAACCATTGGTAAAGCCGCATTGGTGGAATGATAATGCATATTGTAAATACCATCGGTCAAAAGGACATAAAACTGCATCATTTTTTCAATTGAAACATATGATTCAAGACTTGCAAGATCAAAGAGTAATTGAGATAGACCTGCCCAACGCGACTTCTAATACTGATCATACAATTTTCAAAACTCCTTTGCTTGATCATGACAAGGGTAAAGCATCTTCTTCAAACTCTACCCAAACAACAAATTATGCAAATACTAGTTATAACAATGTCATCAATCATTTTTGAACCTCAAATGAATATGTTTCCACCCTAAGAATAAAGGGACAAGATCCTTCTTGTGTAGTCACCACTCATCGATCCAAAATAGTCTTGAAAGGAGCTCCTATAGTTCCTCTCCAAATCAACTCCTATGAGTCAGTATAATCTCCTAGATCATCTGGGAAAGACACCTACACAAATATCAATTCTTGAGTTGTTGAAAATGTCCCCTATGTATCGCACAGTCCTAGATAAAGCTTTAATTGAGTCTACTATCCTGACAAACATTGATGTTGACCAGTTTCAAGACCGAATTGGACATCTAGTTCTTTCCCAACACATTGCATTTTTTGATAACGATATTTCTCTTGATAAGCTCCCTCATAATGATCCAGTACATCTCGAAGTCTTTGTCCATAATTGCAAAATCCGAGGAGTCTTGATAGATGGCGGAGCGGGTCTTAACATCTATACCTTGAGAGTGGTCATTGGTCTTGGTTATACAGAAAATGACATTGATTCTTCCAGAAGGATAACAATCAAAGCATATGATGATGCTGAGCACCCATCTAAAGGGATGATTTCATTGCCTATCAGAGTCAGTCTAGTGACAGAAAACACTTTCCTGCAGGTCCTAGACCTCAATCTCCCTTACAATATGATTCTTGGCCATCCGTGGATCCACGCAATGAAAGCAGTTCCATCTACTTATCATCAGTGTTTAAAATATCCTTACAATGGGATTGAGATAACAATTCCAGGAGATCCTAATCCATTTCAATTTTGTGCTAATCTAAAAGATTCCCTGAAGCAACAAGTCCCAGTCAATAGAGAGGCCCACTCACATAGTTATGTGGATCCTAATGAATTGTTAGATGTTGTCAAAGGAAAATTGAAGATACAGGACCAAGGATGCAGAGAGTATTCAATGGCTCAAACATTCCTCATTGGGAATTTACCAATATCTCCAAAATCACATGGAAAACCACATTTGTTGCAAAAGGAACCTAAGATAGTCATTCAATATCAGCCCCCCACTACATTTACAAGATGGGGTGAACTTGACAAAGAAAATTTGGATGATGATGTCATAGATTGTCTTTATAAAGATCCAACTAAGACACCACCTGTCAGGTTGCCGGTGGAGTGGTACGGAAAAGGGTTTACTATGCTGTAGAAAAAGGGATATGACGGTTGCAGTGGCTTGGGCCCTAACAAGAAAGGAAGGCTAGAACCCATTATACCCAAGATGCGACCTCCAACTTTAGGGTTAGGTTTTGTACCATTGTGAATTGGACCCTTGTCTACCAAAGTGGCTACATGTGGAAAGGGGTGTGACTCTGATGATGAAACAACATTGGAGGATACCCGATTCAAAACTAATTCCAATGAATGGGAGTGGAGTTCCTTTTCTTCTAGCTCCTATGCCCTTGACAATATTTTCCTTGACCCTAATGATTTACCTATGGAAGACAAACATGAAATAACTCTCCCTCCCAAAACTTGTCCTAATGCTTGGATAGAGTCATTTTGGGACCCAAGCTCTGAATCAGATACTAGTAGTTCAGACAGTGATACCACAGACATTTACATTTTTACCATCTTGGCCCTCTCTCTCCTTACAACCGATGATGACATGCCTCTCGTCTATCCATAACTTATCCAACATGACCAACAAGAACCACTCACATTAGATTGTTTTCAAAATGACGAAGCAATTGCCAAATTTTTGGGACTCCAAGAAGGCATACCACAAGGTGATCATAAAGAAAGATTTACTATTGATCTAGATTCCACAGCATATTTTGGGGAGTCAACTCCATCTTCTAGTCATAAGAATGAAAAAGAAAAAGTAAAAAATCAAAAGAATAGGTCTTTGAGTGAATATCGTAAGGCGCTCTTTGACCATGAAAAAGTAAAAATAAAAGACGTACCTACAGGTGAAAACCTCTTTGAGGTGCCCAAAGGTGGAAGATTGGACATACCCCTATCAAGTCAAGATAAATCAACATTGCTTGTGGAAATGATCGAAGAAATAAATTTGGGTACACCTGACAACCCTAAGGTCATTCATTTCGCTGCTTCTCTATCAAAATAGGAAAAGATAGATTTTGTAAATTTCTTTCTTGAGAAGAAGATCAGTTTTGCATGGTCCTATGTAGATATGCCTGACCTTGATCCAGAATTAGTCCTTCATCACTTGCCATTAAAATCAGATGCTAAGCCCATCAAACAAAAACTTAGAAAGATGCATCCCTAGGTGGCTCTCTTGGTCAAGGTAGAACTAAAAAAATTATTAGATGTGGGCTTTATCAAACCCATTGATTATGCAGACTAGATTTCAAATTTGGTACTAGTTAGAAAAGTAATTGGGGGCATCAAAATCTGTATGGACTTTAGGGATCTCAATAAAGCATGCCCTAAAGATGACTTTCCACTACCCAATATAGACATCATAGTTGACATGATTGCTGGATATGAGATGCTATCATTGATGGATGGTTTCTCCAGATATAACCAAATTCGCATTGCTCCTGAAAAATCAACATAAGACTGCATTCACATGTGCTTGGCGTACCTACTACTGGAATGTGATACCTTTTGGTCTTAAAAATGCTGGAGCAACATATCAAAGAGCTATGATGATAATTTTCCATGATTTTATGCATACTTTGATGGAAGACTATGTTGATGACTTATTATGCAAATCCATCACAAGAGATAGTCATCTAGCCATCCTGGGCCCTCTCTTTGATTGAATGGAAACCTACAAGCTTAGACTCAATCCAAAGAAGTGTGTCTTTGGTGTCACAACTGACAAATTATTAAGGTACATTGTTTCTCATAGAGGCATCGAAGTCGATCCTACCAAGGTTAAAGCAATAATGGATATGCCTCCTCCTTCCAATCTCCATCAAGTAAGAAGTCTGCAAGGAAAGCTACAGTCAATCCGCCAGTTTATAGCTCAATTGGTAGACAAATGTCATCCCTTCCAGCATTTATTGCATAAAGGAGTCGCTTTTAAATGGATTGAGCAATGTCAATCAACATTTCAAACTCTTAAGGATTATTTGCTGTCACCACCTATTCTAATGCCTCCTATAGAAGGGAAGCCATTTATATTGTATATTTTTGCAACTAAAACAACACTGGGAGTTCTCTTGGCCCAACAGGATGAGAAAGGTAAAGAGCAGACTATTTATTATATCAGTCGAACACTAGTGGGCTATGAGCTAAATTATTCAACTATTGAATGAGCATGTTTAGCAGTGGTCTTTGCAACACAAAAGCTTTGACACTATATGTTAAATCATCAGACATTGCTAGTTGCAAAAATTGATCCCTTGAAATACTTTCTTAGTAGGGCAACTTTGATAGGTTGCCTAGCAAAGTGGGTTATGATCCTCAGTGAGTTTGATATTGAGTACATTGAGCGAAAGGCAATAAAAGGACAAATCATAGTGGATCAGCTTGCCGAGGCTCCTATTTATGATGATCATCCCATGTTGATGGATTTTCTAGATGAATCAGTCTTTTCTCTCATGTCTTCTAATGAATGAAAATTATATTTTGATGGATCCCATACCAAATTTAGGTCTGGAGCAGGTATATTATTTGTAACCCCTCAAGGTGATGATATTCCCAAATCATACAGAATAACTTTCCATTGTACCAATAACATTGCAAAATATGAAGCTCTGGTCACAAGACTCTAAGTAGCGGTCCACTGGAACATCACACATTTACAAGTCTATGGAGATTCTCAGTTAGTCATCTGTCAAGTGAATGATGACTACGAAACAAAAGATGAAAAGCTTATTCCTACAAGCATATGGTAGATTTCTTCAAGACAAAATTTACGGCTATCCATTTCAGTCAAGTTCCAATAATTTAAAACAAATCGACAGATGCTATGGCAATGATTGCTTCCATGTTAAATATGCCCCACAATATGGACAGATGTGAATTTTTGGTCGAACAGTTGCTTGTCCCTTCCTTTGAAATTTTGACAGCAGATGTGATGTGTGTTCTTGTTGGTCCTAATTCCTCGTGGTAAAATGACATCTATCAATATTTGAAATCCCAAACCTTACCACCTAATCTTTCCTCTAACCAATGTCGAGCCTTCATTCGACAGATAGCCAAATATGTCATCATTGCCGACACCCTTTACCATCATTCCTTTGACCATACCCTCCTCAGGTGTTTGGATTCTAAAGAAGCACAAACGGCTTTACGCGAGGTTCAAAATGGTATATGTGGAGGCCATTTCAATGGTCTAAGCTTAGCCAAAAAGTTGGTTCGTGCTGGATATTATTGGCCCACTCTGGAAAACGATGCTCATGATTTTGTGAAGAAGTGCTACAAATGCCAAATCCATGGAAATTACATTCATGCGCTAGCCCAAGAGCTTCATTCTGTCATATCTCCGTGGCCCTTTTCTCAATGGGGATTGGATCTTATTGGCAAGATTCACCTGACATCTGCAAATGGACACAAGTTTATCATTACAGCCATAGAGTATTTTACAAAATGGATCGAGGCTATCCCCATGACCTATATAACTGGTGTGCAAATTTCAAAATTCCTACTGAATTATATCATATGCAGATATAGGGTTCCCCTTGCAATAGTCACAGATAATGGCCAACCATTCAAGAATAAAGATGTCAAGGAACTCTATGAAAAGTTTCACATCCAACACCATTTCTCCAGCCCTTACTATCCACAGGGTAATGGTCAAGTCGAAGGATCAAATAAAACCATTATCAAGATCCTGAAAAAGGTTGTCAATGATGCTAGTTGAGATTGGCACATACAGTTGAATCCAGCACTATGGGCTTATCGCACTTCCATCCGCACACCTACTGGTGCAACACCTTTTTCTTTGGTGTATGGTGTGGAAGCCATTTTACCTTTGGAAGTGGAAATTCCCTCTTTGCGTGTTTCCCTACAACATTTAATTGATGATGAGACACATAGAGTCTATCGGTTGCATCAGCTTGAGATGTTAGATGAGAAATGTCAGACAACCCTGACACATTTGCAAGCATATCAAAACCATCTCCGTCGCTCTTATAATAAGAAGGTCAAAGGGCGACACTTCGAAGTGGGAGATCTGGTTTTAAAGGCAAACCCCAAGAATGCATAATCTCCTGACATCATCAAAGGAAAGTTTCAACCTAATTGGGTTGGGCCTTTCATAGTTACTACAGCCTATGGCTTGGGGGCATATCAGCTTGCCACCCCAGAAGGTGAACCTTTGTCAGATCCAGTCAATAGTATGCATCTTCGCAAGTACTAGGCATAGTTTTCTATCAGCAGTTCTTCAAATATGATCCTGAAAAAATACAAAAAATTCAAAAAGCCCCAAAAAAAAAAAAAAAGTGAAAAATTGAAAAGAACAAAAAAAGTAAAGAAACATAATTCGCCCTCTAGTGAAAACCTGGCAAACAGGCGCTTTGGGCAAGTACCATGGTGAAAACTTGGCAAACAGGTGCCATGTGTAAAAGATTATTGCTCCATCATCTATCATGACCCTACAGCTTTATCATGTTTATCCTTGTCCTAACCCAATGTTCTGTTCCAGGCCTGTGATTGGTCAACATTATTGTCTTGCATACTCAGGTTTCCAGTCCTTATACATATGTTTCAGTCCCGGTCGCTGTATATGTCTTTCAAATGTTCATTGGGTGCATGCCCCTTGTCATGATCAATTATTGGAGCTTTCAACTCGCAAAATGTCCTGAAAAAATCATAAAAATTGAAAAATGTCCTGAAAAAAAAATCATAAAAATTGAAAAAATGTCCTAAAAAAGTCATAAAAAATTGAATCATGTCCTTAAAAAATCATAAAAATTGAAAAATGTCCTGAAATCATAAAAAATTGAGAAATGTCTTGAAAAAATCATATAAAAAATAAATCAAATACTATCCTGAAATAATCCAAAAAAATCAAATACTATCCTAAAATAATCCCTAAAAATCATATAATGTCTTGAAAAAATCTCTAAAAATCAAATAATGTCCTTAAAAAAAATCCCTAATAAGTCATATAAAGTTCTGAAAAACGAGAAAAAAAAAATGGTAAAAAAACTCGAAAAAAACAAAACAACAATATCCCCTTTGTGCATAGATAGATTGTTGAGCATACATCCAACGACAATCAATCAAACACTGTACTTTAATGGAATCATGCATTAACAGATGAACTTTTCAATCAAACCAGACATTCAAACAGATTAAAATTGTCATAGCAATCACTTAACATCAATATCATTTTGTCTTGTCACTACTATCATGGGTCTTATACAGGGTGTGGTATGCTCGACACTAGACTGTGTCCAGTCTTAGATGGGGTACCGCATTCCCTAAAACCAGATAGCATGATCATCCTATCAACACTTTCAACTTTTGACAATGAAGATCAAGATGTTTGTTTGACTTGTTGGAATTAGCGAGTCTTATCATTTATTGATTTATCTTCGATCATGTTCCTATGTTGCTCGATGATGTCACTGAGTGATTTAGAGTGACCGGGATGGTTCATGGTCCCTTTTGTTTTTTTGTTGTGTTTGTTGTTTGTGGAATGTTTGTCACAAACTGGGGCAACTATATCATTGGGTGTTTGTGATAAGTACGTTCGCTCTATGAACGCCACACATACCTCGACCCTTGATGTATGCACCCTAGGATGATTCACTCATTCCTTGTGTGCAATGTGTCTATCTTATGCAAAGGGATTGCATTATCACTCTGGCCTTCATTGCCATGTTGCACTGCATCCATTTTGCCATATCAAATAAAGGTTATCACCTACTTCTATGCATTGGTGAAAGCAAGTTTTTCTTCATCTCTAACTATCCTCTGTCTAAATTCTTACTAACATTTTTTTTCGTCAATTTGGGCAGTCAGTTCAGTCTAGTTCTCTGATCTCCACAAAAAAAAAAAACATAAGCTGCATCCCGCATTCATTGATTGGTACATTTGCATTATATCAAGCATTTTATCCATTTCATATTATAAATGCATCAAAAGCACATAAAAATATATTCATACATGTTCCACAATGGTACATAAATAGTGCATAAGACATCCATACATGAAACATAAACATAAGCCATATCACATTGCATCCCATCATATAGCTGCATATCATATCATATATCAAAAAAGTATCGGAGTACAAAATTGGACTGTCTGTCCTAAGTATGGCCCATAGGCTGACTACATAATGTCACACTACATATGTCTCTATCGTAAGGAGCACGTGCCTCTGTCACTGGGTGCTCCCTTTTTCCTCCTCATCCCTGCCATGTCTCAAGGATGATGTCCCTCCTGTCCCTGGTCCTGCCTATGGTGGTCTCCTAGGTCCACTCACCCTCATGCTGCTCACTAACCTCCACGAACGTGGCCTACTCTCTGTCCTTGATCGTGCCCGATATGATGCTACTCTCTGCTCTGGTGGAACTATACTCTCATATAGTGTCCTCCAATGGCGTATCTCCTCTCCAGTCTCTACCAACATCTATGCCATCTCACGTGCACTGGCATCCCTAATCGACCCAATATACTCGGTCACTCTCTGCTCTTCTTGTTGTGCCAGGGTTATTGTTGTATCTCGAGCCGCTGTAAGTCTAGCTATCTCCGCTCTAAATTGATCCTGGTCTATCCTCAAGATAGCATTCTATCTCTCTAATGTTGCAATGCAATCATGTTGACTCACTATGGTGGCCCTACATATCTCCATCTCCTCTATGCTAGCTATCTCTGGCTCTATGGGTATATCTTGCAATGACTCCTGATCGGCTGAATCTGGCTCATACTCTTCATCCTCATCATCTCCATCCTCATCTCCATCCTCGTCATCCCCCTCATCCTCATCACTGCCCTCATCCTCCTCATCCTCATCATCTCCCTCCTCCTCTCTAGCGAGTGGGAAGTCCTCCTGTCTCCTAGGTACCAGAATATCAAGATCTGTCAATGGCACTGGCCATCATCGTGCAAACCATCACTCATACTCCTCTGATCTCCAATCCCACTATCTCTACTATAGCTGTGTGAAGTCGGCATATGCTATGTGTGGCTGAATCATCCTCCCCCACTGACTCGTCTCTCTATGAGATTAGGCAAAGTGTGCAGTCCCTCTCGGTACATCCTACCTCTCTCCAAACTATTATCTGACTCTCTCTGGCAGGTACATCTTAATCACTCTGGTGATTCACTGGTTGCCCAATCAGGTATCTCTCCTGTTTGCAATACGATAGCTCATCGCCATCATTTGACCATCCAGGGCAATCATGATATGGCCTCCATGTGAAATCTCTCAATCTGTCTAGCTCATGTCGCCAATATAGTATGTATCCAGATAGACCTTATCTCAATGTACCCCGGGAGTAGTACACATATGGTCGATATGGTACTACTTGTCTCTCTGCAATTGGTTGACATATGGCTATGTGCTCAAATGCCCATACCTATAACAGTGTGACTCCACAACTCAAAGTCTGCACCCCCTGATATGTTATCTGATGCAGCTGAAAATATAGCATAGCAAGCACATATGGTCCCCATGCATACACAGTCTCCTCTGTTGCCATCCACTCTAGCACTCTTCCCCATCCAATAGGGAATCCATGTCCTCGTCTGTCCCCTACTAGTAGGCATGCTATAACCATAGCTATCACCACATATCACTGATCATACTCTGATGCCATGGTCTCCCAGCCAATCTCCCTCTCTATGATATCCAGATCATCTACGTTGCACTCGAATAATCTATACAACGCATCTCTCCCTGTCGTTGGGTCATATTCTATCATCTCCCCATGAATCAGAATGCGAAGGATACACCACACATCCTCTAGTGTCATAGTCGCCTCTCCAATCGCCAGATGGAAAGAGGAAGTCTCTGAATGCCATCGCTCTGCCAATACAGTAAGCAGTCTTGTGTTTGCCCTAATCTTGGGCGTGAATGTTATATAGTATAATCCAAGTCCTGCTAATGTATCTTTGTCCGTGCTCTTGAGTCTATGTCGTAACATGAAGCAGTCAAGTCGGTTCTCCCATGTAATCAATGGATACTGTCGACTCTGCATCACAATTGGGGGACACTTTGTCAGTTTTAGGGTTTTCTCCTAAGGGCTACATTTCCTTATTTCATGCACAAATCAGGGTGTTTCTTATCTATTTTGACCTATCCTACCCTTATCCCCCTTTTCGGGATCATCCGCGTGCTATTTTTGATCAAATTAGGGTTCTCAGTGCACAACTGCGCCTGTGTACCCTGTCCTGCACCTGTGTAGCATCAAGTTGCACCTGTGTACCCTACATAGGCATAGAACATCCTACACAAGCGCAGGATGTGCCCACACAGGTGCAGAAGTCCTTTTTTTCATTCCCTGTGGGCCCCGCAATGTCTCGCAAGCAAGCAGAATTCATGAAATTGACAATATGGGTTTTTGAGATACATACCATTGCTCCTGCATTGTCCAGTCATCTATAGGTGCATACACATTCCCCGAGGTGATCTTCCATTGGAATGTTCACCATCTCTATGCAAGGGTCCTTTTTCAGAGCAACAAATCCTCCACTTTGGCTAGTGCAAATGAGCTATTTTCCTTCTCCTTATCTCCTTTATAGCACTTTGTCAATGTATAGATGGATGTGCACCCTCTCCATCTTATGCTAGTCATGGTCTTTTGCACCTTCAATTTCTTGTCATTTGTGTATCCGATCCCTGATTTTCAAACCGTTTGATCCTATCATTTTTTATCATTCTTATCGATCAATTGGCCTCTTTTCTGGATGTTTCCGACCAATTCCTTGAGGGGGCATGTATATATCATCATTATTGTTTGGGGTATTTTCATCATTGTTCTTTGAAACAACGCTTAGAATCGCATTGTCTCAAAGAGGGGCAAAATGTAGACATCTAAAAATGGTCAATGCTTGCGGAGTCATACTTTAACATTTGCGCATTGCCTTATTTTAGGGTTTTTGCGTCACATTAACATTTCTTCTATGTTGCGCACTTGGTCTTTATCATTTGTGAGCATCGAGTCCTTCTGCATTCTTCATTTGTCTCGCTTTCAAATTTGGTCTTGTTGATAATAATCTTCAGTCATGATTTTGGTCGATCTTATCCTATCGCATCAATGTGCGTGCTCATTTGGCATATTTTGACATCATCAATTCGATTTCATTTTGGACATCGTCAATCCTAATCGATGATATAATTAGAGTTTTTTCCTCTTGTCAATTTTGTCATCTTGCGATTGATTTGTCATTGATCCTCATCCTTTTCAATCTCATCATTTTGCGATCGATTTGTCATTGATCGTTGTTCTTGTCAATCTCGTCAATTTTGCAATCGATTTTTCATCGATCGTTGTCCTTTTCAATCGTGTCAATTTGGATCAATTAGTCATTGTTCCTTGTCAATTGGTGCCTATCAATTTGGTATCTTTATCAATCTTGGTCAATTTGTCAACCAATCTCAATTGTTTGTCAGCATTGGTCCTTTGTTAATCAGAATCATGATTGAATTGACATCAATTATCTTTTGTCAAGACCTAATTGTCGTCCTTGCATTTCTAATTCATCTTCTAAGGTTTTATGATTTATTCATTTAATCTTGTTTGTCATTTTCCCTCTAGGTTAAATAATTTATTTATTTATCCTAAGTCTTCTTGTCATAATTAAATATTTATTTAATTGGCTAATTAATTCCCCCTCTTTTTGTGAATTAATTAATGAATGAAAAATTATTAATTAATTTACCTAATTTTCCAATTTACTAATTTCTCCTAATTCCTAATTTCCTAATTTTTCAATTTCCTAATTTCCAATTCATCTAATTTTCTATTTTCTCCTATTTTTCTAATATTTCCCCTAATTTCATGGGAATGACATAGCAATCTTGTCAATTTGTCATAATTTGTCAATCAATCAATTTTGACATAGCAATTTGTCATAATTTGTCATAATTTGTCAATCAATCAATTTTGCATAGAAAGTGTCAATTTTGTCATAATTTGTCATATTTGTCATTCTTGATTTGAAATTTCCTTTCAAATCTCTTCATGCTAATCTTGTCATCTCTCCAATTTGTCTATAAATTGGATGAATTTCTTCAATCATGGTCCCTGATCAATCAATCACGCTTCTAGTATCCTTATGTTGTCTTGTCAATCTTGCTTTCATATTATGCTTATGCACTTGTAGGTGAGGTCCACAAACAAAGCAATTTGAAGGAGAAAGAAGGACAATGGAGAATTTTGGAGAAGACATTCGCATTTGGGATGGTTTGCATTTGATTTGAATGTCTTGTTTTTGTGTCTCTATTGAATGTTTTTAGGATTGTTGTCATTGCAGTGTAGTTTTCGTGATTGAGCTAGTCTAATTTCTATTTGCTTTGATGATTACAAATTTCCTATCTACAAGCCCACATTAGCAGAGTCGAACAAAAATGGTAGCAACCAAACTAGCACCCATAAACGACCTTTGACCTAGAAGAGGCAATGATAAATAGGCCAAGACTACCCCTACACCATTTTTCAAAGAGACGACATGCCACCATACACAAAACAAATAGTAGGATCCATTAAATACAACCCTCCCCATCACCATTTGCCTCATTGCGTCCCTCCATATTCTCCCCAACATGTCCCTCTCCTACCAAAACCCTAGCTTTAGGCACTTTGCTCTTGCTCACTGCTACTATTTAATCAATTTTATGTTATAAACTACATTGTATTAGCTATGTTTTCAATTAAAATTTTTGAAATACAAAAAATCCTTCTCCTTATGACATTACTTTAATTATTTAAATTTTATTAAATTTGAACTTATAAATTTGAACTTATTTATTTATCTTTCTCAATACAACAGTAAATATTTGAATTGTTCTTGTTTGGGCTCTGTTCATATGTTGAGTGCAATTGCTCTTTCAAGGTATAGGGTCATTGTTGAAGTGAGAGGGAAAATGAGATTCCAAGTAATAATTCTTAAATGCTTGGGCAAGTGTTTTATTTGCTTACTCCTTAGGTGGATTTTGAGGTTCACAGGTTGCTGGGAACTCTCTGGTTGCAGTCCGGTTCTTTTTCTAGCTCTGAGATTTTGTCTTGATTTCTTATTGTTTGCCATGACATTTTGCTTGATAAGGATTTACTCCAGCTCTTGGCTCATATGTTTATCCCTCCCTCTATTTTCTCTTGGGAGCTTGTTAGGTCTGCATTGGATAATTATCATTTTGAGTTGGGCTCTTTTTATTATGGGGGCTTTCTTCCTCATTTTGATCTGTTGGATAATGAGAGGTGTGAGGTTTAATTGTTTGAGATGAGAATGGGGTTATTATGTGATAGACTGGGGGACACTTTGTATGCTTTTGAAACCTTGCTAGAATTGGTTCCCTCACAGTTTATGGATAAAGCATTGATAGTGCTTATGGGTTTACATTCCCTGATATCTTTTGGTTTTTTGGCCTTAGCTCCTCCACGACTGGAATTTACCTTGCAAACCATTCCTCCTTCGAGCATGGATAGAGGACCCCCTATTGAGAGCTCAAGTTCTTGGTTTCAAAATTAACTATGTGTGCAGATATGTTGATGTCTTTTTGATGCAGGGTTCTGATCGATTGATATGTTTGAATTTTGGCGAGCCTAGGAAGCCATGAAGCTACATATCACATCTCATGATTTTTTGGGTCATATGGATAATGACATGTATATCTTTGAAAGCCATGTAATGGGAGGGTGATCAAAATCAGATATGTAATTGGGTATATGGGGTTTTTAAAAAAAAATTACTTTTTGGGCCACAATCGGAGGTTTTCTTGCGGGTTCTTTCCTACCAGTATGCCCTTTGAACCCATTTGTATCAAAATTCAATATTAATAGAATATAATTTAGTGGCTTGCCCACTTTTATCAAAAATAAAAATAAAAATTATCATAGTACAAAATAATAATTAAATTTCAGATTAATTTTATTATTACTTATAATTATATAAAATTTAAAAATTGAATTAAGATTATGCTTTTAAGAAAAATATATATTTTCACTATAAAATTTGTATTATATTATAATTATTTATATTATTTTATTAAAATAAGAATTATATTTAATATTACATAAATGTAATTATACCATATAACTTTAAAATAACAATGATTCAAAATTATAATAATTAAAAATTAAAACAAATATTTTTATTACAATTAAAAATTATAAGAATTAAAATTAGAACAAATATTTTTATTACAATACTATATTGCAAATGATTGAAACTTTATGAATTTACCATCTTATCATTTTAAAAATATTATACTATTTTTTTGATGAATAGGCCTTTTCTATTTATTATTAATATTTAAGTACATATTCAAAAAAAAGGCCCAGGGGATACAAGATCACCTCGCGAGAGTCAAACGGCCAGCAACTGGAAACCAAAAAATAAGCTATTCATCAAAAAAATTGCTCAAGCAGCCAAAGCGATGGCAATTGAGGGAGGAGGATCAGGATCATCTTTCTTGCCCCATACATCAATGGGGCTAGGAGTCGGGCCTGACATGGACCACCCATCATCACGATCTTTATCATTTTCTCCTTCCTCCTACCTGGTAGGCGAGATTGCCAGGGCCAAATGAGGAAATTTGGAAGTGGAGGTAGAGGGCTACCTAGAACCATCACCAGTGGGAGGAGAAAAAGTCACAAGAGCAGCAGAGGGCCACCTTGAGGTAGAGCCATGACGTGATGGAGAAGCTAATCGGTGCTACCACGTATCATCTCTCTCACCGAAGGGGTGATCGAGGGGTTGGGACCGTGGGGTCGAAGAGCAGTAGGCAAAGGAGCTACAACTGCTATGGCAGCCACAATGTGGAGTACGGTCAACAGAGATAGAATCCGATGACACTCTAGAAACCGCACAAGGGGCATTGCCCTAGTGCTGGAGAAGTTCCTGAAGGTGGCCCACCTCCAGTGCCACCTTGTCAGCTTGAACCCGAATCTACATTAATACATTGTTACAAATGTAAGATTTAGCATAAAGCGAGACATTAATATCCAAATAGCTGTGAGAAAAAATAACTGCATTCCTATCCTTCCAAAGGGTGAATAGGATCTCCATTTTGAAAGCATGCCATATCTAGGAAAATTTAAAGGGAATTCTAAGAGAATCACCCCAAAGAGCCATATGCCAAGAAAATGGCTCACGTCAAAAAGGCTAAAAGAAATCATGAATCTAGCTCTAGTACTGTTGAGCCCTTCTACAAAACCAAAAAATGTGCATAAAAGTTTCTGGGTGACCACAAAAAGGGCATCGGGGATCAGAAACCCCCAAATGCTTAAGTCCGGAACTCAAAGGCAACCCTTGGAAGAGTACACACCAAGCAAAGTGTTAAACCTTGGGTTCAATGGTGGCAGACCAGACAACAAGAAACCTGAATCTCCAGGAAGTTTGAGAAGATTGCAAGTGCCACCGCTGATTGAAAATATGGACCATAGACAAATGAGGAACCAACTAGAGATAACCCATTTTGGGTTTGTAGTTGGTGAAAGGAGTCTAAGGATACTATTTCCAGTCTTTCCACCAAGGTCTGACAGACCAAATGCCTAGCTTATGGAGTAAATTTGAGGGAAAGGCTGAGACCAGAAGGTCATAAGTCTGTCGATCTAGTCGAGATAGGAAAAACTGGATCTGGAGGTCTTCCCATGACCGGAAGCTCATAAGAGCTTTGGAAAACAAATCCTTGGGTGTTCTAATGCCGTGTTTGTGAAAACATGGAGAATTGACACCCTAGATTTTGGCCAGTGGTAACCCTTGCACTTGAAAAAGAGGTGACCACTAGAGGTTGTGTTGATTCATGGATAACACATCCCGAAATCCATCACCAACCCATCAAAGCCAAGGCTTGATAGCTTCCCAAGCATTGCAGATACTTTTAACCACAAAAGTACCTTGGATCTAAATAGGGTCTTTCATAGTGAGTAGGGTTTGCAAGCCAATCCCCTTCCAAGCTGGCCTTTTGGTAGGAAAGCCTGAAGAAATGCAATGTCGAAGAAGAATTTTCTAGGCCTCATCGCTAGATGAGGCTCTGATAATCCATTTAGCACATAAGGTGAGCCCTTGGTTCTAGGTAGAAATAAGGTTGTGCCCTCCAAATTCCTTGGGAAGACAACAATATTCCCAAGCAACCCTATGAAAACCATGATGGTTAGACCCAGAGGCCCAAAGAAAGGCCCGCAAGAGTCTTTCCAACTTCATGTAAGAGGCCTTAAAAGGAGCCTAACATGAGGAGTAGTAGACATGGGTGGCGGCCAACACTTTGGAGAAAACTTGGAATTTACCAACCAAAGAGAGAGGCTTGGTGATCCATTAGGCAAACTTTTTCTCAATCCTGGCTAAAACCACATTCCAAAGATCCGAAGGCGAAGCTTGGAAGGCAAAAGGAATGCCTAGAAAGTGAAAATTTTTGCCATGTTGAAGCCATTTCCAGTCATACTAGAGGATCCAAGGTGAAGCATGAAGAAAATATTGACTATAACATTGCGTCTTATGCAATTGAATGGCCAAATATTGACTCAATGTGATCATACGCTTTTGTGAAGTCAATCTTAAGAAAGATTGCCCACTGTTGAGAGCATCTGGCCCAATTCATCCCTTCCTAAACAACAATAATATTGTCTAGAATAAACTTGGACTTAATGAAACCAGTCTGTTCCAGATGAACAATAAGAGGCAGGAGATGGTGAATCTTGAGAGCCAATGCTTTTGCAATGATCTTGTAAGAGACATTGAGCAAGGTAATAGGCTGCTAATTGCAAATGTCCTCTGGATCCCCATCCTTAGGGATAAATTTGATGTTGCCTCAATTAATCATTTTTCTCAGGGATTGGGAATGAAAAGCTTCCAGATAAACCTTATGGAGGTCAGGACCAATACAAGGTCAAAAAGATTTGTAAAATTCACTAGGAAAGCCATCACAGCCTAGGGCTTTGTCATCTGCCATAGAAAAAGAAGCTTCCTTGAGATAATCAATGGTCAATAAGAGATCACAAAAGGCTTGTTGAGAATCAGAAAGCCATTTGGGAATGATGACTAAGTAGTCTTGCAAAGCTTGGGTTCTAGCTAGAGAGTCTCCCTGCGTTGTGAACACCTTCTCATAATGACGAACAAAGGTTTGCAATATGTCTGGAAATTTAGTGAGAAGAGCCTACCCCTCTTTGATTTTCTTGATCCCTACAGAGGTATGACAGGCATGTAGAGCCAAAAATAATTCCTTAGAGGCCCTATCGCCCACCTTGAGCTAGTGTAACCTGGCTTTGATTTGAGCTCCTCTAGCTGAGTGGCTATCAACAACTTGTTTCTGATGGCAGAGGTGGGCTAAATGAAGTTGCAAGGTAGAATCAAAAGGATTCAAGGCCAGAGCTTTTGTGGCAACACAGAGAGCTTTGGTGGTCACATCATATGACCGTCTGTGGTAAATGGTGAGTTGTCTACCATAAATGCACAGAAACCTCACACAGCGGGTGATGGCGTCATGCCACCACACAATCCAACCAGTGTGATGATGGGGCCTTGGCTCTAAATTCCAAACCCTTTGAATGTGGGCCATCATGGCTTGATGATGCAGGAGAGACATGTTGAGGTAGAACTATATTTTGGAAGGACGCTGCCTAGCTATCTGCCATTCAATGATAAAATTTATGGGGAAGTGGTCAGACAATGACACATCAACAAGAGGAGTGACTCGCAGATCATGCTCTTTAGAAAAGGAGAAAAAATATTGTGCAGATATCATAGCACAATCAAGCCTTTTATAAATTTTGTCAAAGCCAGCTCTGAAATTAGACCAAGTGTGCCAGACCCCACCAGGGTGGTGGCGGTTGGTGTTAGGGTTGAAAAGACCCAATTTATTGTGCATATAGTACCAGGCTTCCCGCTAACTAGCTATCTAGCAGAAAGGCAAAAGTCCATCCTTATCGGATGCAAGCTCAACCATATTGAAGTCCCCACACATGACCCAAGTGGCAGGTGGTAGATTGTCCATAATCCATTGCCAGAGGTATGATCTATCAAATAAATCATTGGGAGCATAAACATTAATGATCCCAATAGAATAATTATCAAGTGACAACAAAACCCAGACAACGTGCTGCATTGGATCAAATCCATGAGAGATGACTACAGAGTGTCACCGAGGTGAAATGAGAGTAACAACTCCACCTCAACCAACTTCATGCTGGGAGGAAAAAAAAAGGCTTTTCGGCCAAATAACACGACATGCAACATTGAGCATGAAATCTACAATTTTGACTTCCTAGAGGCAAAGAACATCCAGGGCTACAACACATTGACAAACATTTCAAACGGAATATTTTCTGTAGAGGTCAGTGAGACCTTGAACATTCCATGAGATGTAATTCATGACAAAACTAGCATATCTTCCTCTTCCCCAAGAGAGGAGAAGCTATTGTGCAAAAAATCTAGGTCTCCATTGGAGATAACTCGTCATTTTTCTGAACCACCATCTACTATCTTAGCATGCCCATAAGGGATGCGAGAGTAGCGTAGAGAGTGTGGAGTAGAAATTGCAGACACAGCCTGAGGAGTGCGCACCCAAGGAGGGCGAGAAACACCATCAAAAGAGGCCTTCCCTACTGGTCAAGGTTTGAAATTGAAGTAGAAACCTTTTGGGAAGATGGAGATTGCGAAGGAGGATCCACCGTCGGTTGAGAATTGGAACTGATGGGAGTCTTTTGGGCCAAAGTCGCATAGTTTTTACCTCTACGAACAATAGTGGTCCATTCATCTTTCTTAGCTCCCTCCATAGGTCGAGAGCTAGACTCCTTAATAGGGGGTTTTATTTTTGAAGTAGCCAAGGGACAATCCCTGATCTTGTGGTCCATTGACTGGCACTGATAACAAGTGTTGGGTAGGTTCAAATAAAGTACCTTTGGGTGAAGGTGTTTCCTCCCACTTGGATATCAACAATTTCTTTCAAGTCATGAGAAAGGTTGACCTCAACACACACCCTTTTTTGAGGACGAGCATTAAAAAAATGATCTGGCTCTAGGCAAACAACTTTGCCAATAGACTGAGCAATGGTTTGCATGAAAGGCCAACAAGGCAAAGGAAAACTAGGGAACTCAACCCAGACTGGAACCCACAACTTTTTGTCATCTAAGACAGAAAAGTCACAAGACCATCACTGAAAAACCAGGAGGGAAGACCTAACAGTCCAAGACCCATGAGAGAGAATAGCCTCTACATGGGAAGGGTTTGAAAAGCGAAACAAAAAAAAACCATTTTGTAAGGCTTTGGATGCCATCAAGATGAACTCCATGAGGAGACCAGGCTTTGGCGACCCAATCACGAAGCATGCTTTTAGGAGGGATCCTACCCACAAAATATCCTATCAAAGTACATTTTTCAAGCCAATCGCAAGCATTATCAAAATCCTAAACAAAATATTATACTATTACCATTCATAATATAAAAAACCACATCCAAATTTATAATGATTGACCCATGACTCATAACATGCTTTCATAATCGCCTTTAATGTTTTTGGCATCATGTACCTTCAACCACGACAATTTCTGAGCAACTTACACTAAAGCTGAAACACTCTTATTGAATGAATGTAGACCAATTCTTTGAATCAATTTAGGCTACCCTCATTTTTTAACTAGTTGGTTCTTTCCTCCGAGGAACTTGACTCTTGTTATGAGTCAACCTGCAAGTCATAAAATTCAGCCTTTCGATAAGAGCTATTGCAAGTCAACAAAAAGGGAATGGTTTTCCAAAATTACAATACCCTTTCAATGTATGATGAGCTAGATCCTACAACGTATCTACTATGACCAAGGTTTGAACTAATGCTTCATAAGAGAAGAAACCATGGTTCTTAATGTTGATGTCCATCAACTTTGCTATAGTGCTTACTAACTTGACAATAAAGTATACTGAATAATTTTTTAATCAACAATTCAGGAAATGATTGTATAGGAATAAGATTACAATATCAAATCATATGAAACAGAACAACATGTTACAACTTAAATGACCAACTTACACCTAGCTGATCCAAACAGCTCCCTAACCATAACATCAAATTATTTACTTTGGAGCTTCAAAGTCTCTTACTTATCTTATAGATTTATTTGGAACAAATTATTCAAAATTTGACCATATTTTAAGTCATGGAATTGAGAATTGTTTTTGATATATTAAGCAATATAATAAAGGTACTAGAAGGAAAATCAATTCAACAAGTCATTAATGACGCATTGATAGCATATACAAGTCTTAAACAAGATCATACAATTGAAAAATATTTTTAATCAAACCTCATAGATATTAATTTGTTGGGGGTGAACATCATCTTATACCTTTGAGAATTTGTGGAGATTTTAGTGACTGTTTGGCATTTCATATAGAAAATCATACATTAACAGTCTAAATGTCTACTTTTAGTGTAATTCCTAATCACAAAATTGAAGAATGTCTACTTATATCTTAGGTCATTATTGTGGAGGTGGAATTTAGATCATAGCCTTGATGACAACTGATGACAACTGAAACTTGAATAGTGAAAACATTAATCTAAAAATTAAGACTAATATAAATTTAAGTAAAATTATACCTTTGAATGATAAATAAAATATGAAATAAATAAATATTTAAAAAAAAAACTTAATTATGAAAAATAAATAATTAAATATTATAATATCCAAACAAACAAATAAAAAATCTTTAAATTGTAAACTTAATTCATCCATAAAAATAATATAACAATACTATTTGAAATAACACATTATTAATAAAACATTCTGTAGACGTATAAATCTGACCACTTTCCTAAATAAATATTTAATATTTATTTTAACCCATTCCTCTTATTAATTAATTTCTTTATATTCATCTATTTGATTAAATGAATTACTCAATTTATTTAATTAAGTTCACCTAAACCTTTTCTAGCCTTTAATTAAATAAATCACTTTATTTAATTAATTCCCCTTTTCCCCTTTTTAATTAAATTTATATTTAATTAAATTGATCCTTGCAAATAAATAAATACAATTTATTTATTAAATCCCCCACTTGTATTTATGCAAGTTGCATCTATTTGGTTGAAATAAAGTAATTTTATTTTAATTAAAATCCTCCTCCATCCACTTGCATTTTCCTACATCTCCCACTTGCCTTCTAAACCCCTTCTAGATTCTTCTAATCCCTTCCAATTTACTCTAACTCATCTCCTAATTATTGTCACATTCCTAAGCAAAGAGAAGTCACTTCTCAAAGCCTCCAAAGTCTTCAATAACCATTAAAGGCTTTATGTCCTCAACAAGTTAGCCCTCAAAGTCTTCCAAACCATTTAAGGTTCTTACATAACCATTAATGGTTAACTCAACCTTCTTGCATGATTAGATACTTTCTCTCTAACTCAAGCCTCATCTAACCCAAGGGTCTCATCAAACATTTATGGCTTTAACCTTGGTTATCCCTTTAACCCTTGCACAAGAGTTTACCCCTTGCACAAGAGTTTACCCCTTGGGTAAAAGCTTTATCCAATGGATAACCCTAACCTATCCTTAACCCTAACCTAACCTTAACCCTTACCTCCTAAGGTAACCTCCATGTCTTCTCAAGAATTTAATGCTTCTTTCATCTCCTCTCAAGCAACCTCTTGTTGACAATTGTCACCATTTCATTGGTGAGAATTGTAAACACGGATTGATTAACTTTCAATCCTGGTCCTTGTTAAGATTATTCAATCTTGACCATCCATTGCCCTATTTTCCCTATAAACAGAGCTCTCATTCTCTCATTTATATATCCAAGTCTTTGTGCATCAAACTTATAGTCATTTTACTAAGCATTTTAGTCCCTCTTTGATAAATCATCATAATAGCATTTAGAAGCATTTTAATATCATAGAATATCCATGTTAGACTAGTATATCATTGCTAGGATAATTTGCTAATCCTTAATCTTATCATTATCTTTATGCTAGCTTAGTCATCATAGTTTCAATATCACACATGTTTTAGGAATTCATTCATTATAAATCAAACATCACTCGTTCTTGGAGTTGTCATTCCTAAGTCACTTTGCTCAGTGATCTGAGAGAAAAATATTGACCTTAGGGATCCCGTGAGATAGAGAACAATGGGACACCCCTTGGGAAGTTGATCTATTTCAATATAGTTGCTATAACATGCACCAAGAGTCTCATTGGTGTGTGGGTCTTTTGAATTCAACTTTTACGCTTTTATCACCCTCATTCCCCGCATACACATTCAATTGTAACGTGAAGAGTATTATTTGAGGAAATAAATCAAGCTGTAATAAAATGTGAAAAACCTCAAGCACTAAGAGAATCATTAATTAAATGATAGAACAAAGGCCAAAAAAACTTGATTTAAAATGATAAAGTTCATGTTGCAGGTGTCTAAATGATTCCGAGTTTAATTTAAAATAATAATAATAGAATAAACGGAAGACACAAGGAAGAACTCTTTAAATCCGAATCCTAATCGATAAGAAAGACATATGGCCACTAGAAATCCAATTCACATAATCAAATAATATAAGAAAAAGCTAAATTACTAATTGAAACTCGTGTGAAAGTTATTGTAGATAGTAGAGAAAACTGATAATTTTATTTGTGAACAAGATTTTGTCATGATCTTTGAAAATGACTGGTACAAATGAAACTAAATTTTATTTATTAAAAAAATGGCCATTGTAGAGAAACTTCAACTAACTTTAATGTATGGATTTTGTTTGGATGCCCAATTATATTAACAATAATTACATGAATAAGAAGAATTGTGCCCAATAGCTGAGGAGGTGTGTTGAAGTGCTTGGTTTATCTACAGAAATAGAGGAAGAAAATATAACCATCTCTTGTGAGGAAGTTGTGAAAGGTGGAGGACAACCTGATCTTGAAAACATTATCTAAGAAAAGAAAGCTTGCTGAAAAGGGGAATACACTGGTATAGGCATTGTAGGAGGAGGATGAGGTAGTGGAGCTTCAAAGTTTAAGATCTGAAGCATTTGTCTCATTTTAGGTCTGCACCCATGATTAGGGTGAGAGCATGACAATCCAATTAGCATCACCTATTCCATTTCTTCTCTCTTAAAACTCTCCATTCAAACCAACATCTACTGCATCCAATAATCTCCCTTTCCCATACAAATAATGTGAGAAAAATAACAAGTGCAAAAAAATTGCAAAGAAGAACAATAGCACATAACACATAGATTTATGTGGAAAAACTTGGTAAAAATATACCAGTAAAAAATCACGGGCAAATTTTTTCTTTCGTATTGATTCTCAAGAATTACAGAGTTACAACAATCTCAAAATTGTACATCAAAACATGACTTCGAGCAACCTAAAACAACCAAGTTGCAGAGTCCTACTTGAATACAACTTACTAAATATAGTAAGTATGACTTGCACAACTGCATGTATAACATGTCAAAATTACTATTTATACAAATTTTATTAACAAAACTTTCTATTTATAGTAAGTCTCAAAAAATTTGGACTAGTGGTTACTCCATGATGATGCAACCACTGCTAGCTAAGATAGCCATGATGACTCAACCACTACTATCTAAGAGTCCAATTTGGACTTCACATTCCAACAAATAACACAGTCACTCCACAAGCAACATGTTGCAATTTTCCGAGATGAAACTAATCACCTTCTTTCAGCAAGCAATTTCCAGAGAAAATGCACCGAAACTGAATACATCTGATACTGCACTGGCTTTTCCTGTGACCACACATTTTGGAGAAATGTATCACAATATCCTTGATATATCAACCCTTTCAAATGCAAAAAATCTTTTATCTCTTTATAGATCTCATATCTTCAACAGTGGTTGGAAATCAAACTCATTTCAAATTTTGAGGCTCATGATCTACTCCAATCAACTAGAACTTTATTTACTTGGCACCTCAAAACTGCAACAAAGCTCTTCCAAACTTTTTCTAGTAGACATGATCTTCATCTTTAATTCTCTCTCAATATCGACCTTCTTTAATGCCAATTATGAATTCTTAAAAAATATGCAATAAACATAGCAAATAAACAAAAAACATACAGGAATAAACTTTTAACACAAACACTATTTTATTCACTCAAACTTCTCAAATTGTATTACATCGTGCTTCAATTGTGATCTTTCTCAGAGACTTACAAACTTCATTCCAACTCAATTTTAATAGTAGTGAGCAACTATTATATATGATTTCAAATGTATTCATAGCCTCGTAAATAATCTAACCATGCATCTATCATGCAGAACATAACTCACTTTAATTGATAGTATTGCCCCTTAGTTGTCCTTGATGACAAAAAGGGTCCCATTATTGATATTGTTTTACTCCTTTGTTTGGATATGTGTCACATTGTATATAACACATAGTGCTAATATTATTGCCAACATCTAATAATATGTTTACAAAGAACTTATAATAGTGATGTTGACAATATGAGATGTGGGTCCCTTTACACTAATGACTTGGAGGTAAGTTGGTATTTTGTTTTACATTGATGACTTGGAGGTAAGTTTTTTTTTTATGATCACTTTGCAGACTTCAAATAAGGTTTTAATCTCACAAAGTATTTTGTTTAAGGAAAAAGTAACACTCTTTGAAAAGCATTCTCAATTCAAGGTTGTCTAACCCTAAACAACTGTCGCCATGGTAATTTTGCAAACAGTTACAGTGGGCACTCTAGCTCATTTTGTTGACTTATTTTTCAGTATGATGGACTACACACTATGGAGATTCTTCAAGTATTTTCTTTGGTCGATTTTCATGGGATACATGCAGATTTTGTGTGGTATTGACAACAGATTTTTGAATATTCTTCTTCAGGTGATTTTGATTTACTTGGAACATGTATGTGGCACTTTCATTAAGATTTTATTTGAGTCAATCCTTTGAAAGAGAAATATGGTTTATGTTTTTCTTGAAATAACTAAAGATTAAAAATGATAGACAATACATTTGGATTCATATATTTTGTTTGTTTGTCATTCAAAGGATACACAAGATTAAATAAAAATTTTATTTATTTTCAACTATTGAAAGTTTAGTTAAATGAGTTTCAAGTTTTTCCGATGCAAGTTGTTTTTGTTAAGTTTGGTTGATATTCAATGAAACATTTATTATGTATGACAAGAAGAAATAATTTCTTTAACAGTTGTTTGGAAAAAGTGTTTACCTAACCCTAACTAGGGTTTGGTAACCCTATATGAGGGTTACTCATGAAGACAATTTGAAAAATGTTCTCAAGTGAACACATTCATATATACAAATTTTTTTTAGGGATAGAAATACCAGAGAGATTTGAAAAGGAAAACAGAGCATTATATGTGATCTTAAAACAATATAAAAGTGCATTGCCAGACATTTTGAATGTAGAGGTTTCTAGATTATTACTCTGATTTTACTACAGAGTATATATTGTTACAAAGATTGGAAATATTTTTGTTATCCAGAGATTGAGTTTACTCTCTCTGATTGTGTTAGAGATTATTTTTGTGAAAGAAAATTGTCATTCTTTGTCTGCTATACAGAGATATGAAGGATATGTTGCAATAATTTTTATAGTTGGAATCATTATATATACTATTTCATTATACTCATTCCAACCAGTGATAATCTTGTGATTACAAGGTTACCAACAATAACCAGTGATAATCTTGTGATTGAAAAACATAGTGTAATGACAAGATTACCAGTGATTGTAACTTGAGTTGTTTTTGGTATTTTAAGAAGCAGAGGGGTTGGTGCTCCTTGAAGTATTGAGACTTCTAAATGTTAGGGTTTCAAGCAAATCCAAAGCAAATATGAACTAACAATTATATGCAGATTTAAATACAAAAGATAAGAAATAAAACAGGACACAGATAACATAGAGATTTAACGTGGTTCACATAGAATGGGTTACGTCTGTTGGTATTTTGGTATTGTTTTGTCATTGATGTCAACACCTACTAAATACACCTATTTTGGAGATCCAGCAACATTCACCGGCAATCAGTAAACTGTTCAAACAATCACCGGTATATGGTTAACCAACAGGATATAATGTTCACCGATACCTACAATGACATGGAAGACACTTGGTAATGTCGAAGACATCATGTGGACACTTTTCCTTGAAGTAATATCATTGGTATATTCTTATTTGCATATTTTCTTTTACTGGTAAATAGGTCCAGGTTATCTAGGGTTACATTGGTAGGTTTATCTTTTCCAGATCAACATGGCATGCTATGGAGATGATTTATTATTGTTATAAAAGCATTAAGCTGACATGTTCAATCGGTTATTGCATTGGATATTGTATTATTTGTATAATGTTTTATTGTAATATCTTGTAGAGCCGACCTACTAAAATTGGTCTTAGGGTATGGTATAAATGTAAGATCTTATTTGTAAGATCAAATGGGGAATGCAAAAAAGATTTAAGGAAGGATATATGTGAGATCAAGCAGAGATATACACAAAGACATCATTTGAAGGTGAAGTTAGGTTTTTGTAGAAGCATATCAGCATTACACCAGTACTGAATCCAGCACATGAAGATGCTATTTTGTGCAGTACATTCTCATTGGATTTAACCATCCAACTATAGTCAGCGTGACTCCCATTTGTGTTTGAGTAGTGAGCTCTAAGCTGTTGGCCTTTCTGCATGTGCAGACCCCTCTTTGTACACTTACCATCTATAGTAGTATCATCTGATTGTGGGTAAGGTTTCCCACTGTGGTTTTTCCCCTTACAGGGTTTCCATGTACAAATATTTGTGTCATGTGTTGTGGTTGACTTTGTGCTTATGTTCCATGCATTAATTCTTACCAGTACAACATTTCTTGTTAACACTGTTTACCAACACAATTAACTGTCTTACTGGTATTAAGCAATAAGTTGGTTAATAAGATTTTGGTTTGAATTTATTAGACAACTGATTCACCCCCCCCTCTCAGTTGTCCCTGGGACCTACAATTGGTATCAGAGCCTAGTCCTCTTTTTTGTGGAAGTTTAACAACTTGAGGAGATCCAATGTCTACTAATTATTTCAGAAAGGATAGTCCTAAACTTGATGGAACCAACTATGGAATATGAAAAATTAGAATGGAGACACATCTGAATTGCATTGGTAAAGACATCTGGGAAGTTACTAAGAATGGTTATACTGCTACTATAGCTGGTCAGCCTGCTCCTATTACTTTAACTAAAGATGAAGAAAATGATTGCAAAGCAAGAGAAGCACTTTGAGTGCATTATCAGATCAATAAATCATGGGATTATCAGATAGATCTACTGCAAAAGCTATTTGGGATCATTTGGAAACATTGAATGAAGGGGATTCCATAGTCAAAATTGCAAAACTTGAAAGCTTTCGAGTCAGGTATGAACATCTAAAAATGGAAGAAGATGAAAGAATTTCTACTTTTATGTAAAGAGTAAATGAAATTGTTTTAGGTATCAAATGTTGTGGAGGAACCTTGAGTGAAGATGAGATTGTTTCAAAAATATTAAGAGGTTTGCCACCGGCATATAAAATGAAGGTTACTGCTATTAATGAGTTGAGAACAATGCCTAATATATCAGTAACTAGGGATACATTGATTGGAAAACTTTCAGCTTTTGAAATTGAGGAATTTGGTCCTGTTGCTACTATAAAAACTGATTTGGCCTTCAAAGCATCAACATCATCTACTCCATCTTTTGACAAATAAGACTAGAGAGCCTTTTATGCAAGAGAACTTGAAGAAACCAAGAAGGAGAATGAAGAGCTCGAAGAACTTGAAGCACTATTTGCAAGAAAAATGCCAAAAGGTCCAATTGGAAGTAAGTATGAAGGTAAAGCACCCTTTAAATGTTTCAACTACAATAAGATTGGTCATATGGCTTCAAGATTCCCTAATAGACATGCTAGACTAAGAGAAGAAGCTAGAAGGACATACAAACCTAATCCTGAATATTAGAGATATAGATTTAAGAAAAACAAAGATAAATCTTGTTACATTGCTGATGAAGGTGTGACTGATGATTCTGATGAGGATCCAACAGATAATGGATGGGTCTTTGTTGCTATAATAGAAGATCAACTGGTACCTATTTCTCCACTGGTAGAACAAGCCCTAGTAGCTAAAGTTGAATCAAAGGATGAATGGATTATTGACTCAGGATGCTCATATCACATGACTGGAGACAAAGGCAAATTCTTGAACTTTCAAGATTACAATAGAGGTTTAGTAAGATTTGAAGATGACAAAGCCTATTCAATCAAAGGTAAGGGTTCAATATCTCTTGATGGTAAACATAACACTAACAATGTTTACTATGTTGAAGGATTAAAACATAATCTTTTAAGTGTTGGTCAATTAGTTGAGAAAGGTTTTCAGTTACAATTTAAAAATGGAAAATGCAAAATCATGAATAGAACTGGTTTGGAAATTGTAACTGGTAATCAGACTAGAGGTAATATCTTTCATTTGAATAACAGTGAAAAGGCATGCTTAATTGCACATATAGATGAAAGTTGGCTATGACATAAAAGACTATGTCATGTAAATTTTGATTGCATGGTAAAAATCAGTACTTCTAAGGCAGTTAGAGATCTACCTAAAATTATGAAACCTCAGAATACAATTTGCAAGGAATGTCAATTTGGAAAACAAGTTAGAACTAGTTTCAAAAGTATTCCAGAAAAATCCAATAATGTTCTTGATTTAATTCACACTGATTTATGTAGTTCGGCTAGAACTAAAAGCTTACAAGGTGATAGATATTTCATGCTAATTATTGATGATTATTCTAGAATGTGTTGGGTTACTTTTCTTAGGGAAAAATTAGAAGCACTTGGGAAGTTCAAACTATTCAAAGCAATCGTTGAAAATGAAACCAGTAAGAAAATTAAATGTTTAAGATCAGATCAAGGAGGAGAATTCACATCTAGAGATTTTAATACATTCTATAAAGTAAATGGAATCAAAAGACAGTTATCAGCACCTCGGACACCACAACAGAATGGAGTTGTTGAAAGGAAAAATAGAACTATTTTGGATGCAGCAAGAAGTATGTTATCAGAAGAAAATCTACCACATGTGTACTGGAGAGAGGCAGTAAGCACTGCTATCTATACATTCAACAAAGTTCACATCAAAGGTGAAACCAGTAAGACCCCTCATGAACTATGGTTTGGTAATACTCCTACTCTTAAGTATTTTAGAATTTTTGGAAGTAAATGTTATATTAGAAGAGATGAGTATATTGGCAAGTTTGATCCTAGAAGTGATGAAGGAATATTTCTTGGTTATTCATCTAAGAGTAAAGCTTATAGATGCTTTAATAAAAGATTACAGAAAATTGTTGAGAGTACAAATGTAAAGATTGATGAACAATTCAGAGGAACTTCAAGGTATATAGACTCTGAACCGATAACAAAAATTATGACAAATGAACCAACAGTAAATCCACCAGTACAGAATGATGATCCAGTTACTCCGGTATCATCAGAGGATACCATAGTAATTGAAGAACAACAATAGACTAAGACACCCTAGTATGTAAGACTGAATCATTCTAAAGATCAGATAATTGGAAGCAAATTTAAAGGAGTCATGACAAAAGGAAGATTGGCAAATGAAGAAGTATGTCTTATTTCTCAAATTGAACCATTATCTATCAATGAGGCATGTGAAGATAAATTTTGGATTAAAGCTATGGAAGAAGAATTAGGACAAATTGAGAAAAATAATACTTGGACATTAGTTCCCTAGCCTGAAAATAAAAATGTAATTGGAACCAAATGGGTATTTAGAAACAAACTCAATGAAGATGGTAAGGTTGTCAGGAATAAAGCAAGACTAGTGTGTAAGGGATATTCTCAGAAAGAAGGAGTTGATTACAATGAAAACTTTGCACCGGTAGCCAGAATTGAGGCAGTTAGATTATTCTTGGCCTTTGTAGCTCACAAGGATTACAAAGTTTATCAAATGGATATTAAATGCGCATTTTTGAATGGAGATCTTGAAGAGGAAGTCTATATTGAACAACCTGATGGATTTTCTTTGACAGATAACAATGATATGGTTTGTAGATTAAGAAAAGCTCTGTATGGACTAAAACAAGCTCCAAGAGCCTGGTATGCAAGATTGGATAAGTATCTTTTAAAAATTGGTTTTACTAAAGGAAATGTAGATAGCAATTTATATTACAAAGTAACTAATGATGACATTTTGATTATGGAAGTATTTGTTGATGATATAATCTTTGGAGGAGAAGATGGATTATGCAAAGAATTTTCTCTTAAAATGCAGCATGAATTTGAAATGTCTATGATTGGAGAAATAAAATTCTTTTTAGGATTGCAGATTTTACAGACTGATAAAGGCATATTTTTGAGTCAATCTAACTACTTGAAAGAACTACTCAAGAAATTTGGGATGGAGAACTCTAAACCGGTAAGCACACCTATGACTACAAATGACAAATTATCTCAAAGGGATGAATCTACACCTATTAATCCAACTAGATAAAAATCTATGATAGGAGGTTTACTGTATTTGACACAAACCAGACCTGATATTATGAATGTAGTATGTATAGTTTCTAGATTTCAGAGTAATCCCAAGGAAAAACATGAATCAACAGTAAAAAGGATTTTTCGATACTTACAAGGCACAACAAATCTTGGATTATGGTATCCTAAAGATGAAAATTGGGCAGGAGATGTGGATGATAGAAAGAGCACCACTGGAGGAGCATTCTTTCTTGGAAAGAGATTAGTTTCTTGGTTAAGTAAGAAACAGAGTTGTACATCTTTATCAACAGCAAAATTAGAATATGTTGCAGTAGCAACAAACTGTACATAGGTACTTTGGCTTAAGCAAATGTTGAAAAACATAAAGGTAAAATGCAAGGAACCTATTACTATATATTGTGATAACACTGCAGCAATTGATATATCTAAGAATCCAGTATTACATTCTAAAAAAAAACATGTTTCTATCAATCTAAATTTTCTAAAAGAAAAAGTTGAAGAAAAGGAAATAAAACTGGTTTATGTGAATACTAAAGAACAGCTTGCAGATATTTTTACAAAACCTTTGCCTAAGGAAACTTTTGAGTATCTCAGAGATCAGCTCGGAGTCTTACCTCCACCGGTAGAGACTTAGACAGCTGATGATTGTCATCAACCGACAGAATTAAATGGACAAATCTTTTATTCCGGTATTTGATGAAGAAGCTACTTCTCAGGGGGAGTAGTTGGTACAAAGAATTGGTTGGTATTTTGTATGAACTTTCCCTTTTTGTGACTTTGGCATTTGATGTCAAAGGGGGAGAGATATATGGAAAAATGCATTATCTTTTTTAGGAGAGATTGGTATTGTAAATAAATCTTTGTATAAACACATATTACTCCCAGGGGGAGAATTGGTTTTTGTACTTGGCATTTCTATTTTGGCACTTTGATGGTTTTTCCATCTTGTGTTGCCATCAATGCCAAAGGGGGAGATTGTTGGTATTTTGGTATGGTTTTGTCATTGATGTCAACACCTGCTAAATACACCTACTTTGGAGATCCAGCAACATTCACTGACAATCAGTAAACTGTTCAAACAATCACCGGTATATGGTTAACTGACAGGATATAATGTTCACCGGTACCTGCAATGACATGGAAGACACTTGGTAATGTCAAAGACATCATGTGGACACTTTTCATTGAAGTAATATCATTGATATATTCTTATTTGCATATTTGCTTTTATCAACAAATAGGTCTAGGTTATCTAGGGTTACACTGACAGGTTTATCTTTTCCAGATCAGCATGGCGCTATGGAGATGATTTATTATTGTTATAAAAGCATTAAGTTGACATGTTCAATCGGTTATTGCATTGGATATTGTATTATTTGTAAAATATTTTATTGTAATATCTTGTAGAGCTGACCTACTAAAATTGGTCTTAGGGTATGGTATAAATGTAAGATCTTATTTGTAAGATCAAATGGGGAATGCAAAAAAGATTTAAGGAAGGATATATGTGAGATCAAGCAGAGATATACACGAAGACATCATTTGAAGGTGAAGTTAGGTTTTTTTAGAAGCATATCAGCATTACACCTATACCAAATCCAGCATATGAAGATGCTATTTTGTGCAGTACATTCTCATTGGATTTAACCATCCAACTGTAGTCAATGTGACTCCCATTTGTGTTTGAGTAGTGAGCTCTAGGCTGTTGGGCTTTCTGCATGTGCAGACCCCTCTTTGTACACTTATTATCTGCAGTAGTATCATTTGATTGTGGGTAAGGTTTCCCACCGTGGTTTTTCCCCTTACAGGGTTTCCACGTACAAATATTTGTGTCATGTGTTGTGGTTGACTTTGTGCTTATGTTTCATGCATTAATTCTTACCGATACAACATTTCCTGTTAACACTGTTTACCGGCACAATTAACTGTCTTACCAGTATTAAGCAATAAGCTGGTTAATAAGATTTTAGTTTGAATTTATTAGACAACTGATTCACCCCCCCCCCCCTCTTAGTTGTCCCTGGGACCTACAACATCCACCATACATAGTCGTCCAATCTTTCTTATTATCCGGCAAAAACAATACATCAACCTTACAATGCCTTAAGCATCCCAGCCGCTTATAACATGCATTTTTAGGGCAACAAACAAAGTCAACCTTTTTAGGGTTTTATTGCAATGTTGGTTTTCATCAACAAAAAAACCAGCAAAATTTTTTTTCAGAGGTTTCTGGATTATTACTCTGATTTTACTACAGAGTATATGTTGTTACAAAGATTGGAATTAATTTTGTTATCTAGAGATTGAGTTTACTCTCTCTGATTGTGTTAGAGATTATTTTTGTGAAAGAAAATTGTCATTCTTTGTTTGCTATACAGAGATATGAAGGATATGTTGCAATAATTTTTATAGTTGGAATCATTATATATACTATTTCATTATACTCATTCCAACCAATGATAATCTTGTGATTACAAGGTTACCAACGATAACTAGTGATAATCTTGTGATTGCAAAACATAGTGTAATGACAAGATTACTAGTGATTGTAACTTGAGTTGTTTTTGGCATTTTAAGAAGCAGAGGGGTTGGTGCTCCTTGAAGTATTGAGACTTCTAAATGTTAGGGTTTCAAGTAGATCCGAAGCAAATATGAACTAACAATTATATGAAGATTTAAATACAAAAGATAAGAAATAAAACATGACATAGATAACACAGAGATTTAACGTGGTTCACCCATAATGGGTTACGTCCACCATACACAGTCATCCAATCTTTCTTATTATCCAGCAAAAATAGTACATCAACCTTACAATGCCTTAAGCATCCCAGCCGCTTATAACATGCATTTTTAGGGCAACAAACAAAGTCGGCCTTTTTAGGGTTTTATTACAATGTTGGTTTTCATCAACAAAAAAACCAGCAATTTTTTTTTTCAGAGGTTTCTGGATTATTACTCTGATTTTACTACAAAGTATATGTTGTTACAAAGATTGGAATTATTTTTGTTATCTAGAGATTGAGTTTACTCTCTTTGATTGTGTTAGAGATTATTTTTGTGAAAGAAAATTGTCATTCTTTGTCTACTATACAGAGATATGAAGGATATGTTGCAATAATTTTTATAGTTGGAATCATTATATATACTATTTCATTATACTCATTCCAACTAGTGATAATCTTGTGATTACAAGGTTACCAATGATAACCAGTGATAATCTTGTGATTGCAAAACATAGTGTAATGACAAGATTACCAGTGATTGTAACTTGAGTTGTTTTTGGCATTTTAAGAAGCAGAGGGGTTGGTGCTCCTTGAAGTATTGAGACTTCTAAATGTTAGGGTTTCAAGCAGATCTGAAGTAAATATGAACTAACAATTATATGCAGATTTAAATACAAAAGATAAGAAATAAAATAGGACACAGATAACACGGAGATTTAACGTGGTTCACCCATAATGGGTTACGTCCACCATACACAGTCGTCCAATCTTTCTTATTATCTAGCAAAAATAGTACATCAACCTTACAATGCCTTAAGCATCCCAGCCGCTTATAACATGCATTTTTAGGGCAACAAACAAAGTCGGCCTTTTTAGGGTTTTATTACAATGTTGGTTTTCATCAACAAAAAAACCAGCAAATTTTTTTTTCAGAGGTTTCTGGATTATTACTTTGATTTTACTACAGAGTATATGTTGTTACAAAGATTGGAATTATTTTTGTTATCTAGAGATTGAGTTTACTCTCTCTGATTGTGTTAGAGATTATTTTTGTGAAAGAAAATTGTCATTCTTTGTCTGCTATACAGAGATATGAAGGATATGTTGCAATAATTTTTATAGTTGGAATCATTATATATACTATTTCATTATACTCGTTCCAACCAGTGATAATCTTGTGATTACAAGGTTACCAACGATAACCAGTGATAATCTTGTGATTGCAAAACATAGTGTAATGACAAGATTGCCAGTGATTGTAACTTGAGTTGTTTTTGACATTTTAAGAAGCAGAGGGGTTGGTGCTCCTTGAAGTATTGAGACTTCTAAATGTTAGGGTTTCAAGCAAATCCGAAGCAAATATGAACTAACAATTATATGCAGATTTAAATACAAAAGATAAGAAATAAAATAGGACACAAATAACAGAGATTTAATGTGGTTCACCTAGAATGGGTTACGTCCACCATACACAGTTGTCCAATCTTTCTTATTATCTAGCAAAAATAGTACATCAACCTTACAATGCCTTAAGCATCCCAACCGCTTATAACATGCATTTTTAGGGCAACAAACAAAGTCAGCCTTTTTAGGGTTTTATTACAATGTTGGTTTTTATCAACAAAAAAACCAGCAAAATTTTTTTTCTCAGGGGCTCCCACCCTTGAACCCCCACTTTTCTTGGGGGCTGCCGCCCCCAAATCCCTGCCCGAGGCCCAGCCTGGCCCCATGTTGATGTAAATAAATATTCATTATGGATATTATTACATTTACTTAAGTTAACTTAGGATAATGCATCTCTTTGTAGTTTGGATTTGAGACACTTAGGGAAGTGTGCACTTAGGGATAGAGCTTGTAGGAGAAATTCCACCTTTTGTGGTCTTATTTTGCTGTTACACTCCACATTCGGTGGGTCATCCACCTCTTGTGAAATATTATATTATTTCTCCTACCTACCCTTAGTATTTCTTACCTACCCTTGTTTCTCATTGAGCCACATGTCATATTTGTGTGCTCATACATCCATATGGCCTTGCCTATATAAGCAGGCCTCTATTCATTGTATTGGTTAATCCAGTTGATCATTTTGCATATTGATGAGAATACAGTTTATTCTTGTCATTCTATTGTCTCCTTTATTATTTTCATTGTGCCCTTAATCTTGGCAAAATCCTACATGGTATCAGAGCGATTGGGGCTTCATTGATCGGTGTTTGGAGACATTGTGGAAGGCTTTTATTTTTGGATTTGGGGATCTTCATTTTTTGGGGGCGTTATATAGCGATTTGGACATCACCGTTGAATCTGGGAGGCCATTTCCATAAATTTTGACTATAAAGTTGACCTATTTTGGTGAGAAAATTTTTTTTCCCCCATTTTGGCTATTATCGTACGGATTTTGAAATTTTTTTACAAAAAAAAATAATTTATTTTTCAAAAAAAAAAAATTCGAAAAAAAAAAAAATCAAAATTATTTTTTTTTTGTTGGGGGTCTGTAGACCCCTCCCGTACACTATACCTGCATGTCGTAGGTTTTGCAGTGCCGCTCCGAACACAGTGTACCTGCTGTTGCAGGGGTACCCGCCGAGACCCATCGGTTCCATCGCCATCGGCGCCCGCAGGTTCCCGGCACCTCCCCCGCTTCCCGGCTACAGCTCCCATCTTCACTGTGCAGGTCTTCATCCACTGCCGCTGGTCCTCGGCTCCCGACGACCTCAGCTCCCGGCCTGCCGGGATCTCTCGTCTCTGGCAACACATACTTCGCCGACGACCACCTAACCCAGGTGGCAACTATGTCCGCCATGTGGCAGGCGGCCACTGGCTTGCAGGAAAACAATCACCTACATGCCACATCATCGTGCCATGTCACAGAGCCATGCAATCATCTGTACAATGCCACGTCATCCGTACGGTCTACATAGTCACATGTACAGTCAGCAGTTCGTACAGTACGGACGCCTAGTCAGCAGGGAGGCAAAGTTTTGCGATGGTCATATGGCCGTCAAATTTAACACAATGAATTGCTGACATCATCACCACATCAGCACTTTTTGAAATTTTTTTGACCCCTCTCTATTTGGCTTTTCAGTTTTGCAGTCCAACTTTGGAAGGCCATATCTTGCTCATTTTTGCTCCTTTTTTGGTGCAATTTTTTTTGAAATGGGCTAAAATGTCATGATCTTCACAGTGGTGTGGTCATTTTCTAATTTTGGTGCATAGGTTTTTTGGAATTTTTGGATTCTCTGAACTGTACCTATCCAATCCTCAATTCTACAACTTCAAAGGCCTCATTTGAGCTCATACGACCTCCTTTTTAGGTGCCGTTTTTTTTGAAAGTGCTTATTTTTTTGTCTACTTTCAAAATATATGATCAGATTTTAGATATTTTGAGTGAAAATTGTACTTTCAGATATTGGTCTTATTTGGCCTATTAGGTACTTGTAAATTGCTTGGATCTTAGTAAGATCTCTTGCATTATCAGTTTGAGACTCTTTTGGCCTTATTAAAGTAGTTGTAAAATTGTAAATTAGAAGTCCACTTTGCCATTTTTTGCAAGTGGCCCATTGTATACGCACTACTTATAAAGTGCCAAAATCATCACATTTGGGGGGGGTTCTTTGATTGAGTGAATTTGGGGGGGGTGTCTTGTGTGATTGTGCCTCTCTTTGTGCTCTTTCCATTCTTGTTGCAATGAGTTCTAACAAATTTCCACCTTTAACTCCACATAATTATGCATCATGGAAAATTAAAGTATGGAGTAAACTAATGGAAAAGGGTCTCACACACTACATAGATGGAACAATAACAACACCACCTGATCCTAAGGTTGATCCAAATGCTCAATTAGAATGGCTCACAAATAATTGCATGGCTTTTGGAACCTTACACAAGTATGTATCAGATGACCTCATTTTTCACATTGAGAAGTCTAACAATCAAAGAGGCTTGGGATATGTTTCAGAAATTATATGGACAAGTTGATGAAATCAAAGGCTATCAGATTGACAATGAGCTCACTAACTTAGATCCCAAGAGTTTTGATACAATCCAAGATTATGTCACCAAAGCAAATGAGCTAAGAGCAAAGCTAAAGGATTGTGGAATTGACAAAAAGGATGCTTAATTGATATTCAACTTGTTGGATAAGCTTGCACCATAATATGTAGCATTTGTGTCTAGCTTCCAAACTCATCGTTTGACAGTGGGGAGTTCTTATGTTATGCCTTCATTTGATGCTTTCACAGAAATGTTGATATTGGAACAAACTAAGTTGTTGAACATGGGGTTTCTCAAGTCTTCAAAGTCCAAGGCTTTGGTAGCAAATCAAGGAAATCAAGGAAGTCAAGGCAAAGATTCCGACAAGAAGAAGAAGCAATCCAAGTCAAAGCCACACCAGGAAAAGGGACAATCATCCTCTCCATCACAAGGCAATTTTTCATCCTCTTCCAAGAAGGGGACACGACCTAAGAAGGATAAACCAACTTGTGCATATTGCAAGAAGTATGGTCATGATGAGCATCGATGCCACGCAAAACAAGTTGATGAGTTAATCAATCTTCTCAAGAAAAATAACATCAACTTGCCATCCACCTACACAAAGAAGGATTCATCTCCTTCCTCTTCCTCATAGTCTAAGGGAAAAGGGCAAGCATTTGTGGCTAAAACAGGTTCTTCACAGTAATGGATACTTGATTTGGGTGCCTCATATCACATGGGTTCTATAAAGGAACAGTTTTCTTCATTGGAGCCATCAAAGGTACCTCACATTTACATAGGTGATGACACACAAGTAGAGGTTGAAAGAAAAGGTTCAGTTGACATGGATAATGGAACATTTGAGAATTTTCTCTATGTTCCTAACTTGTCTACTAACCTTCTCTCCATCTACCAAATCACTCACTATGGGAATGGGAAAAAAGTTAAGTTTACATCAGATTCAGTTGTGGTAAAAGAACTTGATGATGATGCCTTGGTAGTAGTGGGACAAGTCAATGACAACTCAAGGCTTTATTCATTCTCCCACTTTGTGCCAAGTTCACCTTCTAGGGCCTTGCTTACTCATTCAAATTCAGAAAGTAAGCTATGGCATGAGCGGTTTGGTCACCTCAACTACCGCTATCTTTAGTAGCTAAGCACTAAAGACATGGTCATAGGTCTACCTCGAATCATTTTTTCAGAGGGTGTATGTTTAGGTTGTTCCATGGGCAAGCATCCTGAAGAGAAGTTTGATAAAGGAAAAACTTGGAGAGCTTTGGAAGTTCTTCAACTTGTTCACAGCGATGTGGCAAGTCCATTTCCAGCACCTTCATTTAGCAAGGCTTGCTATGTCCTTACCTTCATTGATGACTACTCCCGCTTCACTTGGGTCTACTTTCTCATTCATAAGAGTGAAGTATTTGATAGATTTCAGGACTTCAAGACTCGTGTGGAGAAGCAATCAGGGAAAGTGGTCAAGATTCTTTGCACAGATAATGGAAGGGAATATATGAACAAGAGACTTGAGGATTTTTGTACATTTGAGGGGATTGATCTTCAACATTCTGTCTCTTATACTCCACAGTAGAACGGGGTTGCAGAATGCAAGAATAGAACTCTCAAAGAAATGGCTAGTTGTATGATACATGCACGTTCTCTTGATCCCGCCTTTTGGGTAGAGGCTATTAGTTGTGCCACACACATCCAGAATTGGGTTCCTCACAAAGCTTTGTAAGGTATTACTCCTTTTGAAGCTTGGGCTGGTAGGAAACCAATTATGAGACATTTCAGAGTCTTTGGGTGTCTAGCATGGGCTCGCATACCTCCACAGAAATGCAAGGCATTGGAACCATAGAGTCGGCCTTGCATATTTGTTGGATATCTTGAGGGTGTTAAGGCATACAGATTGATGGATCCAGAGACACATGAGGTATTCATTGAGAGGAGTGTTCACTTTGAGGAAATTTCTCCTAGCTTAGCCTCTCTACCTCCTCCACCTTTCTCCATTGTGGATAGTGATGTTAGTGATTCAGATGATGAGACTTCCTCAACTCTGACTCATAGGGTTACACCTCTGCAGGGTCCACTTGCAGTTGAGGAGCCTCATTCTCCACCTCCACCTAGACCTCGTTGGGCTCAACAAACACTTGAGTCCGTAGGTGCTCTTATTGGCAATCCTTCGGATACACGGAGAACTCGATCACAACATTAGGATCTTCCACATGCATTCATTGCTACTGCTTCTGATCCACAGACATTTAGGGAAGCATCAGGGGTTCCTGAGTGGGACCAAGCTATGGAGGAAGAGTATAGTTCCTTGATGAGGAACAACACATGGGATCTAGTCCATCTCCCTAAGGGGAGAAAGATGGTTCGATGTAAGTGGATCTATCAGACCAAGTTTGCAGCGGATGGTAGTGTGGATAAGTATAAGGCTCGGCTTGTTGCAAAAGGTTTCTCACAGGTTGCAGGTGATGCTCTGCAAAAAGGATTAGAAAATCTGTTTGATGGCAACACACACAAGAGCACAAGAAACAAACGTTAGTGTTAGCAACAAAAGATTATCCTAAACAGGCATATCAAGAGAGATATTAAGCATGAAATAGAAAGCATATAAACATAAAATGAAATAGCTAATCAAGATGCTCATAGTTGCTCCTCCCTTGTTCCTCTCCTCTCCAAGTCCCAAATGAGTGTAGCTCTCAGCTTTTAGCACTAGCCATGGATGCCATATGGAGATTCAAGATGGTTGAATATGATAAGCAAATACTATGCAAGAGTAGATAGTGATGCTATGAAAAAGCTCTATGCTAATGCCAGTATAACAACAATACTCTAAAATGCTTCTCCTTTGCTTGAGGAGAACGGTTCTATTTATAGAAGAAATAGGGAAATGAAGGGTTAAGATTGAGCAATCTTAACAAGGGTTAGGATTGAAAGTTGGGGATCCATGTGCACAATTGGCACCAATAAAATGGTGACAAGTTTCAACATAGGATTGGGTTGAGAGAAGAGGTTGGAGGCATTAAAGGCCTGAGAAGACCTCATGGTTATCTAGAAGGTAAGGGTCAAGTCTAAATTAAGATTACCCACTGGATTAAGAGTTAATCCAAGGATAAACCTTTGTGCAAATGTTTAAGAGATAATCATGGTCAAAGCATTAAAGGCTTGATGAGACCTTTGGGTTGGGTAGAGGTTGAGTCAAAACAAATGTTTTAACCATGTGGGAGGGTTTGATGTAACCATTAATGGTTATTGGAGACTTTGGGGATTAAGTGGTTGAGGGTTGAAAGCCTTCAATGGTTATCAAAGACTTTGAGCCATTTAGTGGTTGAAGGTTGGAAGCTTTCAAAGGTTATCCAAGACTTTGAGGGTTAATTTGTTGAACACACAAAGCATTAATTGCTTTTCAAAGACTTTGGAGTCTTTGAGAAGTGACTCCAATTTGCTTAGGAATGTGACAATATTTAGGGGATGGATTAGGCTAATTAGGAAGGGTTTAGAAGAATCTAGAAGGGGTTTAGGCATACAAGTGGATTTTGTAGGAAAATGCAAGTGGGAGAAATTTTGGTATTTTCAATTAAAATAAAATCATTTATTTCAATTAAATGGTGTAAGTTGAATTTGGATAAATATTTAAATAAATATTAATTTATTTAAATGAGAAAAAGAAGATAAAGCATTTAAAATGCTTGAAGACTTTGAGGGAAACCATTAAAAGCTTGAAGACTTTAAGGAAAACCATTAAAGTCTTAAGAAGACTATAGAAGGAAGCCATCAAGTTTGAAGACTTTAAAGCCATCAAGTTTGACTACTTTAAGGGAAACCATTAAAGGTTTCAAGTGGGTGAGGATAAATAGGATTTTAAATAAATAATTTATTTAAAATAGTTGTGCAACTTGCTTTTGTAGGAAAATACAAGTGGGTGGAGGATAAAGGTGATTTAAATAAATGATTTATTTATTTAAATGTGAGAGGTGGGATTTTGGGGGTTTTAAATAAATATTAATTTATTTAAATGTGAGAGAAGATTTAATTAAATAAATATGATTTATTTATTTAATTAATGGTCTGAATTTGGTTAAGTGAATTAAATCAAATAAATTGAATAATTTATTTAATTAATAGGAGAATAGGGTTAAGATGAATTAATTAAATATTAATTTAATTAATTATTAATTGATGGTTAAATAATCAAATAAATACTAAGTATTCATTTAATTAAGTGGACAGATTTATGTGACTACATTTGCCCCTCTTTGAGACGGTGCGGTTTATCGCGTCGTTTCAAAGAAAGAAAAATAGGTGTGAAGAAATGCCCCATAAAATGTAAATTTAATGGGTGGTATGCCCCCTCGAGAGATGGGCCGAATTTTTTTTTGAAAAATCGGGCGATCTCTCGAAAAAGAATGAAAAGTGGAGGGGAGGTAGAATAGAAGAAATTAGAACTAATGATGAAAGAATGGGAGAAAATGGAGTGAATATGAAGAAACAACAAGCCAGCGAGTACCCTGAGGTCATGCAAGAGATACATAGCAGATGTAGTGTGGGGTTTTGATTGATGCTATACAATTGATCAAAATTGGTTGGACAATCTGGTGCAATCGGTTTAATTGCCCCGGTCAAGTCAAAGCGTGACAGTTGATGTCAGTTGGTCGCTTGGACATGATAAAGTCTGAGTAAGTGAATCAAAGTGACCTGATGTGACTTAGACAATTGATGTAATTGCCCGATGAAGTCAAGGTATATGAAGCAAAATACTCGTTGAGACGTAGACAATTGATGTAATTGTCCGTTGGATTGTGTTTGATTGGTTGATCAATTGATAGTATGTGCGTGTGATGGATGGTTGTGGGGAATCATAGCAGCCCCATTGAGACTAGGTCATTATGATAAATGCCTGATGTAGTCTAGGATTACCATGATCGATTACCTGTTGAGACCCGAAGATACTTGATCAGAGTATCTGTTGATAGTCTAGGTGTGTGGGAGTCGATGTATCTGTGTAGACAGAGTAACTGGCTTGACTTATTGGATGACTTAGGATAGGAAACACAATCCCTCCTATTTAGAGATGGATGGTGATGAACGTGGCTTGATTAGGTTGATTGGGACACGATGTAGGGTATGTGATGCTGATTGTTGAGATGGGGAGGGTTGGGGGGGTTCGATGTTAGAAGAAATGGAGGACCTATGACTCATTCCTATGGAAGAAGAGGAAAATAGAGTATGCATTATTATGACTATGTATGCATGATATGCAGCTATTATGAATGTATGGATGGGTGGAATGCAACGAAATGCAATATATACAGATGAGATGAAATGATGATCCATAGTGCTTTATTTTTCATCATTGAGCTTTAAAATGTTGTAAGAAAATACAAGCAACTTGACATAAAGATTCAAGATGACCAGAGTCTTTCTTACATGGATTTTGATATAGCAAGTTAATACAAGCAACTTGATATAATGGATCAAGTTGACCTGAGTATTGCTTGCGGAACAGATAAGGATTATCTCCTTTCATGCATGACTTGGATCGTCCTCCTTGATCTTAGGCTGATCATATCTTGAGACAAGTGCATACCGTACTAAGAAATAAAAACCTTTATCCAAATTGGATGAGGAGGAACCAAAGAATGAGCATTGTACCTGTAAACAAACAATATATACATAAATAATAAAGAATATGGATCCTTGGTAATGGTTCATGCTCATATGGTTGAGGTATACGCTGTAGTCAGCAAGCCGTAATGATCTATGACTGCATTTTGCATAAGATCATGTAGCTTGGTGAACTTCCCACGTAGACACCATTAGTACATGCCCCAGTACTTCATCGGAAATAATGCGCAAATGATACAAAACAATGCTGAAAGATCTCGATACAGATAAACAAACAATTGAACTCACAAATCAACCAAGTATTTGATAGCTTAACAGAATTTTCTTGTCAAAGAAAATGTCGTCTTGTCTTTGTTTTGGTAAGGAAGGATGCATCCTTGTTGAAAAGACAGTTTGATTGTTGATGTTGATTGTTTTGGTCGAGTGATAAGTGGTCATTTGTGTGAGTATTTGTCAATGCTTGTTTTGGTATCTGCATGGATGAATATGTACAATGTGTTGCCATGTTTTTGTGTGATTTTTGATGGGTTTTCTGACGTTTTTTTTTTTTTTTTTTTTTTTTTTTTGGATTTTGTGAAACAATTTTGAATGTTTTTGGTATTTTGAGAGTCATTTTTGAATGTTTTTGATATTTTCTGAAGATTGCCTAAATGAAGAGCATAATGATATATAAGACAATGTAGAATCCACTTCCATCAATAGGTTAAAGGCATTGCCCCCAGTTTTAGACATGACTATGAAAAGGTGGGATGCTAGACGCATGGAATACTTTCTTAATTGTAGATCAAATAACGAGCCATGGTTGGAATGGATGGATGTGTGTGTGCATGAATGTGATCGCAACGAGCCTGAAAGATACTGGAGCCATTGCCTTTACGAGTGGCACCTGTTTACCAGGTTTTCGCCATCGTACTTACCCAAGGTGCCACCGGAGTGGTTGTTCACCGTTTGGATGCATGATTTTTCTTTACTTTTTTTTTTTTTTTTTTTTTTGAATGTTTTTGTATTTTCTTTAGGACATTTTCTGAATGTTTTTGATATTTTCTTGATATGTAGGGGAGCCTGATGCTCTGTATACCTTAGGTATAAAACCGTTTGAGGTGCATGCTATTGATTGGATCTGCGAGCGGTTCTCCTTCTGAAGTAGCCAACTGATATGCCCCGGACCCGAACACAGCAGTGACAACATATGGGCCCAGCCAGTTTGATTCAAACTTACCCTGATGTTCTCTGTTTGGTTGGTTGCGAGGATTCTCTCATAGAACAAGATCACCTACCTCAAATGTACGAGGTCTAACTCGGTGATTGTAGCTTCTACTCATGCGCTGCTGATAGGCTTTGAGGTGATTGTATGCAGCTTGTCGCTTCTCATCTAGTAACTCTAAGTCCTGAAGACGAGATACTCTGTATGCTTCATCATCGATGAGATTGTGCAATGAAACTCGTAAGGATGGTATCTCGACCTCAATAGGTAAGATAGCTTCAACACCATAGACCAATGAATAAGGAGTTGCACCTGTAGGGGTCCGAATGCTAGTTCGATATGCCCATAATGCTGGATTCAATTGAACATGCCAATCACGACCGGCATCATTGACTGTCTTCTTTAGGATTCTCAATATGTTTTTATTGGATGCTTCGGCCTGACCATTGCCTTGTGGGTAATAGGGAGTGGAAAAGCGGTGTTGGATATGAAATTTCTCACAAAGCTCACGGACATCCTGATTTTTGAAAGGAAGACCATTATCTGTGACAATGGACATGGGCACACCATACCGACAGATGATGTAATTGAGGATGAATGAGGCGATCTGCTTGCCGGTGACTTGGGTAAGTGGAACAGCTTCGATCCACTTGGTGAAATATTCGGTGGCGGTAATAATGAATTTATGGCCATTGGATGAAGATGGATGGATTTTACCCACAAGATCAAGACCCCATTGACAAAAAGGCCATGGTGTTGTGATTGGTTGTAGTTCCTGTGCTGGTGCATGTATCAGGTCGCCATGAACTTGACATTTCTTGCATTTCCTGACAAAGTAGTAGGAATCATTTTCCATAGATGGCCAATAGTATCCAGCTCGCATGAGTTTCTTGGCTAGTGACGGACCACTTGAGTGAGTCCCGCAAATTCCTTCATGTACCTCTTCCAAAGCTTTTGTTATCTCACCTTGTTCCAGACATCGAAGGAGAGTACCATCAAGACCGCGTCGGTATAGGGTTTCGGCAATAATGGTATATCGAGCAGTTTGGCGAATGAAGGTTTTTCGTTGGTTATTTGATTGGTTGGGAGGAAGGGTGTGATCGCGAAGATAGGTGTAGAACTCACCGTACCATGGGGATTCAGAACCGACAAGGCGACATATCATTTCGGATTCGGGGATATCATAAGCGGGAATCCAAAGCTGTTCTACCAAGAACTCGTAGCGTGTTGAATTCTGTGGAAGATCTAGGAGAGATGCGATGGTAGCCATAGCATCAGCAGCTCGATTCTGATCTCTTGGTATCTGCTCAAAAGTGATAGTAGTAAATGATGTCTTTAGAGTGTCTACCATTTGCTTGTATGGCATGAGTTTATCATCTTTGGTCTGATATTCATCAGTTGCTTGTCGAATGACCAGTTGTGAGTCGCCATATACTTGCAGTTCTTGTAATTTCCATTGTATGGCTAGCCTGAGTCCTGTGATCAAGGCCTCATACTCTGCTATGTTATTTGTGCATGGAAATGTGAGCCTGTAAGACTTCGGGATGCTATCACCTTGAGGTGTGATAAATAGAATACCTGCCCCCGAGCCGTGCCTAGTGTATGAACCATCAAAATATAGTTTCCATGACTGTGCTTCTGTAATCACGAATATCTCTTCATCTGGAAAATTGGAAATGAGAGGATGATCACCTATGAGAGGTGCATCGGCTAACTGATCTGCAATGACCTGACCTTTGATAGCTTTACGGTCCACATACTCGATGTCGAATTCACTTAGAATCATTACCCATTTAGCTAAGCGACCTGTCAATGCTGCTTTGTTAAGTAAATACTTGAGTGGATCAATCTTTGCAATGAGTTGCACCTTGTGTGTTAACAGATAGTGCCTCAGTTTAGTGGCTGCCAAGATTACTGCTAGGCAAGCTCGCTCAATAGGTGTGTAATTGAGTTCATAGCCAACCAGTGTGTGAGAGATGTAGTATATAGCACATTCTTTGCCTTCTGCATTATGTTGTGCCAGTAGTACACCCAATGATGTACTTGTTGCCGAGATATAGAGTAACAATGGTCTACTTGGATCTGGTGGCATCAGCAATGGTGGATTCATGAGATAGTCTTTAAGTGTCTGAAATGCTTGCTGGCATCGAGCATCCCACTGAAAGCGGATGTTCTTGTGTAGCAAATGTGTAAATGGGTGACACTTATCAGCCAATTGTGCAATGAATCTTCGGATGGATTGAAGCCGTCCTTGTAGTGTCCTTAGCTGACTGATTTTCCTTGGTGGTGGCATGTCCATGATAGCTTTTACCTTTGCTGGGTCAACCTCAATGCCTTTGCTTGAGACAATGTATCCTAGAAGCTTCCCGGAGGTCACTCCAAAGACACATTTCTTTGGGTTGAGTCGAACATGGTATTGTTCCAGTCTATCAAAGATTTTATCTAAGATGTGGAGATGTCCTTCTCTAGTAAGTGATTTTGCTAGTAAATCATCCACATAATCTTCCATTATAGTATGCATCATGTCATGGAAGATGGTGGTCATTGCTCTTTGATAGGTCACTCCTGCATTCTTTAGACCAAAAGGCATTACATTCCAGCAGTATGTGCCCCATGGACATGTGAAGGCTGTCTTATGTTGGTCCTCTGGTGCGATCTTTATTTGATTGTATCCTGAAAAGCCATCCATGAGTGAAAGCATGGCATGTCCTACTGTCAAATCTACTATGATGTCAATATTTGGTAGAGGGAAGTCATCCTTAGGACATGCTTTATTTAGATCTCTGAAGTCTGTACAAATGCGGATGCCCCCTTTTGGTTTGCCAACTGGCACAATATTGGAGATCCATTCTGCATAATCAATTGGTCTAATGAAACCAACATCCAAGAGTTTCTTGAGTTCTGTTTTGACTAGCACGGCAATCTGAGGATGCATCTTACGAAGCTTCTGCTTGACAGGTTTGGCTCCTTTTGCTACTGTGAGATGATGCATGACTAAATCAGGATCAAGCCCAGGCATGTCTGCATATGACCATGCAAAGTTGATCTGACGCTGTTGGAAGAACTCTATAAATTGAGGCTGTTCCTCTGGAGTGAGAAGAGATGCCAGATGTATGATATGAGGATTTTCAGGAGTCCCCACATTGTATTCTTTGGTTTCCTCGATAAGAATCGTTGATCGTTCCTGTTGTGTACTAGCAGGGAGGATGTCAAACCCTTCATCCTCAGGCGCCTCAGAGAGGTTTTCACCATTGGATACGCTCTTTCTTTTTACTTTTGTCGAATCAAATAGTGCCACAGTGTGGTTTTCACTGGAAGATCCATGTTTTATTGTTATATTTTTGCAGCTGAAGGATTTGGCATACGCCCCGAAGTATGCTGCGCTATTAAGTTCAATGGCGAATCCAGCTTTGTGATCCCCGCTTGGTAGATTATCCCTTAATTCCAAAAAGTCAATGAGAGCCTCATCGTTTTGGAAGAGGTCAAGACATGGGGGATTTGGTTGGTTCCATTCGATGAGTTCAGGGTGGATAATGGGCATTACTTCATCGATTAAGTTAAGTGCGGGAGATGTATCAGTGAGGGTTAAGACAGTGTGGTGAAGGTTGTTGATGGTACTCTCCCTATCAGAATCCGGCGTAGGATGAGACGTAGGGTCTGTGGAAGATGTTTCCAGCTCAGGTACCCAAGTGGTCTTTATCTGTGCTTCTCCGTAAACAGGAATGTCTTTGCGTGGCGGAGGTGGTGACGTGTCTTCCTCATCTGAAGTGTTAAGCTGTACAGAATCAAATTCCCACTCATGTGAGTCGGTCTCTGAATCACTTTCCAGCATCCGATTGCTATACCATACTGGGATGTCTTTGGAGTTAAACACGGCAGGTGTGATTGGTTTATGTATCTTTGTAGTGATCGGTGCTGCAGGAACTATGATGGGGATTAAAGGATTTGTTACTGGAAGTATCGGCGGTGTTGATTTAGTGGCTTCTATTGGAATGGCTGGTGCCATAGATGTTGTTGTAGGTTTCCATACAGTTGTTGCTACAAATGGTGTTGCTGATGGGATTACTAGTTCGTTTGGTGGGATGAATGATATTGATAACGGTTGCGGTGGGGTTGTGAGCCTCGATGGGGCAGTGACAATATTGCTTGATGGTGCTTTGATTATGAAAGGTGTCCTCTTTACAGTAGGTGGGCAAAATGGTTTGCTAGGTTTTCCTTTAAATCTGAGTTTAGGAAGGATCTCTTTTTCAAAGCCTAGGCCTGTATTACCTTTGGGCTTGAACTCTGGCAGCAGCGGTTCATGTCGTCCTTGTTTGCAGTATCCCAAAGCACTCTGACCATCATATCCCATTCTTTGCATAATGAGGAGGCCTTTGCCATATTGTTCCGTAGGAAGTGTAACTTGCGGTTTGTCAGTGGTGATGGGATCTTTATAGATCCAGTCCGCTAGGTCCTCATCTTGTGTTTCTTCCTCTTGACTCTTTCCAAGGATGAAAGGCGTTAAGGCACATGCTGGCGTGATTAGTCGTTGCTGGAGTAACTGTTGTGGTTTACCATGTGTTCTAGGAGAAGTGGGCATTTGTCCCACACAAAAGAGTTGACTTAAGTTATATTCCCCGGGACCTTCCTCTGCGACTTTCATCTTAAGCTTTTCTTGCTTGGGTATAGGGGTGTTCGAACTGGCAAGAGAGGTGGGATTTACATATGATGTGGAGGAAATGGCTTCCCTATTATTAGGAACAGTAATCTCTGGTTGATGGCTGATATTATGGCAAAATGCAAAGGGATTTGCATCACCCAGGATTGTGATCTCTGCACCATTATGTGGGAACTTGATACATTGATGGTAGGTAGATGGAATGGCTTGCATGGCATGTATCCAAGGCCTTCCTAATAATAGATTATATGGTAGAGGAAGGTCCAGAACCTGACAAATTATGTGTTTTACCACAGGGCCCACTCGGATTGGTAGCACCACTGCTCCTTTGGATGAACGCTCTGCATCATCATAGGCCTTGATGGTGATCTTCTTGCGAGGATCCACTGATTCTATTGCATATCCCAATGCTGTGACCAACTGTAGTGTACAAATGTTTAGGCCTGCTCCATTATCTATCAAGACTCGCTTGATCCTGTGTTGGTTGACAAAGCCTTCAATGTGGAGTGAGGCGTTATGAGGTTGCTGGAAGGAAGAGTTATCACTTTCGGAAAAAGTGAGACAAGGTGATGACTTTAGACTTCCAACCATGGCTTGAAATTGGTCTGTGTTCAGGTTTGCAGGGACTGACGCCTCTTGGAGTGCTTGATCCAAGATTGTTTTATGAGAGGGTGACAGACGCAAAAGCTCCAAGATGGATATAAGCGCAGGGGTTTTGTCTAATTGTTCCACAAGATTGTACTGCTTTGGGATGGAGGTGGTGCCTTGTGGAGCTGCCTTGATGGTAACTTTGCCACGACGCGTAACAACATTGCAATTTGAGGTGGGATTTTTGAAGGTGATAGTTGCAATTTGTTCACTGGCATCATACAGGTGATTTACAGTGTAGTTATACGCAGCCTGCGTATAGTCAGTGGTATCGGTGCCTCGCCTGGAAGTGGAAGGACCCCTTTGATCTTGTGATGGAAGTGGATTCTTGAACATCAGGTGATCATTATTTGTCGTTTTTGGATCATGTCCTTCAATCTCAATTTCTCCTCGATCAATAAGATCTTGAATGAGATCTTTCAATCGGTGACAATTACTTGTCTTGTGTCCTCTTCCTTGATGGAACTCACAGTGTTCAGTATCTTTCCACCATGCTGGTTTGACTTGAGGCTCATAGTTTGATAGCTTAGGTAGAGTGACCAAATTTTGAGAGAGGAGTTGTCGCAACACTGTTTCAATGGGTTCCCCTAAGGGAGTGTATGTGCGTTTTTGTTTTTGTGGACGAGGTCTTGGTTCATCATGAGATGTGATGCGACCTTGATTAAGAGGAACATTTGTGTTATTTTGAGGTGGAGGATTTTGTCCTGCAAACCGAACCACAGGTTGTGCATTTTGGACAGTCCGAGCATCCACAACTCCATCGTTGACGATGTTCTTATTCTTGTTCCAGAAGTTCGGTTTATCGCTATTGAAGCGCGGGCGAGGAGCATCTTTTGGTTCATTAAAGATTTTGATGAGTCCTTTTTTGATGAGTGCCCTTTCACATTTTATACCCTTGGTGATCATATCGTTAAAAGAGTCTGTGTCTTTGACATCCAGGTGAAATTCCATTTCTTCGTTTAAGTTGGAAATGAAAATTTCCACTAGTTCTTGTTCAGGTAACTGAAGAGAACGTCTGCTAGACATTTGGCGCCATCGTTGCAGGAATACTGAGAATAATTCACCTGGTTTTTGTTTGGTGTTGCATAGATCAGCCATGGTGATGTCGCGTTCAATATTATAAGAGTAATGAGATAGGAACTTCTGGATGAGTTCCTCAAATGTTCTAATGCCACCTGGAAGTCGAGAAAACCATGATGTGGTTGTTCCTCCCAAGCTTTGGGGAAAAAGGCGCATTAGGTATGTGTCCTCATAAGCTACTTCAAGACAAGCAGAATGAAATTCTCGGACATGATCACGGGGATCCCCCTTTCCTCTATATTTTTCAAATTTGGGTGTTTCAAACCCGCGTGGAAAGGGTGGCATATAAAGATTCCTATCAAACGGATAGGGACAGATGTCGTTAAGTGAAAATTGATTGGTCTTAACACCACTATGAAGTTGTTGGGCGAGATTCGCGACTTGTTGCCACAACATCTCCATTTCATTTGGAGGAGGAGGTGGTGGGTTACCTCGAGGGATGTTATATCTGATGGGATCTCTACGCCTTTCCTCCTCATGGTGACTTTGTCTTTCTGATGCTTGTCTTAATTGGGCAAGATCAAAGTCTGAGGGGAGTTTGGCTCCTTCTTGAGCAAGTCTTAAGAAGTGAGCATCCGCATTGCTCCTGAGAATTTCATCAAATAATCTATTAAAGTGAGGGTTATGCTGAACCCTTTCGATTGTTGAAGGAGTGGGACTACTTGGGTTTTCATCATTTACATTTCCTCCAAGTGCTTCTTGAAATTCATTGAGGTTGTCCTCTTCTTCCTCAATTTCTATTTCTCGTTGCCTTGATCGCGATCGGGTTTGAGCCATTTTGTTTGCAAGTTTGTGTTGAAGTTGATTGAAGATGATGATGAGTTGTTCAATGAAAGATGGATGATTAGTGGATTGTAGATCTCTAGCACTCTAAAGGTAAATGTAACCAGAATTCTTTCTTTGAATTGCTTGTTTGTTTTGATGAGTTTGGATGTGATAAGGTGTAGAGAAATCTGAGATGTGTTACAGATTTTGACTACCTAGCAATGAGAGGATTCACTCATGAACTAGTTTTAACCTGCGTAGATGTGTCTCTTAGGATGAGCTTATCCTAGATGTAGAAACAATCTAAAAAGTGATGTGATGTGTTTTGATTTCAAGCAATATCTAAAAAAGAATCTTGGGACAAGAACCTCTTAATGTTTTGAGAGTTGGGATGGATTGATGATGAAGTGATGATGTATGAGTGAGATGATGGATGTTTTTGTTTTCAACTTCAATAAAAACTCGGTGTCACAAATGGGACAAACTCTACCTCTTCCCTTTCAGGCGTTGGTGGCACTTCTTGAGCTGTGTTGTAGGTGATACAGATGTTTGGGAAGAAGTTGGGATTAATCTTTCCTCCTTGACTTTTGTGATAACTCAGAGCTCTATATTGCATAAAAGCTCTGCGGTTCAGTGATTCTGAATCAAACTCGTTTGTTTTACCTTGAAGATAGAGACGCATGCGATGTAGAAAGACTCTATGTGAGACAAAGATTTGTCTATTGAGATAGAAGAATTTCCTCCTTTTGATCAAAGCCTTTGAGCTTAGTGGTCTCCTTTTCAAGGTGATATTCTGATGACACTTCTTCTTTCGCAAGATGTGAAGAATGGTCATAAATTTTTGATTCTTTGTTTGTTTGTACCTTGTTTTTGATGTTTTTGGTTGTGTTGACAGATGTTGGATGAATACTTTGTTTTTGGGATTGATTTTCTGATTTTTCTTTGACAAGAAAACAAAGCAAGCACACAAACACAAGAATGTTGCCTCAAAAGGCACAAATGAGTATGGGTCTAGATCAACCCAATCCTTGGACTTGTTTTTGACCCTTCCTTTATATTTATTTTAAGGTGTAATTCCAAAGCCTGAAGTCGGCTCAATTTGCACTAGGTCTGTAAAACGAACACACTTCAAACACTCTTTATCCCTAAGGTCAAATGGCCAGTTGTGATAAATTTAGCCCACATCTTGATATTTCTTCGACTTTGGTACTACATACCTTATCAATCCCGCCGTGGCAGGTAAGGATGTGATATACTAAGTCTTGCACGAGCATAACAAATAGATGATCCCTATGATGGGGGAGTCACCACTTTTATCAAGCCACAAGTGACCTTTCAAAAAGCTATGTTTCTACTCAAGGAAATATGTATGGTGAGTATCTTGGGAGCAAAACCATCTATGCTCTTGCACTAAATTATACCTCAAATATCCTCAATCAATAGAACGGGTGGGCTACTACTTAAAGGTGTTTAGTCATGTTCGATGTTTTTGGACATAAGTTCATTCTGCAGTGACTCACTTAAGAGCCTTGTAACTGGTGGTGGGGCCCATTTGTCCTTTCGGCCAGTTACACTGTAGGAACAGCTATACCCAAGGCTACAGCTTTCGCTCTCACCTGATTTCTATAGCGGCTCGAAGGATTTACCGCTCAAGGTCGTTCCCAAGAGTGATGTGTCTCTTGGCAGGCCTCTCTTAAAAAGATAAAATTTTGAGTGTTACTAACACTTTTCTCTGGCACCTAGGACCACGAAAGCCAAGGGAGAGGATAGTGTGTGTTAGAAGTAGGACCACTCGACTGACTTTTGTGCACAAGCGTGCCAAACATGAAATTCACTTGTTCTTTTTAATCCATCATGGCAATATGATCTAACTATTTGGAGATGTTGCTCCAACAGTCATGGTGTTCTTTTTAACTTCAAAGGCAATGTGTTTTGTAATCTAGAATTTTGAAAATCCTGGTCAACTTAATGAAAAACACGTTTTGCTTTGAAGGAAAATTGCTTTGAAAATGAGACAAGTTGATTGTGAATTTTATTTGCACCAAAAATGGAAGTGTGGATTGTGAGTTTTATCTTGATGCAAGAAATAAAATTTGCCTTGTTGATTTTAAGCACCAAAACGAAGTTTGTTTCCTAACTTGCAAAAAAATAAAGTTGTTTTTGTATAAGTTTGTGGTTCTTTTTACCTTTGAACAATGAAATTCTTTTTAAGAGCCCCAAACAAATGTGTGATTCTTTTTTAAAAGCCCAAACTTGAAATGTGAAGTTAATTTTAAACCGAAATAAAAAGTGAATTCATTTTTAAAACCAACTTCAAAAACAAGTTAGTAAAAAATATAAATCTACTCTTTAATCTAATTTAAATCTGCACAAAAGAGAAAAATAGTTAGTAAAATCCGCCTATTTGGTGGGCTTCTACAAGCCTAAATTTATTTTTTTGTTTTGGTTTTTTATTTTTTTTGGTTACAAAGTGATTTGTACAACGTTTTGTTACAATAGCGCTAGTCTGCGTTTGAACAGAGGCACTATTTAACACAAACGTATTAAAAGAAAGGGAAAGACAGAGAAGGGAAAAGCACTGAAACAGGGGGAATAGCGCCAAAATAATGCCAAACGCACCAAAACAGTGTCAAAATCGCAACCTGTGTGACATTTTCAACATTCAAACATGTTATTGGTTAAAAAAAAAAAAATTGATCTTTTTGGTGTTTGGATTCACGTCAGGTTCACCAAATGATGCTCTGCAAAAAGGATTAGAAAATCTGTTTGATGGCAACACACACAAGAGCACAAGAAACAAACGTTAGTGTTAGCAACAAAAGATTATCCTAAACAGGCATATCAAGAGAGATATTAAGCATGAAATAGAAAGCATATAAACATAAAATGAAATAGCTAATCAAGATGCTCATAGTTGCTCCTCCCTTGTTCCTCTCCTCTCCAAGTCCCAAATGAGTGTAGCTCTCAGCTTTTAGCACTAGCCATGGATGCCATATGGAGATTCAAGATGGTTGAATATGATAAGCAAATACTATGCAAGAGTAGATAGTGATGCTATGAAAAAGCTCTATGCTAATGCCAGTATAACAACAATACTCTAAAATGCTTCTCCTTTGCTTGAGGAGAACGGTTCTATTTATAGAAGAAATAGGGAAATGAAGGGTTAAGATTGAGCAATCTTAACAAGGGTTAGGATTGAAAGTTGGGGATCCATGTGCACAATTGGCACCAATAAAATGGTGACAAGTTTCAACATAGGATTGGGTTGAGAGAAGAGGTTGGAGGCATTAAAGGCCTGAGAAGACCTCATGGTTATCTAGAAGGTAAGGGTCAAGTCTAAATTAAGATTACCCACTGGATTAAGAGTTAATCCAAGGATAAACCTTTGTGCAAATGTTTAAGAGATAATCATGGTCAAAGCATTAAAGGCTTGATGAGACCTTTGGGTTGGGTAGAGGTTGAGTCAAAACAAATGTTTTAACCATGTGGGAGGGTTTGATGTAACCATTAATGGTTATTGGAGACTTTGGGGATTAAGTGGTTGAGGGTTGAAAGCCTTCAATGGTTATCAAAGACTTTGAGCCATTTAGTGGTTGAAGGTTGGAAGCTTTCAAAGGTTATCCAAGACTTTGAGGGTTAATTTGTTGAACACACAAAGCATTAATTGCTTTTCAAAGACTTTGGAGTCTTTGAGAAGTGACTCCAATTTGCTTAGGAATGTGACAATATTTAGGGGATGGATTAGGCTAATTAGGAAGGGTTTAGAAGAATCTAGAAGGGGTTTAGGCATACAAGTGGATTTTGTAGGAAAATGCAAGTGGGAGAAATTTTGGTATTTTCAATTAAAATAAAATCATTTATTTCAATTAAATGGTGTAAGTTGAATTTGGATAAATATTTAAATAAATATTAATTTATTTAAATGAGAAAAAGAAGATAAAGCATTTAAAATGCTTGAAGACTTTGAGGGAAACCATTAAAGGCTTGAAGACTTTAAGGAAAACCATTAAAGTCTTAAGAAGACTATAGAAGGAAGCCATCAAGTTTGAAGACTTTAAAGCCATCAAGTTTGACTACTTTAAGGGAAACCATTAAAGGTTTCAAGTGGGTGAGGATAAATAGGATTTTAAATAAATAATTTATTTAAAATAGTTGTGCAACTTGCTTTTGTAGGAAAATACAAGTGGGTGGAGGATAAAGGTGATTTAAATAAATGATTTATTTATTTAAATGTGAGAGGTGGGATTTTGGGGGTTTTAAATAAATATTAATTTATTTAAATGTGAGAGAAGATTTAATTAAATAAATATGATTTATTTATTTAATTAATGGTCTGAATTTGGTTAAGTGAATTAAATCAAATAAATTGAATAATTTATTTAATTAATAGGAGAATAGGGTTAAGATGAATTAATTAAATATTAATTTAATTAATTATTAATTGATGGTTAAATAATCAAATAAATACTAAGTATTCATTTAATTAAGTGGACAGATTTATGTGACTACAGCAGGTATTGACTATACTAAGATCTTTGCACACGTAGCCATGATGAACTCCATTCGTTTGACACTTGCTATTGCTGCAGCTCATGGTTGGGCTGTACATCAGATGGATGTGAAGAGTGCTTTTCTTCATGGTGATCTTGATGAGGAGATTTATATGGAGCAGCCACAGGGTTTCATCCAGGATACTTCCTTGGTTTGTAGACTAAGGAAATCTCTCTATGTCCTTAAGCAGGCCCCCAGGGCTTGGTATGCCAAGATGGATTCCTTTCTTCTCTCCATAGGGTTCACCAGATGCCATTCCGATTTGAATGTCTACATTTTGTGATAGGATGACTCTCACTTAATACTTATGCTCTATGTTGATGACTTGATCATTATAGGGAGTACTTCATCCATCATTAGCAGGGTCAAATCTACTTTGCATGACAGATTTTCTATGATTGACTTGGGTCTTTTGCACTACTTTCTTAGGATAGAGATTTCACAGTCACCTTTTGGGATTACACTATCGCAGCCCAAGTATGCTCTTGATCTACTTGCATGCTTTCATATGGCTGATTGTAAGCCTGCCCCAACTCCCTTTCTTTCAGGAGTCAAGCTTGAGGCTCAGTGTTCTTCTCCACTAGTTGATGCCACTTTGTATCGTCAGCTTGTGGGTAGTCTCATCTACTTGACTCATACACACCCTGATATTTCATTTGCAGTTGGCATGGTTTCCCACTTCATGCAGGATCCACATGAGGTTCATTGGAAAGCTGCCAAACGCATCCTTCATTACATCTAGGGTACACATCACTATGGGATTCATTATGCAGTAGGCATAGGACTTCGCTTGGTTGGTTACACAGATTCCAATTGGGCTAGCAATCTAGTTGATCGTAAGTCTACTTCTAGTTACAATTTTCACCTTGGTTCGGGCCCCATTTGTTGGCAGAGAAAGAAGCAACATGCTATTGCTCTCTCTTCGACTGAGGCTAAGTATTGAGGCACTATTAATGTAACGACTGAGACCATTTGGCTCCAACAGATCCTCATAGAGTTTGGATTCACCACTCCTCAGTCGATAGTTCTACATTGTGACAATCAGAGTGCTATTGCCATCTCGAAGAACCCGGTCCAGCACTAGCAGACCAAACACATCGAGATTCATATGCACTATATCCGAGAGCTCATCTAGGAGCAGGTCATTGATTTGTAGTATTGTCCTACAACAAAGCAGGTTGCTGACATATTCACCAAACCTTTCACTGAGAGTAAGTTCTAGCAGTTGCAAGTTCTCTTGGGGGTGCGGGATGTGTCATTGGGGGGGTCAGCTGACTTCTCCTTCCTCTCTTATGGGGGGGACTTTTTCCTCTTTGAGGTTTTGTCCTTCTTCTTTGAGAGTCTTTTGTACATTCATCTCTCTTTTGGGGGGGAGTTTTTTTTCCCACTGGGTTTTCTCCCTTTCTCCGTTTGTGAGAGATTGCATTGCATAGTTTTGCTTACATTTGCATGTTGTACATGGATACCTATCATGGCCTAGTAGTCGGGACCCATCTTGCATTGTTGACTTGAGTCTTCATTCCCCGAAGTTGCACTTAAGGGGGGGTGTTGGTGTAAATAAATATTCATTATGGATATTATTACACTTACTTAAGTTAACTTAGGATAATGCATCTCTTCGTAGTTTGGATTTGAGACACTTAGGGAAGTGTGCACTTAGGGATAGAGCTTGTAGGAGAAATTCCACCTTTTGTGGTCTTATTTTGTTGTTACACTCCACATTTGGTGGGTCATCCATCTCTTGTGGAATATTATATTATTTCTCCTACCTACCCTTAGTATTTCTTACCTACCCTTGTTTCTCATTGAGCCACATGTCATATTTGTGTGCTCATACATCCATATGGCCTTGCCTATATAAGAAAGCCTCTATTCATTGTATTGGTTAATCCAGTTGATCATTTTGCATATTGATGAGAATACAATTTGTTCTTGTCATTCTATTGTCTCTTTTATGCTTTTCATTGTGCCCTTGATCTTGGCAAAATCCTACACCTCGAATCCCGACGAGGATACATGCCGAGTGTATAGTACTTTGCTAATCAGTTGCCACATTTCAATAATCTCCCACTTGGAGACTGATCAGGCTCCACACTGAACAATCTCCCACTTGGAGATTGATACTACATGACACCACTATACATGCAGCATCTGCTAGATAAAACACTAGGACTGTAGTGGTATAAATTTCATAATTATCAATCAAGAAGACCAAAAGAAACTAATGAAGAAATCAGCTTCTCCTGTGGAACTACCTTCGTGAACATATCGGCAGGATTCTCACTTGTGTGAATCTTCTCAAGCAGTAACTAACCCTCCTCCAAAATAGGTCGGATGAAGTGGTACCTGAGCTAAATGTGCTTTGTCCTTGAATGAAAAGCAACGTTCTTCGTAAGATGAATGGCACTTTGGCTATCAGTATACAATGGGTTATCCTCTTATGTCTGACTCAATTCCTCCAGAAAACATTACAACCAAATCATCTCCTTGCTGGCTTCTGTAGCAGCAACATACTCAGCTTCAGTGGTTGAAAGTGCAACAACCTTTTGCAACCTAGAAATCCAACTAACTACAGTCCCCCCTATAGTAAAAACATACCCTATAGTACTCCTCCATGAATCAATATCACCCACTAGATCAGAGTCAACAAATCCACTCAGAGCAGCATTAGATCCTTTGAAACATAATGCCTTTGTCGTAGTTCCTTTCAAATACCGAAGAATCTATTTCACAACATTCCAATGTTCCATACTCAGATTACTCATAAACCTGTTCACAACTCCCACTGCATGTACAATATCTGGCCTTGTGCATACCATTGCATACATCAGACTACCAACAGCTGATGAATATGGGATGTTAGACATTTTATTAACCTCTTCCTATGCCTTTGGGCACATCTCCTTAGTCAATTTGAAATGACTAGCCAAAGGTTTACTAACTGCTTTTGCATCCTGCATGTTAAATCTTTTCAACACCTTCTTTATATACTCACTTTGGGACAAATTCAAGGTTCTATTTTTCTTGTCCCATGTAATCCTCATACTGAGAATTTTCTTAGCTGCGCCCAAATCCTTCATAGCAAATGACCTGGCTAATTTCTGTTTAAGATCATTTATATGTTGCATGTTAGACCCAACAACAAGCATGTCATCAAAATAAAGCAACAGGATAATATAACTACCATTATCAAATCTCTTAAAATATACACAATGATCAGAATGACATCTATGATAATCGTGTTCAACCATGAAACTATCAAATTTTAAATACCATTGTCAGGGTGCTTGCTTTAGGCCATACAAACTTTTCTTCAACCTGCACACCAAGTTCTCTTACCTTTGACCTCATATCCCTGTGGTTGCAACATGTAAATTTCCTCCTCCAAATCTCCATGGAGAAAAGCTATTTTGACATATAATTGTTCAAGATGTAAATCATCTGTAGCCACAAGACTAAGTATAGTTCTAATTAAAATCATTTTTACAACTAGAGACAATATTTCATCATAATATATACCCTTTTTCTATGTAAAACCTTTTACCACAAGTCTGACCTTATATCTTTTCTGACTTCCTTCCTCCTCCTTCAGCTGATAAACCCATTTGTTAGGCAAGGCTCTTTTTTCTGCAGGTAAAGGGACTAAGTCCCAAGTCTTATTTTTCATCAAGGAGTCCATCTCCTCTTTCATTCCTAGCTCCCACTGTTGTTTGGCATCTACCTGCATTGCTTCTTCATATTCTTCTGGTTCACCAGAATCCATTAATAAAATAGAATACAAAGAAGGAGAAAATCTTTCAGGGGGTCTACTTGTCCTCATATAATGTCTAACACTTGTAGAAGTTTGTGGGACAATATGTTGTTGTTGAGCATTAGGTACCTATGGCATTTTATTTTTAGGAATCTCATCCAACACCACATATTCTTGTTTGGCCTGTTCATGCTTCTTTTTCTACATCTATTCTTTATACATAACCTTCTCATTGAATATAACATTTTTACTTCTAATTATTTTCTTATTTTCAAAATCTCATAACTGATAGCCATATTCATCTATCCCATATCCAATGAAGGTACATTTATGAGATTTAGCATCAAGCTTGGTTTTGTTTTCTTTATCAACATGGACAGAAGCTTCGCAACCAAAAGTTTTTAGAAAAGAATAATTTACCTTTTTACTAGTCCATGCTTCCTTTGGAATACCACCATCCAAAGGGGTTGAAGGTCCTCTATTTATCAAATAGATAGCAGTATGTATAGCATCTGCCCAAAAATGTAAGGGCAATCCAGCATGCAATCTCATGCTCCTCGCGCATTCCATGATAGTCCTATTCATTCTCTCTAACACACCATTTTCCTGTGGAGTTCCTGGAACTATCTTCTGCTTTCGAATCCCATTTAAGGAGTAGTAATCTTCAAATGCTTTGCTGCAATACTCACCTCCATTATCTGATCTGAGACACTTCAACTTTTTTTCTGTCTCATTCTCAACCAAAGCTTTCCATTTCTTAAAAGTTTCAAAAACATCTGATTTTTGTTTTAGGAAATATACCCATGTTTTTTTGGTTGAGTCATCAATAAAAATAACATAATAACAAGAGCCACCAAGAGATGATACCTAAGCTGGTCCCCATACATCTGAATGTACAAGCTCTAACTTCTCACTCTTCTTCTCTTTCCCAACCTTCAGAAATCTGACTCTTTTCTATTTACCATAAACATAGTTTTCACAGAACTCTAAATCCATCTTCTTTAGTCCTGGTAATAGATTTTTGGAGTGAAGGGTTTTCTGTTGGCAATATAACAAGGATATTGAGAAGGTTGTTGATGATTATGGACATAACTAATTAAAGATGTTTTACTATCTTGATATTATTATTTTGTCATTGATGTCAAGAAATTGATTTTCTAATTCAGTATGATGTTGCCATATCTTAAGAAATATGATATGAAGATTATAAAGAAGTCGGTAAAGACACAGGAAAGAATATGATGAATAAAGGGATAAGTTATTCAATGGGCAACTCTACCGAATCAGACAATGATGAGATCTTGATGTTGTAGATTGTTTTAACATCATAAATATGTTGTAAAATGTAAAGGTTAATACTACACTATGTTATCAGCCAAAGGACCTAGTCGGTAAACCCTAAGGTTATCGCAGTCGGTTAATGAAGACAGAATGTCTACCGAGTAAAGTTTAATATTCACCGAGTTGTAACCGAGCTATAACAGAATGCATTAAATGTTTACATGTGATATTTAATAAAAGAAGCTGATGAGTTGGAGCGGATCAATGATTGGCAAGCTATGGAAGACGTTTGTTAACAAATCTAAGGCAATGGAAAGTCGGCAAGAAGATCTACAGCTCAGATTGAACCACATTACCCTAACAAACGTTCCAAGATGATTGTGCAAGTTCTAAGGCAGGGTAAAATATTTTTCAGATCGTAAGATATAATGAACCTGGACAAGATTGAAGATCTGATGGCTATGATTGATCATGGGAAATGTGATCAAGGAGATTAAGTGGTTAGATGATTGTTTATAAATAAGGAACTATTGTTAAATAGCGTATGCAGGCAAGTGTATGCATAGGGATGCTACATAGTAATCACCGAGCACAGAAGCTTGAAGACCTATTGGAATAATAGAGTATTGATGCCCAGTAGATAAACAAGATTAGTTCTATGTCTAGATTGTGATTGAATAAATAAGAATCTTCTTTAGCATTTTTAGATGTAAAGTTGTAGATAGATTGTATTACTGTTAGCTTGTTGAAGTAAAAGGAAATCTCTTAACCAAGTGGACTTAACAGTCTTACAAGTAAATCCTCTAACAAGGTGACATTCTAAATGAGTGTTTGAAATCCTTTGACAAATTCATTTCTAACAAAGTGAAGATCCTAACAGATCTGAGGGAAATCCCTTAACCGGGTCACATCTAGTAATGTGTTTGGTAATCTTTAACAGGATTGGCTTTTAATGGAGTATACTCTAGAAGAGTATATTTCTTAGTGGGTCCGAAATCCCACAGTGGTTTTTCCCCATTTGGGTTTCCACATTAAATCTGGTGTTATGAGGTCTATATTGTTTTGAGTTTGCATGTTTGACAGTTTTTATTCTATGACTGATATATGTTACCAAGGTTGAATCTAATGTTTTCATTGATGATTAAATTTGTATGATTCACCCCCCCTCTCATCTTGTTGCTATTGGATCTGTACTTATATTAAGTATTAGAACTATCATTTTCATCCCTTTCTCACTCATGTGCCCAAGCCTATGGTGCCACATTATCGAATCTATTCTTGCAACATTTATTGTTGTTGTCCCTGCAGTAACTTTATCTATAGCAGCTAGGGTAGAGTATGTGTTACCTATACATACTAATGATCCTTTAGCGACCTTCTACATATTGTCTGAGAGGGTAACTATGCAACCTTCACTACCTAGTTGCCCTGTAGAAATTAAATTTCTTCTTAAATTAGGAACATGTCTTACCTCCTGTAGAAACTAGTCATTTCCATTCTGCAACTTGATCTTTATCTTTCCTTTTCCAACAATTTGACAAGGCTCATCATCACCCAAATATACCTGTCCAAAATCACCTTGAACATAATCTAGAAAATATTTTCTATGGGGTGTAGCATGAAATGAAGCTCCAAAATCTATTACCTAGGAATCATTAACATTATCCAAACATAAGATTAAAGCATCTTGTAAAGTATTACTTGCAATATTAGCTTCCTTACTGTCATTTTCATTTTTGTCTCCTTATTTGTTTTTTCGAGATCAACAGTCTTTCTTTAGATGACTGGGCTTTCCATAGTACCAGCAATCTTTCTTTCCTCTAGATTGAGAGTGTCCTTTCTTTGACTTCCCTCGTGACTTCTCATTCCCAGGGCCTTTTCCTCTTTCCTTTGATCTTCCTCTATTCTCCACATTTAAAACACTACCTGATGATGTTAGAGTCTCACCTGTGCTTTTCCTTCGCATTTCCTCCCTTAGGATAACACCAACAATATCATCAAATACCAAAGTATTTTTACCAGAGAGAGAGTTACTTACAGCCATAACCAAGCTATTCCAGCTTTTTGGCAAAGAACATAAAATCAAGAGAACCCTAACCTCTTCTACAAAAGTAATTTTTACCGAAGACAATTGACTAGTAATTGTATTAAATTCATTTAAGTGCTCCACTATAGATCCTCCCTCACTCATTTTCAAATTAAACAAACACTTCATAAGAAATACCTTATTCGAAGCTGAGGGTTTCTCATACAACTTAGCCAATGTCGCCATCAAATCTATAGTCATTTTTGCTTTTGTTATATTGAATTATATAGATGGTGCAAGGCACAATCGAATGGATCCCAGTGCCTTTCTATCTAAAATGTCCCACTCTTCATTTGACATTGTGGTCGCTTTCTTTGCCTTTCCTTCCAATGGCCACCACAAATCCTTTTGATATAGGTAATCCTCCATCTGCATTTTCCATAACTGATAATTCTGGTCGTTAAACTTTTCGACCTTGAATTTGGAATCCTCCATTGGTCCCACTCAAATCTGAAAGTCCTGCTAATTTACAAAAAACCTCGCTCTTATACCAATTGTTAGGGTTTCAAGCAAATCTAAAGCAAATATGAACTAACAATTATATGCAAATTTAAATACAAAAGATAAGAAATAAAATAGGACACAGATAACACAGAGGTTTAACATGGTTCACCCAGAATGGGTTACGTCCACCATACACAGTCGTCCAATATTTCTTATTATCTAGCAAAAATAGTACATCAACCTTACAATGCCTTAAGCATCCTAGCTACTTATAACATGCATTTTTAGGGCAACAAACAAAGTCAGCCTTTTTAGGGTTTTATTACAATGTCGATTTTCATCAACCAAAAAACCAGCAAAAAAAATTTTCTCGGGGGCTCCCACCCCTGAACCTCCACTTTTCTCAGCGGATGCCGCCCTCGAACCTCTGCCCGGGGCCCGACTTGGCCCCAGACCCTGATGAGGATATGTGCTGAGTGTATAGTACTTTTCTGATCAGTCGCCACATTTCAACACTAAATACATTGTACTGAGTTGAAGCTCTTTGAATTAATAAGGATCATTTTGCTGAGTGTTTTTTCTACCCCAAGAGGGTTTTACACTCATGAAATATTTGTGTCTTTTGTCAACTTGTCTTCATGTGTTCCATTAGATGTTTTTGCTCGGATACATTTGATTATCTTATATCTTTCATATGCTTGTCAATTATATTTCAGTTTTGGTAATTAAATCTGCATTGAGTTCATAAGGTCAATCTAAAAATTTCAGTTAATTACATTTCATCTTGTCAAGTCAAGAGTTTTCCATAACAAATTACTCATTTAGCTCATGTTGGTTAATCTAAAATAAAGGCTTTCGTAAGATTCAATAAATCATATATCTTTTTGAATTTTTGTTGTGATGCATATGTAAAGGATATTCAAAAGTTTCAAATTTGTAAAAAGAGCCAAAGTTATTTGTGACTCTGATTCACTCCCCCCCTCTCAGAGTCATTCCACTTCCAACAAGTGGTATTAAAGCATAGGGTCCCTCCATCTAGGTCTATCCTAGGGATTGTTCTTGGTCATTTGGAATTTTTGTAATGGCTCATTCACAAGAAGGTGCTTCACTTTCTAGAGCTCCTCTCTTTGATGACACAAATTATGTGTTCTGGAGGATTAGGATGGAAACTTACCTAGTTTTTGTTGATCTTAATGTGTGGAACATTGTGACCATAAATTATGTTGTTCCTTCTACTATTCCCATAGATCCCGATGCAAATACACAATATGAATTACATGCCAAAGCTAAGCATGCTATCTTGTGTGGTCTTACCAAGGATGTCTTTGTGAAGGTCATGCATTGTGCGTCTGCCCATGAGATATGTACCAAACTTGAAAAAATTTATCAAGGAGATGTAAAAGTCAAAGAATCTAAAATTATCACACTCAAGAATCAATTTGAGTCTTTGAGAATGAAGGAAAATGAGACTATTGCAAGTTATTTTCTCAAAATTGATGAAGCTGTTAACTCTAGAAGAGGTCTTGGTGAAACTATTGATGAAAAAGATGTTTTTAGGAAGGTCATTCAAACATTGTTGCCCAAATTTGAAACTAAGGTATCAACCTTAGAAGAAAATAAGAGTTTTTTGACAATGTCTCTTGATAGCTTATAAAGCATACTCACAACCTATAAAAAGAGGATAGATGGTAATCATTCCACTTCAAAAGAGACTGCTTTCAAAGTAGAAAAGTAAGAAGAATTTGATAGTGAATTTGAACTTTCAGATGCTATAGAAGACCTTCTTGTTAGAAAGTTGAAAAATAAGTATAAGGGCAAAATACACTTTAAATGCTTTAATTGTGGCAAAGTTGGACGCTTTGCTGCTCAATGTCCTTTGAGTGATCAAAATAGTGAAGAAGAAAAACCAGAAAAAATTTACAGAAAGAAAATGTGGAATCCTAAAAAGAAGTTTAATTCTTTCAAGAAAAAGAAGAGTCTTTTTACTAAAGAAGACTCTAAAGATGAGTTAGACGACTCACCTTGTGAAGGTGATGAAACTTTGTTTATGGCAGAGATAGAAACCTCTTCAAAGAAAGACCTGATTAGTAAAACATAAATAAATTTGATGATTTAGATCAAGGTGAAATTGATCTTGAAGGAGAGTTACTTTGCGCTCTCAAAGAAATTAGGATATTAAAGAAGCTTTTAGCTTCTCATGAAAGCTCAAATTAGATCTTACAAGTTGAGTTGAAAGACTCAAACTTGCAATTAAAAATTAAAAATCTCTTCTTAAAGAAAGGGAAAAGAAAATTGAAACCTTAGAACAATAAAAAATAAAACTAAAAAAGCAGATTGAACAGTATGAAAGTACCATGCATTTGAATGATATCTTGAGAAATCAAAAGCAACACAAAAATTTGCCTAGTGTAGGCTTTGATAAAGCTGAATCATCAAAATAGATCACTAAGCCTGCAAATAGAAAGCAATTTCAGGCTTATAACAGAATGATGCCATTTAGGTTCAGGTTCTTTCATGGCTATTGTTTTTACTACAATAAGTTTGGCCATAAGGTTAACACTTACAAGTTTATGTAACATAGAACTCCTATGTTTGGACACAAACAAGCCTATGGCTTTCCAAACATAGTGAAGTGCATTAAGTGTAACACCTTTGGACATACCTTTACACAGTGCAAAACAAAGGCAAGTGCTGATAAAGTGTGGAAACCATGTTAGGATAGTGGTGAACAACTGAGAGGGAGGGGTGAATCAATTGTTAACATATTATATCAATCAAACTACTTAATAACCTTTAACCGGAGCACATAAACATTGAATACCAGAATAGTAGAAACAGATACCGGTAATAAATAAAACTTAAGAATGAAACAAAGAATTAACACAATGCAACCATACTACATAACACCATGATTTGTACGTGGAAAACTCGGTAAAGGGAAAAAACGGTGGGAATCCTACCCACAGTCAGATGATACTTTTGTAGAAAGTATGTGATACAATAAGGGTTATGCACATGTAGGAAGGCACACTTCCTAGAGCGTACAACTCATTACAAAAGAGTCTCAATGACTACAGAGAGGTTATAACCACCTCAAGATAATTGGACAACAATCCAGAAGAATGAACTGCCAAAGATAGCATCTACCATGCTTGATTACAGTTCTGGTTAAGCTCAATACTAGAGGCCTTTGACCTCTTCCTTAAACCCAATTCGATCACCTATGATAAACCAAATCTCATTTTCATATGATATTACATTCCATGACCATGATATAGTCATTTCATTACTATACCATACCATAATCTACAGTGAGATCTTAAATCAATTTATACAACCCTAAGGCCTAAACCAATTAGGTCGGCCACCTAAAAGATATTACAATAAGATCATTACATACATCCATATTAACAATGATATACCATGTCGGATTAAGACCAAAACAACAATAACCAATCCATAAATCATCCCGGTAACATGTAGAGAACATGTTAACATGATACCGGTCCATAACCTAGATAGGCACTAGACCTAATCTGGGTCCACCATGCCAAAGTGATGTCTTCAATCAGTTGAGCCATGATCAAAGATCACCTTCTGCATCCTGAATTCCATCTAGAAGCTGCACCAACACCATTTATGCATTCTATCAAAGATTCTTAGTGAGAGCTCTTCTAGTTAAACCTTAAACCCTTACGGGTAACCAAAACTCGTCTGCCAATAACCAACCATAACAAATAGTGTTGACATCAATGACAAAAAATTAATGCAACACATAATCAATTCATCCATATTGCCAACAAACCAAAGTTTGTACCTAGTACTGAGCAATCAATGATACTACACACTTCATTTTGTTCAAATAAGAAATCAATGTGGGTGTTTGATAGTGGCTGTTCAAACCATATGATAGGAGATGAAAATAAATTTCTTCATCTTGAAGATTTTGATGGTGGTTTTGTAAGATTTGGGATAATTTGGGAGGTTATGTAAGAGGAAAAGGTACATTATTGCTAAATGATGATACTCCAATCCATGATGTGTATTTTGTTGAAGGATTACAATACAATTTGTTGAGTGTCAATCAAATTTGTGACAAAGGTTATAATGTATCCTTTAGTTCTCAAGATTGTGCTATTAAAAATAAGTGGTATAAAATTGTTGTTGCTGGTTTGAGAACAATTGGTAATGTTTAAAACTTGCTTGATTCGACATGATATGAAAACAATGAAGGCATGTGCCTTATGGGTCAAGTAGAGGAAAATTGGTTATGGAAAAAGCACTTGGGATATGTGAACTTTAATAATCAGGTTCCAAAAGCAAAATTCAAGGATATTCATCCTTTTTCTTAGAACTGGTTCCTTCTAAAATTTTAGGACATTCATGTACACGAACATCAACACTTTCAACAATTTTCTATGTATGGTTGTTTAATTATTTATAGGCCTTACTCTTGGTGGAATAGCCAAGAAATATGCCTTCATCACTCTTAGCTTCAACTTTGCTTATGTAATCACCTCTTATAATAAAACATTTGCTTCCAAATATTTTAAAATAGCTATCATCAAGTGATCACCCATACCAGTACTCATATCGGGTCTTATCCTTACCTCTTTTCACCAGAACTCGGTTCATTGTGTACACAACTGTACTTACAACTTCTCTCCAAAATGTTTTTGATCCACCTCCTTGTATCAACATAGTCCTAGCCACTTCAACCACTGAATGGTTATTTCTTTTTGCTATACCATTCTGCTGTGGTGTCCTCAGTGCAGAAAGCTACCGCTTGATACCATTACCATCACAATATTTAGTGAACTCTACAAAAGTGAATTCACTGCCTTGATCTATTCTTAGATATTTTATCTTTTTGCCACTATCTTTCTCACCTAAGGCTCTAAATGCCTTGAATTTACCAAAATCTTCATGCTTATCCTTCAAGAATGTGACATACATCATCCTTGAATAGTCATTAGTGAAGGTCATAAAGTATCTATCACCTTGAATGCTTCTTGTTCTAATTGGTCCACATAGATCAGAATGAACCAAATCTAACAAGTTCTCTGTTGAGAAGGACTTGCTCTTAAAAGTTGAAGAAGTCATCTTACCTAATTGACATTCTTTACAAAGAGCATTAACTAGCTTTTCTAGCTGAGGTAGACCTCTTATTGTCTTAGACTTGCTTACTTTAATAATATTGTCAAAATTAATATGACAAAATCTCTTATGTCAAAGCTAGCTATCATCTATTTTCGTAATCAAACAGTTGCTAATTTTAGGATTGAGATGAAACATATTATCTCTGGTCTATTTATCGGTTGCAATCAATATGCCTTTGTTGTCAAAGATTTGACATATACCATTTTTGAATTCTAGTGGGTATTCTTTGTCATTAAGCTGTGTTACACTTAGAATATTGTTCTTTAGGCCTTCAACCCAATAGACATCATCAGCACTACTTTTCCCATTAAGAGAAATAACTCCCTGACCTTTGAGTCATTACCAAATCTGACAACACAACCATGAAATTCCTCCAGGGAAAGAAATTTGCTCTGATCAAATGTCATGTGATGTGAACAACCACTATCAATGATCCAATCATCAGAGTTATCCATTCTAGATACTAGTGCCTTCTGGTCTCTCTTCTTAAACTCTCTTCTTTGACAATCTTAACATGTTCATCACCGCTATAAAACTCTTCTAATTTATTCCATACTTCATATGCAGTTTCAAGACCACAAACATCTACACAATCAACATTAGACATGGAATTGATAATAGCTTCTAATGCCCGGTGATTTTCTTGTTGTTCTTTCTTCTGATTATCAGTCAAGGTTCCAGTGGGTGTATTATAATTATGTTCTATATGCTTCCAATATTGACTACCAAGACTCTTAATGTAAATCTTCATTTTGTCACTCCATATTCTATAGTTATCTTTGTTGAACTTCTGACCTTCTTTCTTCATCATGATCTACAAGATCTTTTCCTCAAACTGTTAGGCTTTTATATTAAGAGGACCTGAGATGCTCTAATACCAATTGATGGTATGATGAAAGAATAAGTATCCGATAGAATACTGAGAGGGGGGGTGAATCAGTATACTGAAAAACTAATCCAAAGTTCCCAAACACAAACTCAGTCAAACAAAGTAATCATATCTCAGTCAATATCAACATTCATAAGAATACTTGACGTCAACCAGTTTAACTGTTATGACAACTTTAACAATAAACAACTTCAATCTTGTGAATATCAACAATGCTTAATCATAACTCAACATATTCATCTCTCAATACTTCTACATAACATGCCTTATCAGAAATTAATCATATCAACAAACAAAGTCACAACCACAAAAGAATTCACCATTTGACACAAATGTTTATACGTGGACAACCCAAATAGGTAAAAACCAAAGTGAGATGAGACTCACAAGGATAGCTATCTGAACTCTTTTGAAGTTCACCCTGTTAGGAGCCAAAGCCTATTAGAGCTTTACAATAAGTTCTGTTAATAAATAATTCCTGTTAGGAATCACCTGATTAAGGGATTTACAAATATGCCTTGTCAGAAGTGAAATACCTTGTTAGGAGTAACCTCGCTGGAGCATGTAAGAATCCAAGCTAATGGACCACCTTTTTAGAGGATTTAATGAGTAACCAAGCTTGTTAGAGTTTACCTGGTTAAGGGATTTAACTTCAGTTGTAATTGTTAGAAAACAACAGTTTTGTTGATCTGTCTGAATAGCACTACTTTTTCTTGATCAGATCCTTCTATAACCTTCAATTTGCCTTCAGTCAAAGTGCATATCCATTCACCGGTTTGGCAACTACACACTCAATAGGTTTTCTACCAACCTTGCCAACAACCTTTACAAGCAACTTCATTGACCTTAAATAGAAATCAATTAGGTCGGTAACACAACAAAAACCTAATTATCATCATCGAGATTACAAACAAGTATGTTCAATCTTGACCGTTAGAAATCATACCAATCTCTTCACATTCTTCAAGACAATTCTAACTGCTCCATGATCACCACTTCATCAGACTTTGTAATTCATCACATGTTGTGCATTAGATGCAATCCACTTTGCTCCTTCCCTAGACAAGAACAAACAGGCCAAAAAAAATTGAATATCTCCTCAATCAAATGATCATATGTGTCTCCATCATTACCACTATGTGAGCTTGAATTTCATCCTTAGAATATTACCTGTAATAAGTTAGTTTCACAAAATACAAATGGAAATGCTACAAGAAATCCAAATTCAACCAATGAAACTGCATGAAATAAATATTAAAATAAAACACTATTTTACCTTCATGGCTTATGTCTCATTGTGTTCTAACTCCACTATTCCTAGTTGCAGATGGTGTGCTCTCAGACAATGCACTGTTGGCTTCGAAGATGACATATGAAGAATGGACTGATAACTTGTAGTTAACTGATAGTATGATATGCAAAGCTACATGATTATGCTAAAATGGTTATACTATATGATTATATTGTTAAAATGATATTTGCTATTTGCTAATTGCTTCAAAAACTCGGATGCATATGATTGATTGAAAAATATTTTTGAAGACTCTTGATTTTCTAACTCTCTCTCAACTGAAGCTCTCAATTTTATAGGCTTTGAGAGGATTAGATGATTTGGCTTAGATAAACGGTCATGATCAGATCTATAGATTTTAATGGCTATGAGCAAAGGTGAAGGTTGAGAGAAAGGGAGAAGGAGAAGACAAGTGTCACTCATCTCACCTTGACTGGGTTGCTGACTGAGAGAATCTAGGGATGGTTGGAGGAAATTTAGGCATGATAGGACAAGTGGACTCAAGTCCTTCCCAAGATGTAGGGGTGTTGGAGAGAATATAAGAAATGGTTATGAAATATGTGTACGTACACAATTTTCATTAAGTTTGGTAGTTGAAGATAAATCGTGAATTAATATTCAAGAAATATTAATTTCCTTAGCCACATGTTTGATGAGTTGGCAAAGGGAAGATGAAGTGGAGATGGAGGGTGAGTAAGATAAGAAATTTAAATAATTTAGGAATTATTTAATATTTGAAACTATAGGATAGGAGAATAACTATTAAATATTGGATATTTAATTGTTTGGAGAAGAATAGGATAAATGAATGAATTAATTAATTATTAAGTAATAGAAAGACACACAATGAATTAAATTAATTAATCTTTTCAAATTAACTATTTAATAGAAGAATATTTATTTAATTACTCATAGCCAATTTTAGGTGTATACATTTTGCCCCTCTTTGAAATGATATCGAGACAACATTGTTTCAAAGACTAAATCAAGTCTCAATAGTGCGCCTGATAGAGATAAAATCCTGATTGTGTGCCCCCTTAGGAGATTGATCGTGAAATTGTCAAAAATTCAAGTTTGAATGATTAATCTCGTGATAATTGATAAAAACATTTAGTCAATTAAATTCATTTGTAAGAAAAAACAAATTAAATTGCCCCATTGTTGAAATTAATTACTCTTCAAATAGTAAATATAAAATTAACCAAGGTTAATTTAAATTCATTGTTATCCTTGTCAGTTTTTGGAGAGAATATTTCTTGCTGAGGTGGTGAAATGGTGATTCCCGTGGAGAACCATTGATTTGAGCATGTGCAATGATATCAATGACCGTTCGAGTATGGTTATTTGGTATGTTTCCTATCTCGAGCTTTGTTTTCAAGTTTTCGTTCAAATTTTCTTTTTTTAGGCATGTTTTTGAATTTTTGAAATTTTTTGAATTTTTGCGATTTTAGATTAGCGCATTTGCAATTTCCTTTAACGCATATGCCATTTCATTTAGCGCAAATGTTTGATTTAGTTCTTTTGCTTTGTATGTTAGCGCAAATGCATAGATTGTTAGTGCTTTTGTGTGTTTTAGCATGTTTGTTTGATTTGTTAGTGCAAATGCATGAAATGGTAGCGCTTTTGCGTAGAATAGCGCATATGCTTGATAGGATAGTGCTTTTTCTTACAATAGCACATATGCATCATTGTTTAGTGCATATGCTAAAAAAGATAGCGCTTTTGTTCAAAGTTGGTATTTTTTATAAGTGCGAAGGTTTAAAATCACTTTTGATGATTAGATTTAACATGTGTAATACGCATTATGGATGAAATATAGTCTTGATTGAGTGATTGCATGTTTGATAGATAGCTTTGATTGCACGATTGAGTAGCTTTGAGTAGCTTGATTGCTAATTTAGCTCTGATTAGCTTGAGTGATAAATTGGATGATTGAGTAGCTTTAATTAGCTTGATTGATAGATTTGATGATTAAGTAGCTTTGTTTAGCTTGATTGAGTAGCTCTAAGAAACCGATTTAGTTTCTGATGCAAGAGCATAGCAGAGTTTTGAGTAAACTCGGTGATTGATAGTAAACCATGATTAATAGGTTTAAAATGATTTGATAGCTTAAGTTGCTTCAATTTGATTTGATAAATTTGATAATTGATGATTGATTCAGTTTGATTTGATTGATAGATAGATAATGATGATTGATTTATTTCTCTTTAAAAAATAGGAGAAACGTGATGTTCTCCAGTATCGGGAGAAATTACCGGCCATACGTCATTCAATTCTAGAGTTATCCCAGGCTGAGGTTAGACACATAGATGCTTGTAGTTTACATAATTTATTGTTTATGCCAGAGATTATGCATAACAGAGGTTTGTTGACTGCATTAGTCGAGAGATGGCATAGTGATCATAACACTTTCCAGCTACTGATGGGTGAGATTAGTGTTACCCTAGAGGATGTCTATAGGATTCTGCATATCCCGGTGACTGGGGAGCTAGTGCACTACGATTATCAGGATCATGTTGGGACCGAGGCTTGCAGAGTCATTTTTGCTAATGAGAGCATCAGTAGAGGAGAGATCTGATGGGTAGACATATTGATGTACTATGAGACTCTTCCTGTTATTTTGGCTGGTTTGATTGGTGGATTTATATGTCCTGATAGGTGATCTTGAGGTTTAGCAGTTGGATGGGGTGAGGTTCTACTAAGTATGATGTAGCATCATACACGATATGCTTGGGGTGTTTGTATGCTAGCACATTTATATCATGATCTTCACCAAGTTGTGTATGATGAGAGTGCTAGTTTGTCTATAGGATGCACGTTATTATAGGTCTGGTGCTGGGAGCACATTGCTGTTACTCGGCCTATCCATCATAGAGTTCATGGAGATAGGTAGCCATATATTTATTTTTATGCAGGTGTTCTTACTCAGCCCAAGCTGGGTAAGATGGAGTATTGGCATTGGGTTCTTGATTCTTTGGATAGTATCACTTGGAGACCATATGTTGATTGTGAGCCATGGATGGATGATGCACATACATTACCATTTATCATGCAGAGTAGATATCTCATTGGTCGCACACCCTTCATTGTTGAGCAATAGTTGATTGGTCAGATTTTGAGACAGTTTGGTATCATTCAACCTATGCCTACTAGTGTGATGATTTATGCTCAGCGATATAGAGATAGGCGAGATTGGGGACCATCTTTGTCATTTGAGATTGCTCATGCAGATTTTGTTGCTAATTTGAGAGTGGCTTATGATATGAGATTATACATTCTTGATCCTGGGGTTATTGTAGAGTATGCTCAGTATTTATTAGCTCATCCATTTCCTCGGATTATGGATCCGACAGATCCTCCTCCTAGCTTAGGAGATAATGATGATGATTTAGATGATCCTGTTAGTAGGAGATGAAGACGTAGATGAGAGCTTAGAGCTGCACATGAGGCTAGGAGAGGTGGAGATGATGGTGGGGATGGAGGTGGTGGTGGTGGTGGAACTGGACAGAGAGGACAGTGATTGAGAGTCCGCGGAGGACCATTTGGACCGATTGACAAGATTGAGAGACCATGTCCTATGGGTGGGAGAGATATTGTATGGATTGGGAGGGATACTAGCAAGGTAGGGATGAGATCACCTAGAGGATTGCCAGTGACAGGGGGTAGGGTGACTAGATTGGATGGGGGTTGTGGGAGAGGTATTGATTTTGGACTAATTCAGCCAGATCCTAGAGTTATTGCAGCTCATGGTGGTGATGATGAGGATCATGTTCTCTTGATTAGACAATGGGTTCGGAGAGTTACTCAGACTGAGATTCTAGTAGTTGGATAGGTTGGTGGGGAGGGGATTGGGGTTCATGCACCACAATAGGATTTACCAGAGCAGGTTGCACCAGTGCAGGATATGCTAGATGTGGTTATACCAGAGCATGATGTGCCAGGGCATGATTCTATTGACAGTTTGAGAGCATAGATTGATCAGCTTTGAGCATAGATATAGACTCTTATGACTGAGAGAGACATAGCTGTTAGGAGACAGCAAGATACTCAAGGTCTTCTAGATCATATTTAGTTGGTTGGATCAGGTACTCTCTTAGAGGACACTATTAGAGCATTATTTTGAGCCAGGAAGGAGACTTCCTACTGGTGACAATGATATGAGGAGGAAGTTGCAGAGAGCCAGAGAGTAGGTAGTTATCAAACCACCATGTTGATGGATACTAGCAGTGGTGGGGTCATGGGACCTCCTTAGAGGAGTGGTGAGCATGGTAGATAGGCATCTGGAGGTTCTTCTCACCCACAGCCACAGAGATAGACATAGTCAGATGGTAGTGGTACAAGACAGTTGTGACTTGATTTGGATAATTTGTATTGTTTATTCGATATCATTGTATACTTGGACTTTTATTGTTTTATGATGATCTATATGCAGACATGGATTCTATATGATGATGCTTTTATTTATGCATGTTATTCTATTTGATGATGTTCTCTATACTTATATACTTTGATTTTATGGATGATTATATGGATATTGATATGATGGTAATAACTTACACATGATGCAAATGATAGATATTTTTGATTTTTTTTATTTTACTTATTCTGGATGCAATTGAAAATGATTACTTAACTTAAATGATGCAAATGATCTATATGAAAATGCAAATGAAATGATTTCTTAATGCTTATGATAATGTATATACAAATGAAATGTTTTTTGAATTTTTATGCATGCAATGGAATGATAATGCAAATAATAATGATACACTAAATGGTTAATGAAATGCACTTAATTGAATGCAATTCATACAATGATAAAATGCAGCTAAAATGAAATGATAATGATTAAAAATGAATGCACCTACAATGATTAAATGCAAATTATTTTTATTTGTCCAAGTATACTCAATCTTTATTTATGACCGTTGACCTGCTAATGAAATGATATGCTTATAATGTAGTTGATCATGAATGCTTATAATGCAGATGAATAATGAGCTAATGAAATGATCTAACTAAAAATTGTACTGCCATTCTTCATATGCTATCGGGTAACAGTGCTTGATTTCATCATTGAGCTTTAAAATGTTGTAAGAAAATACAAGCAACTTGACATAAATATTCAAGATGACCTGAGTATTTCTTACATGGATTTTGATATAGCAAGTTAATACAAGCAAATTGATATAATGAATCAAGTTGACCTAAGTATTTCTTGTAGAATAGACAAGGAGTATCTCCTTTCATGCATGACTTGGAACTTCCTCCTTGATCTTTTGCCGATCATATCCTGAGACAAGTTCATACCATAGTAAGAGATAAACCACAAACAACAATCAAAGAAAATAATCATGCCCCATCATAGCTCCTCTAGTCATGGACATCCTTGAGTCACATAGAGTACATGATTAGTAAAAATCAAGATATAAACACTGAATCTTGTATGTCATTCACATGTTCTTATGGTCATTAACTGATATAATCATCTTGATGAATGATCTTTGATAATCCTTTATAGCTTTCGGGTTGATTCTTCATTTTCTAAGTTTAACAATTTAGTTGTTGATGAGATGCCTTGATTTATTTGTTGCTTTGTTGCTTGTTATCTAATTTAAAACCCTAGATGTTTTTGGTTTTTTGTAAGTTTTTCGAATGTTTTTGGATTTTTAAGTTTTTGAAAGATCACCTTAGCAAAAGGAATTAGGATTTTGCCCCGAGTAGAAACAAAAATTTATTATGGATGTATGAATTGATCAAGATCCAAACCATGATAGAATAGAAATGTAGATTGATAGATACTGATAAAATTTAAGACAGTGACTACGACAAGTATGTCAAAAGATTATAATTGTTGGTAAGCTACATATTTCTTGCTAAATGGTTCAGAGCAATGGATGTGAAAGATGGAATGGATAAGCTAAGATAGATGGAAGTGATAAATGTGAGAGGATGGAGTGGATAGGTGCACAAAGAGAGCTCATGGATGGAGGAACTCACTTTTTAGATAGTGCCTGTTTACCAGGTTTTCACCATCTTAATTTATTGCATTTTTGTTGTTTTATACTTTTTAGGGATTTTCTGCTTTTCTGATTTTTACTGATTTCTTCAGGACTTTATATGCCTTTTATTGATTTTTCCAAGACTTTATATCTCAAGCATTGAATTTATTGAGATGGATAGAATTGATAGGTTCATCAAACCAATCACCTTCAGGGGTAGATAACTTGTATGCTCCCGATCCATATGTTGCTACTATGACAAAAGGTCCTAGCTAATTTGGTTCAAATTTTCCTTTCTTTTCTTGGTCTTGCTGATTTCTCAGATTCTCCCTTACAACTATGTCTCCAATGTGGAAAGTGTGTAGCTTGACTCTATGGTTATAGCTTCTTGCCATTCTTTGTTGGTATACTTTCAAATGGTCTGTTGCATTTTGGCGACGTTCCTAAATCAATTCTAGTTCCTAGAGTCGAGAGACTCTTTGTTCTTCTTTTGGTATAAGACCATGCAAGGATACTTGTAGAGAAGGTATCTCTACTTCTATAGGTAATATAGCTTCTGATCCATAGACCAAACAATATGGAGTTGCCCCTGTTGGAGTGTGGACACTAGTTCGGTATGCCCAAAGAGCAGGATTTAGCTGAATGTGCCAGTCTTTTCCAGCTTCATTGACTGTTTCTTCAAGATTTTCAAGATAGTTTTGTTTGATGCCTCAGCTTGACCATTACCTTGTGGATAATATGGAGTAGAGAATCTATGTTGGATATGAAACTATTCACATAGCTCTTTCACATCTTGATTTTTGAACGGTCTTCCATTATCAGTGATAATAGTCATAGGAACTCCATAGCGACAGATTATATAATTCAAGATGAATGAGAATATTTGTTTTCTTGTCACTTTTGTTAAAGGCACTACTTCAATCCATTTAGTAAAATATTCAGTAGCAACTAGAATGAATTTATGGCCATTAGAGGATGAGGGATTGATCTTTCCTACCAAATCTAGGCCCCACTGTGAAAATGGCCATGATCCTATCATAGGATATAACTCTTGTGTTGGTGCATGAATTAGATTTCCATGAATTTGACATTGTTTACACTTTCTCGCATAGGTGAATAAGTCTCTTTCCATAGTAGGCCAAAAGTAACCCATACGAATAAGTTTCTTAGGGGTGAACTCACAAAATTGGTTCCCACTTTTTGGTACGTCTTGATTTTTGCTGAAATCATACATTTTTAAAAAAATATAATGATTTAAGCTTTAAGAGGTCCCATTTGAAGTAATTAATTGAAGAGAGTTAAATCAAAGGCTCTTAGATCAAAATTTCTTGGATAGAACCTCTCTACTTCTAAATCATACTTGCAATGGAGTCTCCTTTGCATCTATCAAATGTTGATAAAAAACCAATTTTACATTAACTTTTGGGGGGTCAAATTAATTCATTTAAAAGTTTTATTTTTTTAAGTATTTAGGCCTTATTATAAGCTAATATATTTAATTTCATTAATATATTTTTATTTTATTTCTTATGAATGTAGGTTTTTCACCAAACATGAACTTTTTTGTTCAATGCATTGGAAAAAATAGTAAAATAATTCAAAAAAATTCTAAAAAATATCTATGCACTAGGTATTGGTGTTTTCTTTCTAACAAAAAAAAGGAAATTGAATTTTGATATATATAGAACAATTTATGTGTTCAAACGCACACCTATATCCAACTTATAATTAGTCGAACTTCAAAACTTAATAAAATAAAAAATATTCAACATATCATTATCAAATCAAGTGCATGCCCTGGGTATTGATGTTACAAACCAAAATTCAAAAGAATTGAGTTTTTATCATTTATAGAAAAAAAATTATGCATTTTGGGATACATATCACTCTTAAAAAATGTTGTTTGTTGTAAACAACTACTTTTTGAGGGAGATGGAAAAATCAATAAAATTTTACTCAAACAAATTTGCAAAAAATATATTTAGAATCTACAAACAAGATGTTAAAAATCACTAGTTTATATCATCTTCAAATTCTTAATGGTTTAAAAGTTATAGGTGTCAGAAAGTGAAGGTTTTTTTCAAAATATTCATCTAAGTGTTAAAGTTGGTCAAAAAGTGGGAACTGGTATTGTGAGTTCACCCTTAGCCAATGTTAAACCACTTGAGTGTGTACCACAAATACTCGCATGAATGTCATTAAGAACTCTCTTAGATTCATCTTTTTCAAGACATCTCAACAATGTAACATCTAGACCACACCTATATAGGATATCAGCAATAATGGTATAGTGAGAGGACTGACGTATAAAGTTTCTTCATTGATTATGAGAAAATTCCAAAGGAAGGATATGATCTTTTAAATATTGGTAGGTTTGATCGTATAAGGATTGACTGGTTCCTAATATATGGCAAATTCAATAGGTATGCTAGGATTGAATGGTAGGGGTTAAGATATCTTCCACAAGAAACTCATAATGTTGTTGATTCTCTTTATTTTGCAAGAGAGATGCTATTGTAGCCATTGCATTTGCTGCTTTATTCTCGTTTCTAGGAATCTAGGTGAATGTGATTTCTTTAAAATGTCCTTTAAATTCCTCCACTAGCTGTTTGTACGACATAAGCTTATCATCCTTTGTTTGATATTCATCATTTATTTGATTAATGACAAGTTGTGAATCACCATAGACATGTATTTCTTTGACATTCCATTCAATGGCCATTTTGAGCCCTATAGCCAATGCTTCATACTTTGCACTATTATTGGTGCATGGAAATATCAGTCTATATGATTTCAGAATTGTATGTCCTTGAGGTGTGATAAAAAAGATTCCTACACCTAATCCATATTGAGTATAAGAACCATCAAAGTACAATTCCCAAAAGTTTGTACTTACTGTCAAGATATTTGCATCAGGAAATTCGATGTGCAAAGGCATGTCATTTTGTAAAGGTGCATCAGCCAACTGATCAGTAATGACTTGTCCCTTGATGGCTTTCTGGTCAACATATTCTATGTCAAATTCACTCACTATCATAACCCATTTGGCTAGTCTCCCTGTTAATGTTGACTTGCCCAATAAATATTTGAGAGGATCTATCTTTGCTATTAGTTTTATAGAATGAATCAACATATAATGTCGTAGCTTCTGAGTTGCAAATACAACTGCTAGACATATCTTTTCAATTGATGAATAATTTAACTCATATCCAACAAGTGTTCTGCTGATATAATAAACTTCTCTTTATTTTCCTTCATCATCATGCTGGGCTAGGAGAGCGCCTAATGATACACTTGTTGTTGAGACATAGAGTAACAAGGGTTCCCTTTGGTTGGTGATATCAATACTAGAGGACTCATAAGATATTCTTTTATTTACAAGAAAGCTTCTTCACATGTTAGATCCCATTTGAATGGAACATTTTTATGTAGAAGATGGGTAAAGGGAAGACATCTATCGGCCAATTGGGACACAAATCTTCTAATTGATTGCAACCTTCCTTGTAAAGATCACAATTGACTTATGTTCTTAGGTGACTCCATCTCCATGATAGCTTTAACTTTTCCAGGATCTACTTCAATGCCATGAGCTGATATAATGTACCCAAGGAGATTTCCAGAGGTTACCCCGAATGCACATTTCTTTGGATTTAATCTCAATTGATATCTTTCCACCCTATCAAAAATCTTGCTTAAAATATTCAAATGTTCTTTTCTTGTGTGAGATTTTGCAAGTATGTCATCGACATAATATTCCATAAATGTATGCATCATGTCATGAAAAATTAGCGTCATAGCCCTTTGATAAGTCGCTCCTGCATTCTTAAGCCCAAATGGCTTAACATTCCAACAGTATGTTCTCCATGCAGAGGTGAAAGTTGTCTTCTCTTGATCTTCAAGTGCGATTCTTATTTGATTATATCCTGAGAAGCCATCCATTAATGAAAACATCTCATGCCCTACTAACAAGTCTACTATGATATCAATGTGTGGTAGTGGGAAATCATCTTTTGGACATGCTTTATTCAGATCTTTAAAATCTATGCAAATTCTTATGCTCTTATCTGGTTTTGATACTGGTACAATACTTGAAACCCATTCTGGATAAGCAACTGGTCTTGTGAAACCCACTTCTAATAGTTTCTTGAGCTCAGTTTTTACAAGGAGAGCAATATGTGGGTGCATCTTTCTTAGCTTTTGTTTAACAAGTTTTTCTTTTAAATCCACATTAAGATGATGCATGATAAGATCTGGGTTAAGTCTTGGCATATGTGCATAAGACCAGGCAAAATTTATTTGCCTCTGCTTAAAGAATTCCATGTATTCTTTCCTCTCTCTTTCTGATAATGAGGTAGTAAAATGAATTATTTTAGGATCCTTTGATGTATCAATGTTTACTGCTTCTGTTGGTTCTATCAGGATAGCAGATCTCTCTTGAAAATCTATAGGAAAAATGTCAAACTTTCCATCTTCTGGCACCTCAAGGATGTTTTTACCATCAAATATGCCCTTTATTTTCTCTTTTGATTGATTAATGTTGCCATGAAATGGTTTTGAACAATAGGTCTCTTTCCTTAATTTATTTCATTTTTGCGACTAGAAAGTTTGGCATTCTCATGTCTATGAGAAACATCACTTGATTATGTAGTGGAAGATATCTTAGGTGGTATGGGTTCAATAGTGTTAAGGTGTACAGCTAAGTCATGATCATTGGAAAAGACATTTAGTTCAGGGTTATCTAAATTATCCCAATCAATTAGTTTAGGATGAAGAAGGGGTAAATCATAATCACTATCATCATTAGGTGTTTCAACGTTTCTGACATAATGATCATAATTTATCATAGAATAGGTATTGTCATAGATTGAATGTTTTTGAGAATTGTCTTTCTCAAGATTTTCCAAATTAGTCTTAACAAGATTAATATTAGCATTTTGTAGTTCATACTCAAGTGGTTCTTCAATTGACATTTGTCCCTTAAATGAATGGATTATATCAACACACATATCTTTGGTATTGCAAATTTCTTCCTGATTGACTCCATTTGCAGTTTGGAGTTGATAGACTTGTGTACATGTTAAAGAGGATTCTTTTAACAGATTTTCTCTCCTTTCAAACTCAGCTTCTTCTGGACTAATAGTTAATCCAACTTGACTATCTCTTATTTCTTCTATGGTTCTTGCATATCTAATCCTTGTTTGCACTTCTTGTGGCATTGTGTCGCTATTTTTGTCATTCTCTTTTCTTTTTGCATACGCCTCTTTTCTCTAAATTATGAGTTTCTCTTGTCTCCTTTCTAATTTTATCTTTTGTTCTGTAATAGACAAGTCTTCTTTTGTAATAGTTACTTGATCTTCATTGTGTTCTTTACTTGATGTAGTAGATAAGGTATCTGGTCCCCATTCATACTCATTGGAATCTGTTTCTGAATTCTGATCTAAGATTACTCCACTATACCATACTGGAATGTCGTATGGTTCAAAAAGTTCTCTGATTTCTATCATTTCTATTTTTACTACTTCTGGAATATCTTGTTCAGATTTTTCTTTTGTTTGTATTTCTAGGACTTGCTGAGAAGATTTTTCATTCCTTGGGATGATAATCTCCTCTTCTTTCTTTTCTTGTTTTTCTTTCTCTTTTTGTTTATTGGTTACTGTTTCGGCCGCTTGATGTAGCTTTTCTTGCCAATTTTCTTTTTTAGAAACTGATTTCTTTCTCCATTTTTGTTGTTGATGATTATGATGCTTTTGATTAGACTTCAGATATCCTAACCTAGATTTATCTTCTGTGGATTGTGAATGCGGACAAATAGGTTTTGAAATACCTTGATGTTGTTTACCAATTGGTCCTTTCCCTTCATATCCCATCTTTTGCATGATTTCATATCCTTTGCCATATTGTTTTATGGGAATATTGACTTTTGTTGCTATTGCTATAGTTTTATCTTCATCCTTGTATAACCAATCAAGAATACTTTTGTCTTCATTTTCTTCTTTAAGAGTTCCAACACTAATAAATGTCCCTTTAAACATATGTTTTGATTTTCCTGATGATTTTGATTGAATATCTGTAGGTTTTCCATATGACTTAGGGGAAAGTGGAAAATTATTCAAAGAATACTTTCCCATTCCTTCATCATTTAACTTGAGATTTTCTTCAAAAGTTTCCCATAACTTTGCTTGAATTTCCTTGGTAGGATATACTGATTCTCTATTATGTGGAACTGTAGTACCTTGTGTTGGCTTCAAAATATTGCAATATTGACTAGAATCTGCAATTATAGTGATTTCTTTTCCTTCATGAGGAAATTTTACACATTGATGGTATGTAGAAGGAACTGCTTTCATCTTATGAATCCATGGTCTTCCTAGAAGAATGTTGTAGGAGAGATTCAAATCTAAAACTTGACACAATGTATCCTTTTCCACAGGTCCTATCCGTATTGGTAGCATAATAGTTACTTTAGAAGAACATTATGATTCATCGTAAGCCTTAATGGTTATTTTCTTTTTCGGGTCTACTTCATTCTCTAAATATCCCAAAGCTTTAATCAAGCTTAAAGAACAAATGTTTAAACTAGCTCCTCCATCTATGAGTACACGTTTGACATGAGTTTTATTAATAGAGACTTCAACATGTAAAGGAGTATTGTGAGGATGTTGTAAGGATGCATCATCATTTTTAGAAAAATGATAAGCAATGAGGAGCTATAAGATGTCCTACCATGTTTTGGAACTGATCTACATCCAAATATTTTGAAACCATTGTTTCCACTAATGCTTTCTCCAAAATTTAATTATGCATAGGTGAAACTTTGAGAAGTTCTAGAATTGATATTTGAGTAGGTATTCATTGTAATTGCTCTACTAAATTGTATTGTTGTGATGTAGACGTTGGGTCTTTTGCTATACCTGGAAAGGTTACCTTTGCTTTGCTTCTTGTGATAATGTTGATTGGTTCTGAAGATGGATTTTTGTTAACAATGATCACATTTACTACATCATCGTATGTATAAGCGTAATTCACTTTGGTTTTCCCTTTGTCATTTTCTAATCGGGATGATTCACCTTTATCATAGTTTGGAAGTGGAGTTTTAAAAGCTAAGTGTGATTCATTTGTCTTATGGCTATCCACTATGATGGTTCCATTATCAATTAGATCTTGGATAATGTGTTCCAATAATTGACAATCATTTTTAGGTGTCCTTTATTCCAATGGTAATTGCAAAAATGATTGTCATTCTACCAATTTGGCTTGACTGGTGGTTCATAAATTCTTGCTTCTGGTAAAACAATCAATTTGTTAGCAAGAAAAGTTTTTAGAGCTGATTCTAAAGATTCTCCAATGTTTGTGAATTTTCTCCGAGGATTAGAGAAAAAGGACATGGCTTTATTATTTTCTAGATTGTTGTTGCTTGGGATTTGACTTGATAGATTGGAAATTGGTTGTTGTTGTTTCACAGTATTGTTATCATCATTTCCTTCATTGCTGGCATTCCTATTCTTTGACTAGAACTTGGGTTTGTCATTGTTGTTATTTTTGTTGCTGTTGTTGTTGTTGTTGTTGTATGAATTATTGTAAAGTTTTAGTTCTCCTTTCTTTAACATTACATTCTCTATTTTTGTACCATTTTCAATCATTTTGGCAAAAGAGGGAGGACATTGCATCCTTAGTCGATAACTCATTTCACTAATAAGATTATCAATGAATATGTCCATTTTTTCTTGATCAGGTACATCCCGGGAATATCTATTAAACATGCATTTCCATCATTGTAAAAAGATCATAAAGGATTCACCATTCTTTTGTTTAACATTGCAAAGATCTAGCATTGTTATTTCATTCCTTATATTGTAAGAATATTGTGAAATAAACCTATTCACAAGTTCTTCAAAGGATTTGATTCCGGATGGCAATCTTGAAAACCACTCCATTGATTGTCCATTTAAACTCCCAGGAAAAAGATGCATAAGGTAAGTTTCCTCATGAGAAAATTCCATGCTCATAGTACAAAACTCCCTAATGTGATCTTGAGGATCAGATTTTCCATCGTATTTGTCATATTTAGGGATCTCGCAATGTTGTGGAAATGGCATCATATTCAAATTTTTATCAAAAGGATATGGGCATATATCTTGTAACAAATATTTCTTGGAGCTTGTCCCATTTTGTATGTCTTGTATTTGCTATTATAAAGCTTGTATTTTTTGAGTAAGGTTTGATAAAGGATTATTTGCATAGTCTCTCCTTGTTTCATCATGAGTCTTCTTGTCACTACGCTCTTTTCTTTTATCATCCCTTTCTTTCCTTGTTTCTTCATTGTTCATATCTTTGCTATTTTGCTCATCTGTGTTTTGGGTGTTACTTGTCTCCGCGTCTTGTTTTAAGCTTTCTATGTTAAAGTCTTGTGGTAGTTTAGCTCCAGATTTTGTCAACATCAACAGATATTTCTCTTTTTGTTTTGCCAACAATTTTTCCATTAGCCTATCAAATTTGAAATTTGGTGCAATGGAAAGTTATTCTGTAGGATTTGGGAATAGCATCACCTTGAGGGGTGACAAACAATATACCTGCTCCGGACCTGAATTTGGTATGGGATCCATCAAAATATAATTTCCATTCATTAGAAGATGTGACAACAAAGACTGATTCATCTAGAAAATCCATCAACATTGGATGATCATCATGAATAGGTGCCTCTGCAAGTTGATCTGCTATGATTTGTCCTTTTATTGCCTTTCTCTCAATGTACTCAATATCAAACTCACTTAGGATCATAACCCACTTTGCTAGGTGACCTATCAAAGCTACCCTACTAAGCAAGTATTTCAAGGGATCAATTTTTGCAACTAGAAATGTCTGATGATTTAACATATAGTGTCAAAGCTTCTGTGTTGCAAATACCATTGCTAAACATGCCTGTTCAATAGTTGAATAATTCAGCTCATAGCCTACTAGTGTCCGACTGATATAATAAATAGCCCGTTCTTTGTCTTTCTCATCCTGTTGGGCTAAGAGAACTCCCAATGCTATTTTAGTTGCAGAGATATACAATATGAATGGCTTCCCTTCTATAGGAGGCATTAGAATAGGTGGCGATAGTAGATAATCCTTGAGATTTTGAAATGTTGATTAACATTGCTTAGTCCATTTAAAAGTGACACCTTTATGCAATAAATGTTGGAAGGGATGACATTTGTCTACCAATTGAGCTATAAACTAATGGATTGACTATAACTTCCCTTGCAGACTTCTTAGTTGATGGAGATTGGAAGAAGGAGGCATATCCATTATTTCTTTAACTTTTTTGGGGTCTACTTCGATGCCTCTATGAGAAACAATGTACCCTAATAATTTGCCAGTTGTGACACCAAAGACACATTTCTTTGGGTTGAGTCTAAGCTTTTAGGTTTCCATTCGATCAAAGATTGGGCCAAGGATGGCTAGATGACTATCTCTTGTGATGGATTTGCATAATAGGTCATCAACATAGTCTTCCATCAAAGTATGCATAAAATCATGAAAAATTGTTGTCATAGCTCTTTGATATGTTGCGCCAGCATTTTTAAGACCAAAAGGCATCACATTCCAGCAGTAGGTACCCCAAGCACATGTGAATGCAGTCTTATGTTGATCTTCAGGAGCAATGTGAATTTGATTATATCTAGAAAAACCATCCATCAATGATAGCATCTCATATCCGACAGTCATGTCAACTATGATGTCTATATTCAGCAGTGGAAAATCATCTTTAGGGCATGCTTTATTAAGATCCCTAAAATCTGTACAAATTCTAATGCCCCTAGTTACTTTGCTAACTGGTACCAAATTTGATATTCGATCTACATAATCAATTGGTCTGATAAAGCCCACATCTAATAATTTTTTGAGTTCTATTTTTACTAAGAGAGCCACCTGGGGATGCATCTTTTTGAGTTTTTGTTTGATGGGCTTGGCATCTAATTTTAATGGCAAGTGATGAAGGACTAATTCTGGATCAAGGCCGAGCATATCTGCATAAAACCATGCAAAATTGATCTTCATTTCAAGAAAGAAATTGACAAAATCTATCTTTTCTTGTTTTGATAGAGAAGCAGGGAAATGAATGACCTTAGGGTTGTCAGGTGTACCCAAATTTATCTCTTCGGTCATTTCCACAAGCAATGTTGATTTATCCTGACTTGATGAGGGTATGTCCAATCTTCCACCTTTGGGTGCCCCAAAGAGGTTTTCACCCATAGGTACATCTTGTATTTTTACTTTTTCATGGTCAGAGAGTGCCTTACGGTTTTCACTCAAAGATCCATTCTTTTGATTTTTTACTTTTTCGTTTTCTTTTTCATTTTTATGACTAGAAGATGGAGTTGACCCCCCAAAATATGCTATGGAATCTAAATCAATAGCAAACCCTACCTTATGATCGCCTCATGGTATGCCTTCCCCTAGTCCAAGGAATTTTGCAATTGCCTCGTCATTTTGAAAACAATCTAATTTGAGTGGTTCTTGTTGGTCATGTTGGATAAGTTGTGGATAGACAAGGGATATATCATCACCGATTTCAAGGAGAGTTAGGGCCAAGATGGTAAGGATAAGAATGTCCATAGTATCACTATCTGAACTGCTCATATCTGATTCAAAACTTGGGTCCCAGAATGACTCTATCCAAGCATTAGGACTCATTTTGGGAGGGGGAGTTATTTCATGTTTGTCTTCCATGGGCAAATCATCAGGGTCAAGGAAAACATTTTCAAGGGCATAGGAGCTAGAAGAAAAAGAACTCCACTCCCATTCATTGGAATTAGTTTTAGGTTGGGTATCCTCAGGTGTTGTTTCATCATCAAAGTCAAGCCCCTTTCCACATGTGGTCACTTTGGTAGACGAGGGTCCAATTTGCAATGGTACAAAACCTAACCCTAAAGTTGGATGTCGGAACTTAGGTATAATAGGTTCTAGTCTTCCTTTCTTATCAGGGCCCAAACCACTGCAACCATCATATCCCTTTTTCTACAGTATAGTAAACCCTTTTCCATACCGCTCCACTAGCAACTTGACAGGTGGTGTATTAGTTGGATCCTTATAAAGTGAATCTATTACATCATGATCCAAAGTTTCCTTGTTAAGTTCACCCCATTTTGTAAATGTAGTGGGGGGCTGATATTGAATAACTATCTTAGGTTCCTTTTGCAACAAATGTGGTTTGCCATGTGATTTTGGAGATATAGGTAAATTCCCAATGAGGAATGTTTGAGCCATTGAATACTCTCCACATCCTTGGTCCTGTATCTTCAATTTTTCTTTGACAACATCTAACAATTCATTAGGATCCACATAATTATGTGAGTGGGCCTCTCTATTGATTGAGACTTGTAGCTTCGGGGAATCCTTTAGATTAGCACAAAATTGAAATGGATTACGATATCCTAGAATTGTTATCTCAGTCCCATTGTAAGGATATTTTAAACACTGATGATAAGTAGATGTAATTGCTTTCATTGCGTGGATCCACAGACGGCCAAGAATCATATTGTAAGGGAGATCGAGGTCTAGGACCTGCAAGAAAGTGTTTTTTGTCACTGGACCGACTCTGATAGGCAATGAAATTACTCGTTTAGATGGATGCTCAACATCATCATATGCTTTGATTGTTATTCTTCTAGAAGAATCAATGTCATTTTCTATATAACCAAGACCAATGACCACTCTCAAGGTACAGATGTTAAGACCTGCTCCGCCATCTATCAAGACTCGTTGGATCTTGCAATTATGGACAAAGACTTCAAGATGTAAAGGATCATTATGAGGGAGCTTATCAGGAGAAATATCATTATCAGAAAAGGCGATGTGTTGGGAAACAGCTAGATGTCCAATTCAGGCTTGAAACTAGTCAATATCAATGTCTGTCAGGATAGTGGACTCAGTTAAAGCTTTATCTAGGATTGCGCGATGCATAGGGGACATTTTCAACAACTCAAGAATTGATATTTGTGCAGGTGTCTTCCCCAGATGATCTAGGAGATTATACTGACTCGTAGGAGTTGATTTGGAAGGAATTGCAGGAGCTCCTTTCAGGATTATTTTGGATCGACGAGTGGTGGCTGCGTAAGAAAGATCTTGTCCCTTTAATCTTATGGTGGAAACATACTCATTTGACACTTGAAAACAATTGATGACATTGTTATAACCATTATTTGCATAATTAAGATTCATTGTTTGGGTAGAGTTTGAAGAAGATGCTTTACCCTTATCATGATCAAGCAAAGGAGTTTTGAAAATCGTATGATCAGTGTTAGAGGTCACGTTGGGTAGGTTTACCTTAATTACTCCTTGATCTAACAAGTCTTGAATCATATGTTTCAATTGAAAACACAATGTGGTTTTATGTCCTTTTGACCGATGGTATTCACAATATGCATTATCATTCCACCAATGTGGCTTTACCAATGGTTCTTCCTTGATATCTAGTAACTTGATAAAATTTGCTTGTATTAATTGTTTCATTACTGACTCAATAGGCTCTCCCAATGGCGTAAACTGTCGAGGATGCCCATCCCTTGATCGGAAAGGTTTTCATTGTTGGTTTTGTTGCTGACCTTGTTGTTGATTATATTGTTGAGTATATTGTTGGTATTGCAGATATTGAGTAACATTGCTTGCTGGTGTTTGATTTTGTTCCATAGCTGACATATTAGGAGCACTCAATTTCTTTATTGTGAATGTGGGTTGATTTGCATTCACTGCTCTTGCGTCGACAACTCCATCATTAGTGACATTCTTGTTTTTGTACCAAAATCTATTTTTCTCCCTAGAATTGTTTGTGTTATCACTATCTTTGTTGAGTTTAATGAGTCCCTTAGCTACAAGAGCAATTTCAATGTTCATCCCTTTCTTAATGAGTTTCTCAATGGTACTGGGACTTTTCAATTTGAGTTCATACATCATTTTTGGGACCAAATTTTGAATAAATAAGTTCACTTGTTGTTCTTCAGGTATATCTAGGGAAGAATGACTATACAAGCTTCGCCATCTTTGCAAGAAAGTCACTAATGGTTCACCTTGCTTTTGCTTGGTGTTGCATAAATTTGACATGGTCACTTCACTGTCAATGTTGAATGCAAAGTGGGATATAAAATTTTGAGCCAATTCCGACCATGTCTTTATGTTCCCTGGCAAATGCAAATACCAATCCATGGCTTGTCCTATGAGACTTCGTGCGAATAAGCGCATCAAATATGTTTCCTCATAACTCACTTCAGTACGTGCTGTGAAAAATGCTCGAATATGGTCTTTTGGATTGTCATTCCCTTTATATTTCTCAAAATTAGGTGCCTCAAAATGCTTAGGGAAGGGAGGCATGTACAAGCTCTTGTCAAATGGATTAGGACATAAATCTTGATCTGTGTACAATTTCTTTGTCCCGTTGGTTTCCAATGCGTCGACTTGTCATTGCAACTTCTCAAGCTATTGTGCAAATGTGTCAGGTATCGAAGATTTTGGAAGTTCATCATTCACTCTTGGGTGTACTCTTTGTCGATACATCCTGCTCTCCATTGGTTGTTGATGCTCAGAAATTGTTGTCTTTGGTGTCTTTGGCATATAAAGTTATTGATACAACTCTTATTGCTGTGGTTGTGCCATGCCTTGACCTTGACCCTTTTGCTGTGCTTCTTGTGGTGGGATCATCATTTGTAGCCTAGGTTGATATTGCAGTTGAGGGTGTTGTTGATATTGCATGGACATCAGTTGTGGTTGTGATGTATGATAACTTGTTTTACCTAGCCCATATTGAGGCACATGTTGTTGTTGATGTTGACGAATCAGAATTTGCTGACTTTGTGTCAACTGTCATTGTCCTGATGTAAATCCCATCATTTGCAAAAAAAATTGTTTGGGAGGTTTCTGTTGTTTCTCCTTGAGATGGGGGATGGCACTTGCATTGACTTGCTGTGTTGTTTGTCCAATCCATTGTGGTGTTTGCAAGTTTGAATTAACTTGTAATGGTGCAAAAGACACTGCAACATGTTGTTGAATGCGATATTGTTGTTGTTGTGCATTGCTTGTTTGCGCATTTGATTGTGCCTGTTGGGCATTCCTTAATTGTTGCAACATTTGTTGTTGGTGCACACCACTATTTGTGGCTCTTTGTGTTGCCACTATCAAAGGATCTATCACAATATTTTGCATAATGGGTACTTGAGTATTTGCCAAACATATTGAACTTGATGGGACATATAAACTTTGTTGTAATGTAGGATTGTTTTGAACATTCGTAAGATCAGGCATTCCAGTCGTAAAGCTTTCTTGCATCTTAGATTTTGACCCACTTGTAATTGTTCGAGGAATCATTTCTTGTTGAGGAAAAGCTGTCAACATTTGTGTGGCCATCATTTGATCTTGTGTTAAAGGTGTTGTATTAAATAACATATTGTTTATTGTTTCGAATGGTGACTTTTGTGGAATAGTCACTGTCAACATTTTTGAAGCACGTTTACTCATCAAGGTGTGTTGAGTTTCTTGTTGCACATTTTCTTCATTTGGATGTGGAGAGAAACTTAACAACTCACCGCCTTGTTGTTTTTGCACATTTGAGGAGGTCACATTACTCATCATATCAAGATATTTTTGTGGAAACATCTTAAAGACCTTGTTCAAGAATTTATCCATCTTTTTTGTCAACTACAGATCTTTAAGGAACATATCAATATCATCGGAAGCATCAGAATCTGATGAAGAATCTAGTAAAACATTTGGATTTATTTCTTGTTGAATGCCTTGATCTAAACCAAATCCTTGTGAAAGAATTTGTTCCTCATGTAATGTTTGAATTTCATGTTGCAGGTTCGGTTGATTCCAGTCAAAAGGTGCATTTTCCCTTGGTGTTGGTGGAACACTCCCATATCCCGGTTTCATGGGTACAAACACTAGCTCATATAATGGAGGTGGTCCAAGTTGAACTATTCCATATGGTGGTAATGATGTGTTTGACGAACCTTCAATTTGTAATGATTGACTAGGTTGAAACTATGAATTTGATACGTTGTCAATGGGTTGATATGTTGGTTCGCCCATCTTCTTAGATTTTGACCTTGTTTCAACAGGCATGTCACTATGTAAATGCAATATGTTTTGGGATTTTTTTATTTTAAAAGGATGATGTATGATATGCAACTAAATGCAACCTAAATAAATGAAAATGCAATCTATGGCAAGAATGCAACCTATGTTTTTGTTATTTTTCAAGATTTCGACAAACTTTTTGGAATACAAACCTAAAGACTCAACCTTGGGAAGTTGAAATGAAGCCAAGACCTTAAACGACAAAGGACCAAATGACAATAGGACAAACTGACAATGTCTCACCTATATGATTGGATACTAAGCTAGGTTTGACAAAAATGATATTAATAAAAGGACAAGTTTTAGACAAGGTCAAGACTTCTTAACAACAACTTAGGGTATCATCCAAAGTTTTGATTTTTTTTTAAGTTTGACAAACCAAAATTTTGAGACTAAATGCAAGAAGGCAATGATTATGACAATGACTTAGGATATGACATGAAAATGATCTAAGGATATGATATGACAAGATAAAGCCAAGACAAGATGACAATACAATGATAAGGATATGTGAAGACCAATGACTTGGAATATGTGAAATGCAACCTATGCAAGACCTAATTTTAGCATGACAAGGATAATGCACGAATGTCACCTAAATGGAAATCTATCTTGCATATGACAATGAAATGCAAACTTAGGGAAACAATTTTGAACCTAAATGCAAAATGAGGACACTTGCAATGAAAAGGACTAAAATGAAGGGAGATGGCAATATGCCCTAGGACCTAAGTTGGACTTTGCAAAACCTAGCCTAAAGTGACATGAACGTTGAGACAAAGTTTTCCAATGTGTTTGAAATCCATGTTTTGGACTTTGTTGGATGAATGTTCTCTTTTTAAAACCTTGTTTGGACAATGTTTGGACTTGTTTGACAAATGATGTTTTGTGACAATTGTATAATTCAACTTTTGACAATCACAAAAGACAAGATGTTTGGACTTAGACCCAAGACAATCATGCTCATTCACAACAAATCCTATGGTTGGCAATGGCAATATCTGTTGAATCCTCTAACCATAAAATACAACACTCAGCCGGATAGCTAGACGCTTGGTAGCACTAGCTCCCCCTTACAGTGCACTCACTTCTCGGGCATACCAATCTTCGAGTTCAAGGGGCATCACTTCCCAAGAACTTTCTATCTCTAACTGAGGAGTACATGAGAGGTGTCTTCGGCATGCACGTATCACAATGCCTGAGCCAACAGATAGAAGGATTTTGGCATCTAAACAAGAGATTCTAGTAAGGGCATCTATTTGGATGGGTATTGATCTGGCGAATAAATCATCACAATACCATTCCAGCACCCGTTGTCTACAACTTTTGTTGCATCCACAGTTATTTAGAGTGGTTCAGAAGAGCTTGGCTTTAGCCCGTCACCACTTTGGGTCGTTCACTCTCACCAATGCCTATGCAAAGTGCCAGGCAAATCCGGAGGCAGGCCCAGTTCTAAGGGTTAAAACATGCAATCAAATTAAAAATAGACAAAGCATGCATGGTGTTCATTAACCTTTAAGAAATGAAATGTGCAACTACTCTAGAAATCACAAACACATAGTTTTGAATATGAATCTTTGACTGCGTCTTGCAACAAATATGTCAGTAATTTCAATGTTTGTCTTCAATATATGAAAATGCCAACCTCCAAACCTGCACACATCCAAAAGCCCCAAATTAGTTTCCAAAAAGAAATCCAAAACACACTAACAAAAAAAAAACATTAATCTAATTAACAAAAACAAAGTTTAATCTACTTAACAAAATTTAAAATCTAATCTAAAAAAATCTAATTTTAATCTAAAAAGCAAAAATCTAATCTAAATTAAAATAATCTAATAACAAATAAAAAATCTAACTAAATCTAAATAACAAAATTAAAAATCTAAAAGTAATCTTAAAAAAAAAACAAATCTAAAAAATCTAAATCAAATAAAAAAAAAATCTAAAAGTAATCTAAATAAACAATTTAAAAAAATCTAAACTAAAATAACTAAAAAACAATCTAAAACTAATTAAACTATAAAAAATAAAGAAAAATCTAAAACTAAAAAAAACTTACTTAAAATAAAGAAAACTCTAAAACTAAAAAAAAAACCTACGTAGGAGGCTACCAAGGGAGCCCCCAGGGAAGCAAGAAAAATGTGGGCAGATTTAATATGCTTTTTTTTTTCAATAATTTAAAAAATGTTTTTGGCAGATTTAAGATGTCTTTGATAGATTTTTAACAAATTTAAAATGATTTCTGAAGATTATAAACTGATTTTTAACAGATCATAAAACATTTCAACGGATTGTAATGTTTTTTTAGTAGAAAATAAAATCTCCAAAGCTTTTCCAAATTTTTTTTAATTTTTATTTTTATTTTTTTAACAATTCACAAAATGATTTTTTAACAAATCATTGATTATTTGGAGTAGATTTTAGAGCTAGTTCTGCAGATTAACAGACTTTGCAACATTCTGGACAAGCATGCCTGCTAAATCTCATGAAGATCCTGTCATATCAAAAACTCAAGAAAATTTTTGTCAGATTTTTAATACGTGATTCACGTTGGGTTCACCAAAAATGTAGATCAGGAATTGAGAATTCATCAAAGCAAATAGATATTAGCTAACCACAAAGCCTAATTTACAATGAAATAAAACCTAATTACACTCAATAGAAGCATTGAAAACAAGACATTCAAAATACATAAGAATCCATCACCAATGTCTCTTCCAATTGACCTCCATTGTCCTTCTTTCTCCTCCAAATAGCAGATTTGTGTGGATCTCACCTACAAGTGCAAAAGCATGAAGCAAGATTGATTTTGATAGCTGAGGATACTAGAAGCGTGGTTGATTGATTGATTCCATCCTTTGATTGAAGAAACTCATCCAATTTATAGACAAATTGGAGAGAGGACAAGATTAGCATGAAATTGATATTTTAGGCAATTGATTTCAAAAATGGCAAAATTGAGTTGAAGGAAGAAGGTTATGACACCTTCTATGTCATGAATTATGACATATTGCCAATGCAAAGGTTAGAGGACTAAAAGCCTATGACATCTTGCTATGCCAATGGTATGACGCATGAGAAATTCATGCTTCCACCGAAGCACAAAAATAGGGAGAGACTAGAGAGGAATTGATTAGGTGGAAATTGAATTTAGCAAATTAGAAAATGAAGTGGAAATTAGGAATTAGAAAAATTAGAAATGAGGTGGAAATAGAAATTAGGAATTAGGAAAATTAGAAATGATGAAATAGAAATTAGGTGAATTAATTAATAATTTTTCATTCATTAATTAATTCACAAAAAGAGGGGGAATTAATTAGCCAATTAAATAAATATTTAATTGTGACAAGAAGACTTAGGATAAATAAATAAATTATTTAACCTAGAGGGAAAATGACAAACAAGATTAAATGAATAATTCATAAAACCCTAGAAGATGAATTAGAAATGCAAGGACGATAATTAGGTCTTGACAAAAGATAATTGATGTAGGTTCGATCATGATTCTGATTGACAAAGGACCAATGTTGATAAATGATTAAAATTGGTTGACAAATTGACCAAGATTGACAAGGAGATCAAATTGATAAGCACCAATTGACATGATTGAAGAGGACAAGGATCGATGATGAATAGATCATAAAATGACAAAATTGGCAAGGACAAGGATCGATGACGAATCGATCGCAAAATGATGAGATTGACAAGGACAAGGACTGATGACAAATCGATCACAAAATGATGAGATTGACAAGGACAAGGATCGATGACGAATCGATCACAAAATGATGAGACTGAAAAGAGGACAAAACCCTCATTCTATCATTGATTAGGATTGACGATGTCCAAAATGATGATAAATGAGCATGCACATTGATGCGATAGGATAAGATTGACCAAAATCATGACTGAAGATTGTTATCGACAAGACCTAAATTGAAAGTGATAAAAATGAGGAATGCAGAAGAAGGACTCGATGCTCACAAATGATAAAGACCAAATGCGCAACATAGAAGAAATGTTAATACGACACAAGAACCCTAAAATAAGGCAATGTGCAAATGTTAAAGTATGACTCCACAAGCGTTGACCATTTTTAAATGTCTACACATATATATCTAAAAATGCTCGAAATATACAAGGGATATCATGTCTATCAAAATACAACAGAGACAAGTCTCTCAGGTATGACTATCTCCTAAGGCTAACGATCTACAAATAGATGTCCTAACTCCTAGATCTCCACCAGGTGGATCATGTCAGACAGGCCCCGTAACATCTCTTCTCTTTATCCTCGTATGACTGTGAATGGATCGACTGGATGCCACTATAGCATAGCTAGGAGCTCTGTGATCTCTAGGGACCACCTCCTCGTATAGATGCCTATAATACTTAGCCTCCTTGGCCGAGTACTGTATCTCTCTCAGCGTATCCTAAATCGAGGCACCAAACATCTCTCTCTCCAACCTATTAGGAAGATCCTTTGCCCGACCTCGGTGCTCTCTCTCCTATCCTGATTTGCAATAACCTACGTAATTTGGCACTGTTGCGCTAACACTTGTGCCTACAACTCCTACACTATGACTTGTAGCACTCTAATCTATGAATCCTGTCAATGGGTGGGTACCCTAATCTGAATAGGTACCTATGTCATGGTCCCACACACACCTATCCCTACTCGAGGCACCAGTGGAGGTAGAACATCAAATCTCCTCCTCTATGTAGGATGCCTATCATCCTCTATACCACCCATTGTAGCTAGCCAAGCACCTACCCTACCAACCCTGCCAACACCAAGAATAAGCCCCCTCCTCTATCTCCTCCTCTCCCTCTATCAAAACTACCTCTCCCTCCTCCACCACCTCCTCCACCATCTCCACCTCCCTCTCCTACCTCCTCTCCCTCCTCATCTCTCTATCTGAGTCCCCCTCGCTTCTATGGCTCCTCATCCCAATCATCATCAAAAGCAGGTAGCATCTCTATTGGATTAGATATATGTGCCACTGCATGTGCCGTGAAGTAAGATGAAAACTCCTCTATCATCCCAGCATCCACAACCCTAGCCCCATAATCCTAGATCTTTCCTGCCAGTGTCATATGCTCCTCCACCACTACTATACTATCTAAAGTGGGTCCCCACTCTGACACGTCTTGTTGCTGATGAGAATATAAACAAGCTCCCTCTGGCATCCCCTGTTGTCTACCATACTACCCTTGAACTTGACTGTGCAAGAATTTCTCAATAGTAAAGGGTGTCTTCTCGATCAGGTACCTCAACATATATACATAGGACATCTCTAGCCTATCCTCTGCCCACACCTTGCAATCCATATATGGTCTCCAAATGACTATATCGATATCATCTAGTGCCCTCTGCCAATGCTCTAGTTTTCCCAACTTATGCTGGACAACTACACCTATGTACCCATAAACATAAACCCACCCAACTGGCCTATCCCTATCTGCAAGCAGTCTTGACACAAGAATATGCTCCCATGCCCATACCTGTAACAATGTCACCCCAACTGATAAACTAGTGTATCCCAGAAATACCACCTGGTGAAACTCTTTGTATAGATGGGCCAACATATAGGACCCCCATACAAACCTGGGTCCTTGTGTCACCATGTCCTCCAACACCAATCCCCATCCAATGGCTAGTCCCTTCGACCTATAGTTGGGACACAAAAACCCACCAATGAAACCTGCTAATACAGATGGAAGCAGAGAATAACCAAAATCCAAAAACTCCTATCATGGGATCTCATACCCACTAATCTGATCATCCTGGAAGATGTGACAGAGAGCCTCTATTCGACCCTCCTCAGTCTTCTCATAAGGTAATAGAGCCCCTATTATAGGAATCCGCAAAATCCAATAACAGTCATCTAGTGTGACTGTCATCTTGCCCGTAGCCAAGTGAAAGGTGTTCATATCACTATTCCACCTCTCTACCAACACTGTTAATAAACCCTAGTTAATGATATATTGAGGCATGTCTAATAAAGAGGACGACCCACATCTATCAATCACATCTCTGTCAGCCTGTGAAAAATGGGGAATCAATATCCATGGCTTCGAAAATCGCTCTTGAGACTGGAGCACGCCAAGCTCTGCCTGCAAAACAACAAGTGTAATACCCTAAAAATGGTCACCTAAACCATGGGCCCCTAATCTCGACAACATCACCAAGGTCCTAACCAAAGGCAATTAAATTAATCTTGAGCACACAATTAATTTCTAAAATCATCAATGTCACATGGCAAATTAATCACTCTAAATTAATTAATTAAATATTTAATTAATTGGTCATTCCAAGAAAATTATTTTTAAACAATTATCCTATTTATTTTATTAAATATCTTAGCATATTTAATTATATAAATCAAATTGCCATTAAATCATCAAAAAGGAATTAATTGGGAAAAAGAATTAAAAATTGAGAAAAGAAATCAAATGGAGATAATCTTAAAAATCAAATTAAAAATTGAAAAATCTCAGAAAAGCAATTAAAACAATTAAAGCTCAAAATTGAATGGAATAGAGAATAAATCAGTTTTTTCTAATTTTATCTTAATTTTAGTTCAATTTCCTTTAAAACTGAGAAAAGAAGCCAATCACATCAATTCACTTGGATTGTGCTCTTGGAAAATCTTGACTGCTCATCATCATTCGATCGTGACTATCAGTTTCTTTTTGAATTTTCTATAAATTCAGGCTCTCATCTCCTAATCAAGGATCCTGGAGAATATATTGTTATTATGTTGTTTTTTCCCTAGGCTTATTAAGATTATGTATTGAGAATATTTTCATGTTAGTTGTTGCATATTTGTTAAATCATTTAGCTCAATATTCACTCATAGCTTAATCTTGCATCCATTTAGCTCAATTTAATGCCCATATAGATTAAATCATTTGTTTAGGTGTCATCTAGTCACTGGTATTGCATATAAACGTCTAAGAGCAAGACTAAACTCGCATCTACTAGAAGGCAATAGGTTGCTTTGTGATGGTTTATTATTCATTGTTGATTGATTTACTAACGATGCATCTAATGACTTATTGAAGTGTTGTGTATTTTAGATACAAATACAATCCATTTTTTACACACATTTTTAGCACCCATCGTGGGGCTCAGAATTCAATCCTTCAGCCTCAAAATCATTTCTTTATTTTTTTAGGTCTCCTCCGTACAGTTTTTGTGAAAAGTCATACGAGTATCTATTCTACATCGTACAAAGTTCTGTCAAGTCCTATCTTTTATTGTTCAGGTTAGTAGGAATACTTGTACAAGTTTCTGCTTTGAATATTTTATTCTATGTTTTGTCATTCGGGTCTATGGGAATACTTGTATGGGAAGGTATATACTGTTGTACAAATTTTTGTTTTATTGTTTTAAGAATAGTATACTTTTTCAGGGTTTTTCATGAATGAAATTTGGATTTTACTGATGTTGATGCTAACCTTGATCTGTCTTCTATCTGCCTGAGATTTTTCACAGCCTAACTTGTTTTCTGCAGAACGCTTGTCAAAGAATACATTAGTCGAACATACACATGTCAAAGAATCAAAAGAAAAATGACTACTAACGGGTTGTTCTTGCAGGTTGCCTAAAAAGAATCAACCAAACATCGTGTATTCTTTAAAGTTCATTTTTTTTAGGCACTTAAATTTCTATCTAGTTAATGAACAAATCTATCTTTTGTGCTTGAAGAGAAATCTAAGAGGTAGGAGAGTATACTCTTGTCCTTTACAAACAATCAAAAATCTAAACCCTCAAACCTTTTTCTAAGTTTTGAGATTTGTGTACCTTTAGCGGGCCTGTCATAGTGGGAAAAAGTAATCACCTTGTGAGAATGACTCAAGTGAGTACATATGAACCTAAGCATTCCAACTCACTATAATAAATTGGCCTTTGGTGATTAAAGTCTCAGAGGATGGGATTATTTGAGATCTCTCATATTGAACATTTTATAGGGCCTCGCGGTCTCAATCATGTTTACATGACTACAACTTGTTTCGATACCTTGTTAGGCTATAGACCTAAATCATGCTTGTGTGACTTCAAGGGGTAATTTTGAATGGAGTTCTTGACTAAGAACTATAAGATAGAGGCTACCCAATTCACCTCCGAAAGGGGGATAATCTTTGTGCAAGAGAGATAGTAACTCTCCCAAGACACTTGCCATATCATGCCCCCATTAGCATTTGGAGTTGGCTAATATGACGTTGAGAATCCATTGTGTGAGACTCAATGACTGTATTTTGATTAGCTATTGGGTGTGTACCTAAGTCAGCAAGAAATTTTTTTCTTCTTTAAGCCAACTTCCATAGGGTTAGCATGTTGTGATTGAAGTCATTCTACATCTTACGTGTTTACTATGTTTTCATCCTTAAAACTGAAACTGGAGAAAACAAATTAAAAAACAACAAAAAAACTCAGTGATCAAAACTCTTTCCGTGTCCAAAACTAGTCTCTGTCAATCATCAAAAACGCTGTCTGTATCAAAATCTGGTCTTTGTTAGTCATTGAAACTCCATCTACTAGAATCTCATCTTTATCCAATCCTCTAGTGTACGAGTCTTTTGAATTGTCATCTTGTTGCATAAGTATTATCGTACGAAACTTCATTGATCCTCTTAGTTTGTCTTCTGGCTCTATAAAAATTGTCATATGAAACTGCTCAATTATCATTTGGTCCTTTGCATCTTGTTGTATGAATAAAAATCATACTCATAGATTGTTTTCTGGAGACCACCAAATTGTCGTACGAGTTTAGGCAACAACTTATACAAAGAACTCTTTACCGTTTGGGAGCTGCTAAACTGTTGTCTGGGTCTGTAAACTCTGTCATACAAATTCCTAATTTTTTTAGTCTAGAACAGTCGAACTTGCCTAAATCAATCTACAACGAGCATAAAACTAGTCATCATAATTCTGAGCATAAATAATATTGATAGCATACCCCTGCTGTTGTGTTGCATGATTTTATCGATCATCTCTCAACTAGTTGAATCGGCTACTTATCAAACCTAAGTTTCTTAGATCACATCTCACATAGGATAGATCTTTCTTGAAACTAGACTAAATCTTAGTTACTTCTCTCAAATCACTACGTTAAATGAACAACTAGCTCTAATTTGATCTTGACATCTACATCACATCCATCTCTTGGTCATATCAGTCATCAATGCCCGTTCAAACCAGAATTTCTCGCAAGAAAACTGACAAAGGTAAAGGACCATCCTTTTCATTAAATGACAATCCATTCTTTGCAGAAGAACCCATTTCTAATAAGCTTTCATCATCAAATCTACCAATTTTTGATCAACCCTTTATCTCTCACCATGTCTAGAGCAAGGCGAGAAAGGCAAGTTGCTAAACATGATACTTATGACAACCTCAGCACCCATGCTACTGAAAGTGATTCCTCATCAAGCAATTGTGAAGCCTCTAAACCTACATAAACTATTATAAATAAATGTCTAAATGATAAACGTTTCCGAAAGATGATGAAGATCATCATGTCTAGAGAAAAGGAAGAGCAATTTATAGAGCTAGCAAAGCAAGGTGCCAAACTTCCTATTGATTATGACATTGAAACCCTTATCACTGAAGAAGAAGAGACCCCTTTAGTGCTAGTAAACAAACAATTGCAAGTGTTATAGACTGAAATCACATAACTGAAAAAAAAGGATAAATCATCAAAGCAATATTCTCTAGACATAATATGCCCGTTTCCATTTAACAAAAACCTTTACATGCCTCCATTTCCTTCAAGAGTGGAGATTCCTAAGTTTGAAAAATATGATAGAAATGAAAATCATTAGGACCATGTCAGAGAATTTTGTGCTTTATGTATGGAATTCGTGCACAAACAAACATATCTCATGCATCTTTTCCCAAGAAGTTTAGGAGGACAAGCTATGGAATGGTTTTCAAGCCTACCTATGGGAATCAAAACTTTTGAGGAATTAATCAAATTGTTTCTACAACAATACTCCTATAACATTCATCATCTAGTCACTATGATTGAGCTTTGCAATACCAAATAGAAAACAAGAGAGCCCTTTCTCCCTTTTCTTCAATGTTGGAGAAATATGTTCTCTAGATATTCGTGACCTATTCCAGATTCTGAGAAGATGGATATCTTTGCCAATAGCCTGATCCCTAAATTGAAATACAGTATCCAAATGCAAGTGTACCCTTCATTTGATAAAATGGTAGATAGTGCCCTCAAAATGGAAGATGTGCTTATAAAGAAAGGAGATATATCACTTTGGAAAGAAACATCATAAGGTTCTAGTTCTAAAGAAAAGAACAAATACTGGAAATAAGAAAAAGATAACAACAAAAACATTGTTAATGATGGAGTGGTAGATGCTATTAAAGAAAAATCAAAATCCACAATATTTAACCTGGCTAGTGGCACAAAAGAACTCAAAGAAGTTAAAACTGTGACAGAAAATCCTATGAAGAAACCAAAAGAGTAGTTTAAAGAGAAACCTTGGCTTTCAAAACCTAAACACGACTTCACTACTCTAGAAGAATCATATGAATCTGCTTTTAAAACTTTATTAGCAAATGATTTGATAACATTATCAAACAACTCTAGGCCATATTATCCAGAAGTTAAACAAAATCAAGCACAAACTACAAATATTGTGACCCACACTCAAAAGAAGGTTACTCTCCAAGGAGCTAGTTCCTCAACTTTTGCTCAAACAACATCAAACCTACCAAACAGACAACCAGATACAATTACAGCTAAATCTAAGCAGTTGGCTTCATCATCCTCTCTTGGTTATAGCATCATCGAACAATTGAAAAGAACTAATGCTCAAATCTCCATTTTTGAACTACTTAAGATCTCTTTTGCTCATAGAGAGAACCTGGACAAAGCTTTACTCACTACTAATGTCCCTAAAGATTTAGATGTAGACCTGTTTCAATCTATGGTGGGTCACCTGACTTTGCCTCATTACCTCACTTTCTTTGAAGAAGATGACAACTCACTGAATCACTCACATAACTAGCCATTACACATCGAAGCTATGATCCATAAACACCGAGTCAATCATTTTTGATAGATAGAGGCACTTGGTTGAACATTTGTACCGGCAATCTATTGACACAACTAAGATTTTTTGAAAATGTCATTGATCCAACAAAGAAAATAACAATCAAAACTTATGATGAAGAAGAAAGAATCTCTAAAGGTCTGGTACTATTACCAATCAGGGTAGGACTTGTGGAAAGAGATGTTATCTTTCAGGTGCTCGACCTTCCTCTTTCATACAACATCTTACTAAGAAAGCCATGGATTCATGAAATGAAAGTAGTACCATCTACATATCATAAGTGCTCAAAATTTCCTTATAATAGAGTTAAAGTCAGTATTCTTGCTGATAAAAGCTATACCTGTAATGCATTAACGCAGAGTACTGATGCTTTTGATCCTCATAATAGAGAAGCCTCTACAACTAGAAGTTCATAAACTTTGATGAAAGATGTAGAAAAGAAATTGAAAATCATAGATACTAGCATGGATGGATATAAAATAAAACTTGTACTTTCACTAATGTCTCTTCCTCCATTGCCAAGACATTTGAGAAAACCATCAGAGGTTATGAACCCACAAACTTCAACTCCAAATGTTGTTTATGATGGTCTCTTTATACAGTAATCTACTTCCCTTGCAGATGAAATAGAAGAGGATGTTATTCTCAAATGGATTTTCAAAGAAGATAGTACAAGCAAAGAAATACGACATTGTGAAATTTTCTTGGCACAATATGGTCTAGGCTATAAGATGATTCAATGCATGGTATATTCAGGTACCGGTCCTCTAGGCAAGCATCAAGAAGGTATTGTTGAACCTATTCAGCTACAAACTAAGTCTAAAAATGATAAAGCTAGACTCAGATACAATCCAAGAAAGTCATCAGATCAGAAACATACTTCTCACCATCAACCTAAGTGGAGGAAAAAGATACTACCTTCAACATCATAGGAAATCAATACTCAGAAAACTCAGTAAGAGTATGAAAATAAACAAGAATAATTGGCAATCAAGAGAGAATAAGTAGTTGGTACTCAAGTTCCAATTGTATCAGCAATAACACTACAAGGAGTGGAAATATGAGAATACATGAGAGAAGAAATCGAAGGAATTAAAGAGCTGTTTGCACCACTGAACATTTTGGTCGTATATACAGGTAGACAACAAATAGATGATTCAGAAACTAACTTGAATGAGTATGAATGGTGTCCAGATCATCTCTTAGATACATCTACTATAGAAACTCCTGAAGAATCTAGTGATATCATAGATGAAGCACAAGAGGAAATCCGCTTAAAGTTGTAAAAGGAAATAGAGGAAATCAGACTAAAAAGACAAGAAGACTATGAACAACAACTGAAAGAAGGAAGAGCACAAGAAAATTCTCCCTCTAATGAGATAGAACAAATTAGGTATGGAACTACAAAAGAAGAATTAAAAGCTACAGAAGTAGGACTAGTCATCAATCGAAAGGAAGTCAAATGGAAAAGACAACAGAGACTAACAGAATCATCAAGGTTATGTCAACAGGTATGTCAAATAAAAGTGATCAATGAACCAAATGACGAAGGAACTTGCATCATCAAAGATGTAGGTATTGATACTATACATACTTTTACTAAATCACTTGAAGAAGAGTCAAAAACTTCATCTTATGACTCTGATAACTCTGATAGAAGCTCTACTTATGATAATACCTATTCGATATCAAACTATGACTACTCTATCATGAATGTTGAGATTCTGCCTACTGATCCTATTACTGTCACACCATGATATGTAGTTCAGTTTGAAGTAGGGGACGATGCTAGGAGTAGGTCTATTGGGTTAGGTCCACTAAATATTAACATTCACTTCGATAATCATGTTGTAACTCTTCTTGGTCTCGAGACACTTATGCAAGGTAGTTTTCTGGAACTTGACTTATTGATCCACAGTTATGATGATAATACCATGAACTCCCTTGAATCTATTCAAAATTTATCCTTGGTACATCTTGAACTGATTGACTGTACTCTTCACAACCAATCTTTGAATATACCTACCTTCTCCAATGACTACACATTAGCCTGTTATCTTAATGTAGTTGAACCAATGGACTCTTCCACCAATGAGAAAAGTGAGAACCTGATTGAGATAGACATCAAGTATTCAGTCGCAAAAATAAAAAAAAAGAAAAACAAAAGTTCTGATGATGAAAACCACATTGTGGTGGTGTTAGAACAAAGAAAAGTAAAAATAAAGGATGTACCTAAGGGTGAAAACCTCTCTAAGGCACCTGAGGGTGAGATACTTGATATGTTGCCAAGTCACTTCCAAGAAAGGTCTTTAATATTGATTGAACCAACTCAACCAGTAAATATTGGAAGTCAAGAGACACCACATATCATCCATTTAGCTCAATCACTATCAGTGGAAGAGTTAAAAAATTTCAACAACCTCTTTTCATAAAAGAAGATCAACTTTGCATGGACATACTCTGATATGCCAGGACTATATCCTAATCTCATCATGCACCATCTCTCTATTACACCAAGAGTTAAACCAGTCAAGCAAAAACTTCATAAGATGCATCCTCATGTGGCATTGCTAATCAAGGCTGAACTTGAAAAATTGCTAAAAGATGGATTTATCAGAGCTATAGACTATGCAGAATGGATATCAAACATAGTACCTATATCAAAGAAAAAAAAATCTATTAGGGTTTGCACAAACTTCAGGGATCTCAACAAAGCATGTCCGAAAGATGATTTTCCATTGCCCAACATTGATATGATAGTGGATATGACTGCTGGATATGAGATGTACTCATTAATGGATGGACTCTCTGGTTATAATCAGAATCAAGATATCTCCTAAGGATCAAGAAAAGACAACCTTCACATTTGCATGGGGAACCTTCTGCTGGAACGTCATGCCATTTGGACTAAAGAATGCATGACCAACTTATCAAAGAGCAGTAACCACTACCTTCCATGATATGATGCACAAAAACATGGAATATTATGTTGATGACACCCTAGTAAAAACCATGAAGATATCCACACATATCCAAGAACTGGGCCTCATACTAGATAGAATGGAAAGATTCAAACTCTGGCTAAATCCTAAAAAGTGTGCATTCGGAGTAACATCAGGGAAATGGCTTGGTTACATTATTTCAAAGAAATGAATTGAGGTTGATCCTGAAAAGGTCCAAGACATAATGGAAATGCCTCCTCCCAATAATATCAGTCAAATGAGAAGTTTACAAGGATGCCTCAATTCAATAAGATGCTTTATATCTCAGCTTGTAGATAAAGCTCAATTGTTCACCAAGACATTACGAAAAGGAGTCAAATACAACAGGGATGAAGATTGTGAACACCATCTAAAACAAATCAAAGACTATATTTCTAACCCACTTATATTGATACCACCAATTCAAGGTAAATCATTGATTCTATACATATCAGCTATCGATACATCACTGGGGGTACTTCTAGCACAACGAGATGAAAATAAAAAAGAACGAGCTATATATTATATCAACAAGACCTCGGTGTCCTATGAGATGAACTATACTATCATAGAAAAAGCTTGTTTGGCATTAGTCTTTGCATCACAAAAATTAAGACACTACATGTTAGCACAATTTATTAAGCTGGTGGCTAAGATTGATCTGTTCAAATACATTCTCAGCAAAGCAACACTTATAGGAAGATTGGCTAAATGGGTCATGGTTCTTACATAATTTGATATTGAATATGTAGAACGCAAAGCCATCAAAGGATAGCTCATTGTAGATAAACTTGTTGATGCTCCACTTGAATATAATCAACCTTTGCACATAGAATTTCTGGATGAATCCATCATGCACCTTACTCAATGATCATGAAAGATGTTCTTTGATGGGTCTTTCACTCAAAATGGTTATGATGCTGGAATAATTTTTATTACTCCTTAATAATATTCGATCCCAAAAGCTTACAAGATTCTCTTCCCTTGCACAAACAACATTGCAGAATATGAAACCTTGGTAAATGGGATCAAGCTGGCCATTGAATGGAAGGTTGTTGAATTACACATATATGGAGACTCCCAACTGATTATCAACCAAATCAATGATATATATCTGACTAGAGATGAAAAACTGATGCCTTCTAAGAGAATGGTTGATGATCTCAAGAAATACTTTACCTTTTTATCATTTCAGCAGATTCTGAAATCAACAAATAGAGCAACAGATGCTATGGCCACATTGGCATCTATACCAAAGCTACAAGAATCTAATTTTCACTTTGAATTCCTAGTGGAAGAGTTGCATTTGTTATCAAGTTGCCATTATTTTTATATCCAAAGTCATTCTATATACTCTAGTTGGCTACTACTACCAAAATATTTAGGCGGTATGCATAGTCCAGTCAGTTATAGAAGAAAGTAGTCATAGAGCCCAGTATGCACCAAGCTGTCTACTGAGTATCATTCCATGTCTACCGAGCAACAAAGATGACACACCGAGTGAAATGTGTTACTAGATTCATTGAACCTGGACATACATATGAAAACGTGTTACAAGATCAAGGAACATAGAACCGTTATCACATTGGAAATTGCACTTAAAGATTGTGTATGATTTTGAGGTCATCTAACCAATGAAATATTTTGCATGGTTATTCATTCAAGAAATCATGTTTGTAAGATCGAAGCAATGAATTAGATCACCGACATAAGAGATCTATTTATACAGCATGGATTAAAGATAAAATAGAGTGACATGGATATACACAAGTGTATGAAGAAAGACATGTGTGATACATGAGAAAGCACTAAGTGTTATGACTATTACAGAGACATAGAGGTCACTGAGAAGGATTTTAGAGAACAGTCAAAGAACAGAGTAAACAAAAGGGTTTACCGAGTTACTTTATGGGTTATCAAGGTATGCTATAGGCAAGGTAATCTTATTTTGAGCACATAGAATTTGCTATAACATTCCAGATGTAAAGTTACAGATAGTTGTAAAGATTTTATTGAAAATTTTCAAGTTGTAAGAGAAACCTTTAACAGGGTAAAAGACTCTAATCAAGTCTATAAATTGTAAAGCCTCTAACTAGGTGCAACATTTAGATTAAGTGTTGTAAAATCCTTTAGCAAGGTAGATCTAATAGATCTTGATACTCCTAATAGGGTAAGCTATCAGAAATAGCTAAACATGTAGCTCTAATCGAGCAACCTTTATTATTGTAGCAGTGAAGTTGTGGGTGCCATCCCCACCACAGTTTTTCTCTCTAACCAAGAGTTTCTGCGTAAACAAAATATATGTGTTATGGAGTGAATCATGTATGATTGCTATTTATTTGTTTTAATCTTATCTTATGTTGCAGCAGTTTTTGGTTTATGCATAACAGTAAAGATATTGTTAATAAAAGGATTTGAAGTGCTGATTCACCCCTCCCCTCTCAGTACATTAGCTTTCCATATTGGGCCTAACAATTGGTATCAGAGCTTCAATCTTGGAAAAGGGTTTAACTACCTAAAGAGAAAGATCTTATCAATGGAAGGCTATAAACAATCTCAGAGGATTGTGTATCTACAAGAAGAGATGGATCGTGCTAATCAAGTGATTGTAGACATGCAAAGCCAAATGCAAAAATCTCTGAAAGTGAGAAGAATATTATCTGATGATTTGTAGGACTCTCAAGAGTTAGTGGAACAAATTGAGACATCATCAGAGAACAGTATATCTGAAGAGACTAAAGAAATGATTGGAGTATTGAAAGAAAAGAACAAAGCACTGGCTGATCAACTAAAAGCATTGAAAAGAGAACATGAACATTTCAGCACACAGATGACTAAAAATCTTGATGCATTGAGGACAACTGATGATAAAGTAAGAGATATAGAAAGAGAGAAACAACAACTTGAAGCCTTAGTATCTGATAAGAATGATGAAATCACAAGGTTGACTGGAATTCAACAAAACTTGTCAGATCAACTAGGTTATGCACATCATGAAGCAAATTTGAAAGATGATGAGAATCAAGCATTGAAACTTGAAGTATCAAGGTTGACCAATGAACTTGAAATAGAGAAGAAATCCAAAGAAACACTAAAGAAGAGTTATGAAGCATTAAAGATGTTGGATGAGTAACTAAATATAAGAAGACCCAACAAAGATGTAGGACTCAGTTACAAAGGAAAAGACTCTACCAAGAAGGGAATCCATACTATCGAGAGAGGAGAATCCTCAAAGCAAGCTAGAATCAAGAAGAACATCAAAAGAAAGAAGCCTATTTGCAACTACTATGGAAATTAAGGTCACACTGCCAACATGTGCCAAATCAGAAAAGGTAAGCAACCGAATGTCACTAAGTCCAATGGTTATTGTTACAATTGCAATAAATATGGTCACACATCTAATCAATGTAGGACAAAGTCTGTTAACAATTATCAGAAGGAAAAATTCAAAGGGTTTTGTAAAAACTGCAATAGATATGGACATAGTACCGAGAAGTGTTGGTTTAAGCAAAAGAACTATATGTGGTCTACACACCGAGCAAATACTGGAAGCTACCGAACCCACAGAGAACTTAAACAACCATATGTTGCAGTACCATGGGATTACAATACAAGGATATGGTGTGAATGTTGTAGAAGATATGGGCAAATAAGTGCCAACTGCTTTATAAGGTTTGGAATGAACAACCAAAGATCATGGAGAAATCTTGGTATGGCATGTTTTCATTGTCATAAAGTGGGACACTTGGCTGGAGATTGTAGAGATCAACCTAGAAAAGACACTGAGGAAATAAAAGAAAAATTAAAGATGATTTAGAAAAAGAAATAAATTGTGTCAAATGAAGAAAGCACCTTACCTACCGAGTTAGGTGCTCCTATTCCAAATTAATCGGTAAAGGTATGAAGGGACTTCATTCTCTCAAGGTTAAATCTTAACAATTCCTATTTTATTATGTACTTCATTCAAAATCTGCATAGTTAAGATGTAGTAGTATGTTTGAACTTCTATCAAAGTCTTTTGGAGCACTATACAGGAAACCTATCAAGTCGGTGAATACAGGAATCAAGTCAGTAAATGAAGGAAGTTTGTTTACTCGATTAAAGTGCAAAAAAAAAAAGGAAAGAAAGTTTAGTGGAACCGAGTGCATTTAATGTTTTTGACCTAACCTGCATGGAGCCCGATAAGGTATATTGTGTACTTAAAGCATTTACATAGTCATTTTTCACTTACCAAGTTTTCGAGAGAGCAGAGCAAAGCAAATCAAAGGCAATCAAACCTCCTACAAAGAAAAATTCAAGGTATTTACATTAATCTCAATGCATTGTTAAGCTAGTTTACCAATCTTATCAAGTTGCTATTATTTGCTAAGTGTGAAGCATCTGCCATTTGAAAATCCTCAAACCCTAAGGATCTTTTGTTAGTTTTTATCTGAAATCTACAAATGGCACCTAAGATCCAAGATCCCATTGTTGTTAAGAATATTGAAAATCCCTCACTAAAATATTCGTTAACTCCCAAAGTTGCATCTGAACCAGATGACAAAACCACATTTTCACTCATCCTAGATAGAGTGTTATTAGTCAAGGATGTGAGATTCTTCACCAAATGTCATGTTGAAGAACTCGATCATGTTGAAATCAAAGACACATATGATGAATTGTGCACCAATGGTAAAATGGATAGCAAGTATGAGCACATTAAGATCAAAAGATTAACTGAAGCCCTATCCTATCCCCATGTGTTCAAACCCCAGTGGGTCAAGTTTGTTCTGAGAAGAGTTCATGATGACTTCACGTGGCTAGAAGAGCGACCGCTTAAGATTACAAAGAAAATCATTCATTTGATCATTGGTTACCCTATTTATGATCGTGCCCGAGCTCAAAAGATGATATCGCAGATGGAATTGATTAGTTTAATCGGAGTCGAATCAGATTACAGAGGATTGAAATTGAACAATGCCACTGATGCAGAACTAAAATTTTCCATTAGAGTAATAGGTTATTGTTTCTTCCAATCACCAAGGGAAAATAGTATACCCTGTGCAGCAGTAGACTTAGCATACAAAATTGTGAAAAAGGGAATGAAAATTGATTTATGTGAGGTGTTGCTGAAAAACCTATTTGAGAATCTGAACACCATCAGGAAGCTAAAGAAGAACAACTTGGCTAATACACTAAAGTTTGGATCACTACTTGTATGCATGTTTTTCTATTTTGAAAAATTCTTTCCATCAGTTGGTAAAGTTGTTTGTGAACTACACCGACCAATCACCCATCAGATCAATGACTTCATCAAGAAGCTAGGTGATAATTTTAATGATATTATGGATGATTACTGTAAAGCGGAAAATCGCAATCGAACCCTAGTTGCTCTCCCCTCTTCCAACTCCGAGGAGAGAGAAGGGAGGTTCGCTAGGGTTGATGGTTTTCACTTAGGGGAGAGACTTTCCATTCAAAAGAGGGGTTGAAACTCACAAGATCCAATCCCACACAAGGCAAGATTGGATGCTAAATGTGTTTCAAGGGGTTAAGACAGCAAGGCTACCCTCTTTTGTAAAGAATGTGCATAGGAGAATTAAGCTAGGAATGCATAGAAAGTGACAAAGATTCGCTTATAAACTGAGATAGGGATATAGGATGAAGCTGCGGACCTGGAATTAGCAGTAAAATGTCGATACAACGCTGTCCTGCAAATTTGAGAAAAAGTTGTCAGGACGATGGCGCCCGGCGCCACAGTCCTCCGGAAAATCCGCGAAACGAAGGGGGATCTGTTCGTCTCTGCACAAGGATTCTAGATCTTCAATTTCAGTCGCGTACCTGTAACCTACACACAGAAAAGAGAAGACAATTGGGGGGTTAGGGATTAGGGGTTTGCCTTTAGGTCAAACCCCGGTTTTGGAATTAACCAAGAAATGAGCAATGTTGTAAATGTAAATGTATGTAATGTAAAACAAGTACTAATACCTTGTTCTAAGGATGTTTGTATCCTTATGTGCGAAGGTATAGATGTTGTATGTTTGTTGTATGTTGTAGTAGTATGTAGTAAGTGATCTCATCTTCAATGGTAGAATCCTTGACTTGAATGCAACACTTAGCCTTGAATGGAGACTTGGAATGAATGCTTGAATGCTTGAAGGCTTGAGTGCTTGAATGTTTGAATCTTGCTTTCGCCTTTTCTCCATCTACCCAAATGAGAGAGGAAAATGTCATTTATATACTTGTCAATTAGGGCTGATAGACTGATTTTCCCGACCTTAGGCCAACCAGGAAAGTTAATTTCCAAATTGCAAACAAAAAGACCCGAGACCCCTTAGGAGACCGGGCCCAAAAATAGGCCTAGGGACTAGGGCGCTGGGCGCCATGGTCCTGGGGGACCAGGGCACTGTGCGCCCTGGTCCTGAAGGACCAGGGCACTGGGCGCTCTGGTCCCACCTCCCGGGACAACAGGGTGCAAGGAGGTTCAGGCCAGGGTGCTTGAAAAATGCAGTTTTTAGTGTCATTATCAGGTTTCGGGGTCTCCATTCAGGTTGCGTGTTGCGTCGCCATCGTGAAGACCGAAATGCAGTCGAAATTGCAAGTGTTGCAATTTTAGGACGCTACATTTAGCCCCCACTTTAGCGGGAGTATGTATGCTCATACTTCCGGTAAAGCACAAGGAAACAACATTGAAAGACTTTCACCACGTCAAGGAGGCAAGACACACCAAGCCCCCAGTGGACTAAGGATCTTACGACTTCGATTGACAAAGTAAAAGGGAAGATCGTGAGGGAGAACCATGACTGTCATTAGTAAGGTTCCCTCACTATGAGTCATGCAAGAGAAATACCAAAAATTTTCAAGGCAAAGCTAAGTTCGCTAAGAAATTTTCAAGTATTGTGAAGGGATAGATAGGGTGTATGCCCCCCTACGTTAAAGCGATCACACACGCCTCAATGGGGGTGATTGTTTTAACATAGTGATACACATGAGAAATGAGAAAGGAAAGGAGCACGTTATCACAAAGATTTAGCCCCCAAGTGTGAGATAAACCCAAGGATAATAGACACAAACACAAAGCACGAGGTGACTTCGCTTTCCTCGGGGTCAGCATGCTATATGATAAGTCATGTATATATATCATATGTATGTTTTGCATAATTGTTCTTCATTCCCCAATCAAAGAAAGTCACCTAGAAGAAGGGAACACATGTGACTTTTGAGTCAACATGAGAGAGACCAAAAGAGATCTCAATGCTTTGCATCGTCCTCAAGTAGACAACACTAAGGACAACAAATAGACGAATGAGAATAACATATAGAAGAAATAACAAAAGAGAGGGGGAGAAAATCTGCTATGCTAATGTAACTAGTCTAGCACGTCATCTACCCCCCGATCTTGCTGATCAATGTTTCGGGAAGGTAGGGAACATGCTTGAGGAGGAACATCCAACACAACAGATGGAGCTATCACAAGATCCAAACAAGGGCTATGTTCATGTTCCAAGCCACGTTGTTCTTGTCTAGGAGCTAGGATAAGTGCTTTAGAAAATTCATTAGATAAATGGTTATCAATATCAACAAGTTCATATTCACTATCAGAAGCAAGAGGAGTAACATGTTCATCATGAATAACATTTTCATCTATATCATCATCAAGATTTATAAAAATAGGGTCTTTAACTGGTACAGGATCAAGACCATCATGCATCTTATGTTTAGGAGATTTTGGAGAAAATGGAATAATGCTTGTTGAAGGTGTTTTTGGAGATTGCGAAGTTTGAAAAGCAGCTACTTGAGCCCTAAGACGATGCTTTCATCGGCGTTCACGTGCAGAAAGATTTCATCTAGTCTTAGTAGGAAGTGGAGAAGATTGAGGAGGAGGAATTTTCTCATCCCTATCACTTGGGTGTTTAGGTTGTGGTCTCTTAGGCTGGATAATAGGAGAAGAAGAAGGTCTCTTCTCTCTATAAAAAGAAGGAGGAGGAACTGCTCCATATAAAGGAGGAATTTTTGGTTTAGGAAGAAGACCAAGTCCATCATGACGAGGAGGTATAGGTCTACTTTTAGAAGGTTTATTCGGCATAGACATGGTCACATCCATGGGAACGGGTTGAGAATCTTCTTGAGGAAAGACATTAGTTTTATCTTTCAAAGGAAGAACTTCCTTCTCAAGAATGATAGGAATGTCAAGTTTAGGTGTTCTAGGTTCACTTAAAGATAGGATCATATCTGTTTTCCACTTTTGATAAGATTTGAAAAGATGATCGCTTCGCGGAGGAAGAGATTGGAATTGTTTAGGCCAAAAGTAATCAATAGGAACACTAGAAGTTCTTTCAGCTGGTTTAAAGAGACTATGATTGACAGTAACAACTTCACCATTATGGGGAAATTTCAAACACTTGTGAATAGGAGAAGCAATAGCTTTCATGGAAGATAGCCAAGGATAGCCAAGCTTCACACGAAATTGTTCGGATGAAGGAATAATAGCAAAGTTCACATCAAGAGATTTGTTATGGACCTCAATAGGTAATGTAATAGAACCAATTGCAGGAGAAGAAAATGCATCAAATAATCTCACAATCACATCTGTTTTGTCATAGATCACTTGATTCAATTGCAAAGTAAAAAGAAATTCTCGAGTAATAACATTAACCATGCAGGAAGGATCAATAAGCACTCCATGGCAAGGTGTATTCTTGACTTTTGCAACTATGTATAAAGGACCATCAGGTGCCCTAATGGTTTCACTAGAATCAAATGTGATGGAAGGTTCTTTAGGGATTTCTTGCTGCTCTACAAAGTTAATCACATTCGGAGTCATAGAGACAAGACCATCAGATGATAAAGAGGAATCATTAGTCTCAATCACATTAGAGGTATGGGAAGGTAAAGTAAAAATCTGAAGATTTTGGTTAGGAGGAGCTACAGATGTGTTGCCTTTATCATTCACTCCGGAAACAGAGATAGTATTATTATCAATCAAATCTTGAATTTTACCCTTTAAAGAAAAACATTTTTCAGTATCATGCCCAGGCTGACGATGAAATTGACAAAAAGCTTTGTTATCAAAATAAGGTGAAGTAATCTTTGCAGGATCAATTTGCCTTATAGGAGGAAGAGTAAGCACATTTTGTTCCAATAACTTATTCATAATACTATGCAATGATTCATTCAAAGGAGTATACTTTCTTTCTTTCTTGAAAAATTTAGAAATAGGAGGCACACCTGATGCTGCATTCACATTGTTGTTGATGATGTTTTCATTGAATTTGATGGAATCTCTGTTCGGTTTAAACTTCCCAAGTTGTCGACTGCTATCACCCTTATCAATCGGAGCCATAGGATGTGATTGTTCCATTTGACTCACAGTCAGTTGATAATTGTGAAGAGTGGCACACAACTGTTGGAAAGAAGTAAACTCAGAAAACAGAAGTTTGTCTCAAATATCTTTTTGCAAATTAGAAATAAAGATTCTTTGAATATCATTATCAGGCACTGGAAAAGAAATTTGAGCATACAAATGCTTATATCTACCAATGAAATCAATCACTTTTTCTTTAACACCTTGTTTACAATGCATTAAATCAATCAAAGTAACTTTAGGACTTATGTTGTTTTGAAATTGTTGAATGAAAGCATTTGCAAGTTGTTCAAAAGAAGTAATAGAATAAGAAGGCAATGAGCAATACCATTGTAGGGCTTTATCTCTTAATGTTCTAGTAAACAATTTTGCAAGCAACTTTTGGTCATAAGCAAAATCGGTACAAATTGTTTGAAAAGTCTTAACATGTGTTAGAGGATCTCCTTTACCATTATAAAGTTCCAAATGCAGGATTTCAACATGTTTAGGGGGAATAGCTCGAACAATGTCAAGAGAAAGTGGGCTCGCAACATCGAATGTGGGCACACTAAACTTAGATTGATTCATAGAGGCAATTTGTTGCTGTAAAGAAGAGACAGTTTGTGCAAGATTGTTAATGGTCGCTTCAGTCAAAGAATTCATATTAGATGTGTTAGATTGAGATGGAGGTGTGATGTTATTGAAAGAAGGTAGAGAATAAGGTGGTGGGACTCTATGATAGTCAATCATAGGGGATGATTGGACAAGAGGAACACTACAAGGAGGAATGGAATGGTTAAATGAATTGCCCCCTTGCATGATGTTCATTTGTGAAGATATAATAGGGACACTCATTGAAGGAATGAATGAAGAAGTCGGATTGAATGAAGGAATAGGGTTAATTGAAGAAGAGGGATTGCCCCCATGACTGGTAACCACAGGAGGAATGTCTTGTATAGAAGTAGTCATTATGTTTGATGTAAAGGTAGGTATGCTAGCAATAGGAGTTGTCAAAGGAATAAAATGATTGACTTGTGTAGGAGGTTGTGTATAACCTAAAGATTCGGCACAACTCTTTATAGGCATCACATTCAAATTCACAATGTGTGAAATACCACACAAAATATCAATTCCATTCTTATCACTTTGAAGCATGCATTTTAGACCCTCAATTAAAGGAAGAGCTTGACTATCGGGATACTCATGAGACATCCATTGGTGAAAATCGTCAAATTGGTTATCCAATTTTGAAAGTTGTTCTACAGAAACCTCATGGAGAGCTTCTTCATCATTAGGAGGATTAGAGGAATTACCCATGTCCTCGTTAAAAAGGCTACTCAAATTAGGTTCCATCTCCTCGGTAATTAAACCTCGGAAAGACTTAATTCTATGGCTTCGTCTAACGGGAATAGTGTAAGTAGGGCTTATTGTTGTAAAACTCATGCACTAGAGAGAGAGAGAGAAAATTTTCAATTTAGAGGTAGCAATTTTCAGTAGAATCAGCCAATCTTCTAGATTTAAGCTGATAAATGCAATCACGACAGTCTCCCAAAATTTTGGAAAAAATGTCCAGGACCGTGGCGCTCGGAGTGCAACACGGTCCTTGCAACTTTTTTCAAAATTTGCAGGGATGAAAGGTATGATGATTTTAGAGTTAATCTGAAAAAATTGAGTGATTTTACGATCTGTAGATAGGCCAAATTAAAGTTGCAAATTCAAAATTGAACCCTATCAAGATTGTCGAAAAATGCAAAATTTGAATTTTGAAAAAGAGAGGGAAACTGAAATTTTGAATTTTATGATTTTAGAGGGAATGCCAAGAGCAATGCAAGTTTTGAAATTCAAAAATTGACTCAATTTCACGCAAAATTCAATTTTGAAAGCGGAAATCAAAGTTGTTGTAATTAAGCACTTAATTTCAAAAGTCACAAATTGCAAGAATTTGAATAAAGCACTGAAATTTTGAATGAATGCAAACACACTTTCCAGATTTAGGATAGTAAGAACACAATTTTGACACAAAATTTCAATTTCGATGATTTTTGAATGATTAGAAGCCTTAAACCAAGCAATCACAAGACCAACTTTGACTGTAATTTTGAAAGTGTTATAATTGATAAAATCGGCCAAAATTCTGGATTTTAGCAGGAAAATACAGTAAGATCTTGCTCCCGAAATTTTGGAAAAAATGTCGGGGACGATGGTGCTCGGAGTGCACACGGTCCTCGCAACTTTTTTCCAAATTTTCAGGGATGAAAGATATCGTGATTTTATTGCGGAATCCAAAGTTACAGCTGATTTGGAGATGTTTTGATCAGTGAAATTGTCGGACAAAGGTTGAATCAAGAGGGTTTCAAAAATTAGGGTTTTGACACTTAACCACTTAATTTTCAAAATTAAAGCACAAATATGAACTGATAATTTGTAATAGAAGGGCAGATCTAAAACAAGCATTTACAATTAAATATTTCACAAGTTCAATTACTAAAAAGAAATTTTAGGGTTTTTATGCAATCACCTCTAAAATTTTGCAAAAGATCAAACATGGAAATGTAATCAATTTTTTCAGATCTAAGCATGAAAAATCAGAAAGGATGTTCACGTTGGGTTCACCAAAATGTAAAGCGGAAAATCGCAATCGAACCCTAGTTGCTCTCCCCTCTTCCAACTCCGAGGAGAGAGAAGGGAGGTTCGCTAGGGTTGATGGTTTTCACTTAGGGGAGAGACTTTACATTCAAAAGAGGGGTTGAAACTCACAAGATCCAATCCCACACAAGGCAAGATTGGATGCTAAATGTGTTTCAAGGGGTTAAGACAGCAAGGCTACCCTCTTTTGTAAAGAATGTGCATAGGAGAATTAAGCTAGGAATGCATAGAAAGTGACAAAGATTCACTTATAAACTGAGATAGGGATATAGGATGAAGCTGCGGACCTGGAATTAGTAGTAAAATGTCGATACGGCGTTGTCCTGCAAATTTGAGCAAAATTTGTCAGGACGATGGCGCCCGGCGCCACGGTCCTCCGAAAAATCAGCGAAACGAAGGGGGATCTGTTCGTCTCTGCACAAGGATTCCAAATCTTCAATTTCAGCCACGTACCTGCAACCTACACACAGAAAAGAGAAGACGATTGGGGGGTTAGGGATTAGGGGTTTGCCTTTAGGTCAAACCCTAGTTTTGGAATTAACCAAGAAATGAGCAATGCTATAAATGTAAATGTATGTAATGTAAAACAAGTACTAATACCTTGTTCTAAGGATGTTTGTATCCTTATGTGCGAAGGTATAGATGTTGTATGTTTGTTGTATGTTGTAGTAGTATGTAGTAAGTGATCTCCTCTTCAATGGTTGAATCCTTGACTTGAATGCAACACTTAGCCTTGAATGGAGACTTGGAATGAATGCTTGAATGCTTGAATGCTTGAGTGCTTGAATGTTTGAATCTTACTTTCGCCTTTTTTCCATCTACCCAAATGAGAGAGGAAAATGTCATTTATATACTTGTCAATTAGGGCTGATAGACTGATTTTCTCGACCTTAGGCCGACCAGGAAAGTTAATTTCCAAATTGCAAACAAAAAGACCCGAGACCCCTTAAGAGACCGGGCCAAAAAATAGGCCCAGGGACCAGGGCGCTGGGCGCCATGGTCCTGGGGGACTAGGGCACTGGGCGCTCTGGTCCCACCTCCCGGGACAGCAGGGTGCAAGGAGGTTCAGGCCAGGGTGCTTGAAAAATGCAGTTTTTAGTGTCATTATCAGGTTTCAGGGTCTCCATTCAGGTTGCGTGTTGCGTCGCCATCGTGAAGACTGAAATGCAGTCAAAATTGCAAGTGTCGCAATTTTAGGACGCTACAATTACTTCAGTAAGTTTCAAGAGAAAATGCATAACAGGTACCGGATTCCACCCAAGCTAGTGGAGAAATACAAAGATGACAAGACACTGATTACTATTATGTGAATGATGTGGAACCAAGAACTCAATCTTTGCTACTTATGGGTTACGAGATTGATTTTGACATCACACAACAACAAACAGATGCATTTCTTACATTACCAAGGCATGCTACTGAGCTGAGGTATGGAACCTATGAAGAAGTGAAAGAAAAAGTAAAAATGAGCATTGTAGTACCCAAAGCTACAAGAAAGGCAACAAATATGATAAAGGCATTATCGGAGAAATTCAGAGAAGATTCTTCCTCCACACTTGTCAAAGGCACTATAGCCATTACCGAAGAGGAATCTAAAGCCCAAGAGGTAGCTATAACACTGAGCACCGAATTGCGTAAGGGAAAAGTGTTGAAAAGAAAGAAACATGATATATCAAAGGCCTCACCAACTCCTCCAGCAAAGCAACCTAACACAAGAGCATCTGCAGCTTCACTGAGTAAGAAAACAAAGAGTGTTATTGTTCCCAAGGTAACACAAACTTACAAGAAATCTACTCAGAGACTCATTTTGGCAAAAGAGTCTAGTGACACTGAATCTGAGGATGCAAGAAAATTTTATATTGTCAAGAGAAAGAAGGTAAATGTACATAGTGTTGAAAAATTTTGTACTAATCTGAAGGAATATGGTGGATTTGGAGGATTCAGATATGTTAAGTATGAATCCAGAAATGATGATGAAAAGAGACAAATAGAAGAAGCTATCATCTGCACACTTCTGAAATTCCGATTGGTCCCATTAGAAGTCTCTAATTCTCTTCCAAAAGAATTATATGCACATATTGATAACAGGTGGCAATATGCCCTGGACTCGAAGAAATAGATCAGAGAAAGAAGTCTAGTACATCTCTTTCCTGACATGTCAGTAGTTGAAATTAAAGAACATCTAACAACCTACCACACAAAGTTCCTCGTCAAACAAAAAGCCTTGAAATTGATGAATGGTCTGTATAATGAAGTGGAAAATGGGACAAAAGAAAACTGGCAAGAAATATTTCAACTCAAGGATGCTGGTGAGCAAGTTGAAGTTGAAATAATTGATGTCACCAAGCAAGATCCTAATGTTACCGAGCAAGACCTTGCTGACACCATTCAAATAGATGAAGATATCATGGATACAGAGGCATGTGGATAGGAAATGATAGAAGGCAATGCATATGCAAAACTTGTATCTAGCGAATTAGTTTTGGAACAAGTTCAGCCTTATCCACTGGTCAATCACCCTGTCTCAATCAAAGCCCCTCAAGATACGGATCAAGGCACCAAAGGTCACAAGTCTACAGAAGGAGAAGGTACTACTCAAGAACAGACTTCTCAGGATCTTTCTAGCATTGAAAATGTTGCAACTGAGACACCAAAGGACACTACAGAGGCTAAAGAAACTGACCAAAGTATTGCCTCCACCGAGCAACCTACTGAGGATCCACAAGCCTCCCAAGCTATTGTATTGGTTCAACTGGCCAAATCTAAAGAAAAGAAGATGAAAAAGCATAGTTTCAAAGTAGATTTTTCAAAACCAATAGTGTTGCCCAATGTTGATATATCCCAATTAAAGGGGCAAGCACTCATTGATTTTGGTGAACTATGCAAAGCAAAGGCCGAACAAGAGAAGCAAATGGCTATTCAAAAGAAAAATAAAGTACTTCAGAAGGTAAAAGCACTCTTAATAGATATGCTACTTGAAGCTACTATAACCAAAGATGCAGCCATCCACATTCAACTAGATGAACTCCTAACCAAGATAGAGACATCTAGAGTAGATGCATTCGAATATTTGAGCAAGCTAAAAGACAAAGAGCTCATTGCAAAAATGATAGAAGAGGTACAGAAAGCTATAGCTATTGGCAAAGTCAAACTTGTCAAATTTATTGCTGAGTTGTCCCCTCAACTCAAGCACATTCTTTATTTATTTTAGAAAATCTGTACATTTTTTTTATTCATTAAACACATCAAAAATAAAACTGAAGCAATTGAGAAAGAGATCACTGATCTCTCAAATAAATTGACCACAGAGCCCAATTCATTTCAGAATTTCTATACAAAGTTACAACAACTCATGGCTCAACAATTGGACCTAAGAAATGAAGAACACAAGATCAGGATGGACATAATGACACTTCAGACATTATTCCTTCTTCATCTTTCATCCGTCCAAGAACAGATCAACTGAGCCACATACTTATCTACTACACAAGAGGGAAGCACTTTAGATGGCTTAATATCATTATTGGCTGATATTCAAGTGCATAATTCTTTAATGGATAGTGTAAAGGATGCCCTCTCTATCGCTCTCACCGAAGCATAGACAAAGTACAAATCCATTTTTGACCAGTTGCCACCACCGAATGGTAACTAAATTTTGATGTTTGTCAAAAAGGGGGAGTGATGTAGTATAGTATCAAACAAAAGGAGTGTAGTATACAGGGGGAGTATACCGACCAGAGTATGCAGAGTATCCAAGAGCAGTGAACCGAGTAGTGAATAGAATAGTAAGCAAAGAACAAGAGCAGCATACTGATCATTGATCACCGAGCATACAAAATCAGGGTTTTGTATAATATATTGATAAGGGGAGTATATCTGGATATACTATTTCATTGACTATTGTATATACTGTCAGTATAGTCAAATTTTGCAAAGTATATAGATTATTGAGTTATGACTTTGAAAGTAATTTTGTCAAACATCTCAACTAATGTCAAAAGGGGAGATTATTACTACTTATCAACTTGCCATTAGTTTTATATCCAAAGTCATTCTATATACTCTAGTCGGTTACTACTACCAAAATATTCAGTTGGTATGCACAGTCTAGTTGGTTATAGAAGAAAGTAGTCACAGAGCCCAGTATGCACCAAGCTATCTACTGAGTATCATTCCATGTCTACCGAGCAGCAAAGATGACACACCGAGTTGATATACACCAAGTGAAACATGTTACCAGATTCATTGAACCTAGACATACATATGAAAACGTGTTTCAAAATCAAGGAACATAGAACTATTATCACATTGGAAATTGCACCTAGAGATTGTGTATGATTTTGAGGTCATCTAACCAATGAAATATTTTGCATGGTTATTCATTCAAGAAATCATGTTTGTAAGATCGAAGTAATGAATTAGATCACTGACATAAGAGATCTATTTATACAGCATGGATTAAAGATAAAATAGAGTGACATGGATATACATAAGTGTATGAAGCAATACATGTGTGATGCATGAGAAAGCACTAAGTGTTATGACTGTTACAGAGACACAGAGGTCACCGAGAAGGATTTTAGAGAACAGTCAAAGAACAAAGTAAATAGAAGGGTTTACCGAGTTACTTTATGGGTTATCGAGGTATGCTATAGGCAAGGTAATCTTATTTTGAGCACATAGAATCTGCTATAACATTCCAAATGTAAAGTTGCAGATAGTTATAAAGATTTGATTGAAATTTTTGAAGTTGTAAGAGAAACCTTTAAGAGGGTAAAAGACTCTAATCAGGTCTATAAATTGTAAAGCCTCTAACTAGGTGCAACATTTAGATTAAGTGTTGTAAAATCCTTTAGCAAGGTAGATCTCACAGATCTTGATACTCCTAACAGGGTAAGCTATCAGAAATAGCTAAACTTGTAGCTCTAACCAAGCAACCTTTATTATTGTAGTAGTGAAGTTGTGGGTGCCATCCCCACCGTAGTTTTTCTCTCTAACCAAGAGTTTCTATGTAAACAAAATATATGTGTTATGGAGTGAATCATGTATGATTATTATTTATTTGTTTTAACCTTATGTTATGTTGCAGCAGTTATTGGTTTATGCATAATAGTAAAGATATTGTTAATAAAAGGATTTGAAGTACTGATTCACCCCTCCCCTCTCAGTAAATTAGCTTTCCATATTGGGCTTAATAGCATTATCCTGCCTATGATTCTCCTGAGTCCTAGATGGTCTATTCTATTATTAGACATGACTCATCTAGTTATAGCCACATTTACTCTTACCCGCGTGACCAAATTATCCCTGCTAATCTTACCCGTAATGAGAAAAGGAACCTAATCCAAAATGCTTTATGGTACATCATCATCACTAATGATCTACTTAGGAGAGGTTTGGATAGTACTTTGATTAGGTGTCTAGTGTGTGTGTGAAAAGTGGACTTGTATCTGTATCTAGAATACACAACACTTCAATTAAGTCATTAGATGCATGGTTAGTAAATCAATAATCAATGAATAATAAACCATTACAAAGTGACCCATTGCCTTCTAGTAGATGCGAGTTTAGATTTCTCTCAAATTACTAAGCTATCCAGTGGCTAGACAACACCTAAATGAAGGATTTTTAATCTATATGAGCATGGATTTAAGCTAAATGGATGCAAAATTTAAGCTAGGTATGCAAGGTTAATCCAACATGATTTAAGCAATATATGAATATTTAAGCTAAATGATTTAAGCAATATGAAATAACTAATATGTAATATCTCAATGCAAATTCTCAATGAACCTAGACAAAAATCTGTTAGGATTCCCACAGATACTGAGAGGGGGGGGGGGGTTGAATCAGTATCCAACCTGTTAGATGATTTTCTTAACTTAAAACATGTAGAACATATTAATGCTATATACCGGTAAACAGAAAGTAATGCAATAAACAAAGATAACAACAACCACATGAAAAAAACACCATAACACAGTAGTTTAACGAGGAAACCCGGTGTGGGAAAAACCTCGATGGGATTTGTGACCCACAATATTCACTTACTGGCCAATAAGAGAATATTATTGCTACAAGAGGGGCCTGCACATGTAGGAAGGTCAAGTGCCTAGAGATCACTGCTCAATTACAAAATGGGAAGTCTCACTAACTTACAAAATGGATTATATAAATCCAATGTCTTGTACTACTTCAAAATAGCATCTACTATGCCAAATCTAGTACCGGTTTATATCTCTGCTTCATACATAAACCCTTAACCTATAATTCACATATAGGTCTGCCTTATTTCGCCTATATATTTTTTTCTATCTTCCTTTTTAAAAATGTTCTACAATGATCTTTTATATATATGAGTCATTTTACAACTTGCCAAGTCAGCTTACAATGATTTTATAATAATTAACAAAATAATTTACAAACAAAATTTCTGTCAGCCTTTGTGCCGGTATGCTTCCTTTCACTGCCGATGTTGGTGGTCTATGTGTCAGTGTAAAGTCTGATCTTGCTAGTGCTGGTGGATTGCCTTGCCAGTGTCATAGGATTGTAAGGTTTCCATCAATGAAAAAACCTTCAATCACCTACAATGTCTCATTGGAGTGTGCATTTACCAACAATCTCCCCCTTTGGCATTGATGGCAACACTCATGAGAAAAATCCAAAAAATATCATCCAAAAAGAATTTGTCGGTATTGTCTTACCAGAAATGTGTGCCAAAATAATGTATACTCCCCCTGAGTTGATGAGTCATTTTAATGATTATTTTTCTCACTCCACTACTCCCCCTTTGGCATCAATGACAAAGGTTGTCAAAGTGTCAATTGAGTGTGGTTTCCAGCTTCATCCTTGTAATCAGTTGGTTACAATCTGAAAAAGATCTGCCAAAACTAGATTCAAGCTCTCAATGAACTTTTTGTTGTCTTTTATTGCAGCCTCTGTCCTCTGAACTATACCGGTGACGTGTTGCATTTTCTCTACTAGTGTTTTCTATCCTTGAATCAAGGCATCAGATATTTCTTTTCTTAAGGAGGTGAGGTAGTCTAATTTTGGACTAAGTCTCCATTTTAGATCTTTAGCCTTTCCTTTTATTCTTTCTTTGTCTCTTTCCAACTTTAATAGTTCTTCCTCAATACATGTTATCTTCTACTCAAAAACTGATAATGAATTAGATGAATTAATGAAGTTGTCATCTAGTTGATTTATTTCTTCCTGTAACTTGCTAATTTTCTTTTCTATATCAACTCTCAAAAAGTTAGTTTTACATGTATCCCTATACAAAGTTTTGAATTCCTTCAATGTGCTACATAGTTCTAGTAGAAGTGTGTCAAATTGCCTTGTACACTTCTTTATTTCCTCCTCAAATAATTTGTTTTTTTCTTTCTCTAATCTTTCCTTGAATGCTTCCTCTTTTATTTGTTCAATTGTCAAAGTGTTGTCAGTAATATACTTAGACAAAGTGTCAAGTTGACTCAAAGAATCTTTATTATCTACATTACATTTTGGTGCTATCATCTTAAAAATTGGAATGGTGTCATCTATTGCCTTGTATGCTTCTGAGCTACAATATGTTATCTTCTTAATGGAATCCAAAAGAACTTTTGTTACATTATTTGATGAGCCAACAATCTATATTCTGCTGGTTGGAGCAATTTCCTTGTGATGACCTCTGGTAGATCAATTTGTGTTTCCATTTCTTTAGGCAAAGGTTTGGATTGCTCAGCTGATGTCGGTGGCACTGTCTTTGTATGAACCTATTGTTGTGATGGAGCCTTTTTCTCTATGTGAGCCTGTTGCTCAGTATTGTCATCTGTTGGTTTGCCTTCTATACCATCAATTACCAGTTGCTCATTTGCCATATCTTTTTTCCCAGTTGTATCCTTATCTACCACAATATTGACCTTTTGTGTGTCAATGTCCACTATGTATAATACCTCAGAGTTGGGATTGGTGTCCTCTTATGGTATGTCCATACTCTCACTATCTAGTTGATTATCAGTAGTCACTACTGGTGGAGTATTCAGAGGTGGTGGGGATAAGTTATCTTTAATTTTTATGCTAGGTGGTCCACCAACCTTGCCTTTTCCCTTACCCTTAACCTTCTAATATACTTTGATGGGTTTAGGGTTTCTATAGTCTTCCTTCTTTTCCTTCTCTACAAGGAATATGTCCTATGCATTGGTAGTTTCTTCTACTACCTCATTTACTCTACCAACAATAAGTGCTACATGTCAGTGTGCAGTCAAAAATACTAATTGGTTAACCTCTGAGATCAGATCATCTATCTCTTTGGTGATTTGATAGGATAAACAACAAGTAGTTTTTCAATTTTCATTTTCTTATCAAGCTCTACAACAGCTTGCCTTCTAACTTCAAGTCTTTTAAACACTTCTGCTAGTAATTCATCTACAACTTGCATTAGAAATTTCTTGTAAATGTCCAAGTGTAGAATTACACTATTTTCAACTTTCTCCTTGTCATCAACTGATAATAAATCATATAATTTATTGATGTTTTTCAGTTGTCCATCCTCTGTTATTTCATCTAGTAGTTTGTCAATTGGAGAAATATTTTGTTAAGTCTTCTTCTTGGGTGTTAACTTCTTCTTCTTTGGAGTTATCTTCTTAGCTAGGGGCCTTACCGCCTGTTGTTTTTGTCTGATTCTTCCAGGAGAAGGTGTAGATACCAGTGAAGGTTCTCTTTTCCTCACAACTCTTTTAAATTCAGCAGGCATGTCACTTTTTGAAGAAGTTGCTACCAATGAAAGGTGAGTTTCTAGCTATTGTGCTTCTAACTCATCTTCAGTGATACCGGTTTGTTTAAGTACATCTTCTTTGATAGCCTTTGCTTGCCTAGATCCTCTTCTTACTGTTTCTTCTACCTTCTTTACCCTTTTCTTAGATTGAATTTGATTCTCAATAGTCTCAACACTGCCAAATACCTCTTCTTCAGGTTCCTTGGGCGCTTCCAGAAGGGCTTTTGCATATGTTTCAATTATGTGGTCATCGGTGTCATAACCCATTTCAATAACCCAAATGGTTCTTGAGACAACTTCCTCCATCCAAATCTCATCCTTCTTAATAACAAAGCATATTTCATCCTTATACTTATTTACAATTGCTTGTGATAGTCTGACTCTAGTATTCATCTGGGCCTTCAATAAAGTACTCATTTATATTCTTTCCTCTGTTTTCACCCATGTTATTTAGTAGATCAGATGATTGTTTGCCTACTGGTATATCAAAACCAAGATTCTTGTTATTGATATCGGGCACCTATTTTGTTATGTGCAACATTAAACAGACAAGTAGGTTTCCAAATCTAAATGTCCCCTTTTTGTCTTTCTTAATTTTTCCAAGATTATCAATAAGCTCATCTTTCAACCATTCACACACATCTATTTTTGCATTATCCTTGATCATATCATGAGCACTCTTTATGCATAGGCTAGAGACTGAGTTTAACCTATTTGCATGTGTGGTTTTATAGCCTAAAATCATGCTAATGAATTTGACATTGATGTTGGTTACATCATTCACTCTTAAAGATCTCTTGTTAGATGTTGCACCTGTTAGGTTCATCACTAGGTCATTTGAGACCTTCTTTGTCTTATCAGGTCTATTACTAGTGGAGGGTAACCCCATCACAACCTTTACTGTCTCTTTAGTAATTTTGTGAACTAAGTCTAACCAGAAGAATTCACTATGTACCCTGCTTAGAACTATCCTTATAACATCCTTAGGAAAATCCGGAATACTGAGAATTTCAGTGAATCCTAGGGTTTCAACTATTTTGTATTCAGGTTTCATATTGCCAGAATCATCACAAATTACAATCTTATTCATGCTCTTGATTTCCTCATCACCTAATTCTTCTATGTGACAATGAATGTACATTCTAGGATCTTCTGCAAAAACTACTCCTTTGGGGATTTGAGAAAATGCACCAACATTATCATCCTTCTTAGCAATTTCAGGAACTAATTGAAATACAGGTCTAGGATGTTTAATCACTTCGACTACAGTAGGCTTTGCTATGAATTCAGGAACAGATCAAGAAGCCATGGATATAAATACCTTTATTTGCCTTAGGAAAGGTTGCTTGCTAAATTGCTTTGCTCAGGAATTTTCGCGCTCTTTGATTGTTTGAATGCTCAGTGAAATGAAAATGGAGCCAAAACATTGATTTATAATGTTATTTTTGCCAACCACCATATTTAATGCTTATCAGTTAAGTAATAACTTAACTTATCCGCCGGTATAGAAGTAATTTCAACTTCTCACCATCAACCGAGGGAATAATAGCATGTTTCACATTTGATTGCTAAACCCTCAAGGAAATTTTCTTCAGTTAGATGAAGACTCTCCTGCCAGTGGAATGTTACTCTGTTCTGCTAGTGGAGTGTTACTTTGTTCTATCGGTGGAGGAGTATTACTATCAACATTTAGTTTTGATTTCTTGATCCATTGTTTTGAAAATTCCTACTTAACTTCTTCAACTTTTTTTTTACCTTTCAAACTAGGACCTTTGTTATTTACCGGTGAGGACTTGCATCTACAAAATTTTTCAATATGTCCAATCTTGTTACAAGCATAACAAGTCACATTATTTTTCTGAATAGCTTTTCCATATCCTATGCCGGTTTGTGTTCTACATTGATTAAATAAGTGTCCAAATCTTCGACAAACATAACATCTCACATTCATTCTGTAATTTTCAGAATTATGACCAACTTTGTTGCATTTGGAACATTGACCGGTGGGTGTATTGGTATTCTGATAATTTCTAGATCTACATTGATTTTCTCTATGACCATACTTGTTACAGTTAAAGCATTTGCCATTAAATTTATAAGAAGTAGGTTGTCTTACCGATTTGCCATGATCCTGTGTGTTTGCAGTATCGAAGCTTTCACCAGTTTCAAAGCCAAGACCATTAGTGTCACCATTAGGTTTCTGATTCTTCAACAAGTCACCAAGTTCTTCTAAGCTTTTCTTGAATTTTTCTTCATGTTGATTTGTAGCAGCCAGTTCTCCTTCCAAGATACCTTTTTGTCTCATGAGTTCATTTGAGTCATTTTGTGCATGCATCAGATCTATCTTCAACATATCATTTTCATAACTAAGTCTTGTGTTTTCATTTGCAGCATCATTCAGCCTTCTAGTCAAGTCTTCTTCATTCTTCTTTCTATCTTCAATTTCTTTACAAAATCTCATAGTCATATCCTGCATCTCATTATTTGTTGTCATGTTTTCTTGTTTTAGCTTATTTATCAGGTCACTAAGAGTTTCCTTTTCATCATTCCCATTTTGCACCTTTTCACAAAGTTCTCTTCTCTTGTTTCTTGAAATGGTAAGATTTTCTTGAAGTGCTTACACAATATCCTATGCAGCTTTTAGATCATCTTCAAGTTTGATATTTTTCAATTTTTCTACATCATAGTCTAAGAGAGCAACTTCTAATTGTTTCATCAAGTTTTCCATCTCTACTGGTGTCAAGATCTTCCTCAAGCTATTAGGCTTCTAAAAATAGAGGACCAAGCTCTGATACCAATTGTTAGGATTCCCACAGATACTGAGAGTGGGGGGGGAGGTGAATCAGTATCCAACCAGTTAGATGATTTTCTTAACTTAAAACATGTAGAACATATTAATACTATATACTGGTAAACAGAAAGTAATGCAATAAATAGAGATAACATCAACCACATGAAAAACACACCATAACATAGTAGTTTAATGAGGAAACCTAGTGTGGGAAAATCCTCAGTGGGATTTGTGACCCACAATATTCACTTACTAGCCAATAAGAGAATATTACTGCTACAAGAGGGGCCTGCACATGCAAGAAGGTCAAGTGCCTAGAGCTCACTTCTCAATTACAAAATGGATTATATAAATCCAATGCCTTGTACTGCTTCAAAATAGCATCTACTATGCTAGAGCCAGTACCGGTTTATAGCTCTGCTTCATACATAAACCCTTAACCTATAATTCGCATAATAGGTCTACCTTATTTCGCCTATATATTTTTTTCTATCTTCCTTTTTTAAAATGTTCTACAATGATCTCTTATATATATGAGTCATTTTACAACTTGCCAAGTCGGCTTACAATGATTTTATGATAATTAACAAAATAATTTACAAACAAAATTCCTGTCGGCTTCTGTGCTGGTATGCTTCCTTTCATTGTCAATGTCGGTGGTCTGTGTGCTAGTGTAAAGTCTGATCTTGCTAGTGTTGGTGGATTGCCTTGCTGGTGTCATAGGATTGTAAGGTTGTTATGAATGACAAAACCTTCAATCACCTACAATGTCTCATTGGAGTGTGCATTTACCAACAAAAACAACATAATAACAATATATTCTCCAGGTTTTTTTTGAATGAGAGATGAGAGCCTGAATTTATAGAAAATTCAGAAAGAAACCAAAGGTTGAGATCAAATGATGATGAGCAGTCAAGATTTTCCAACAGGAAGCACAATCCAAGTGAATTGATGTGATTGGATGCTTTTCTCAGTTTTAAAGGAAATTGAACTAAAATTAAGATAAAATCAAGAAAAAATTGATTTATTCCCTATTTCATTCAATTTTAATATTTAATTGTTTTAATTGCTTTCTTTGAGATTATTTATCGATTTTTAATTTGTTTTTCAAGATTATCTCCAATTGATTTATTTTCTCAATTTTTAATTCTTTTTTTTGTCAATTAATTCCTTTTTTTATTTGTTTCCTTTTTTGAAGATTTATGGCAATTTTTATTATTTTTCAAATTAATTCCTCTTTTTGATGATTTAATGGCAAATTGATTTATTTAATTAACTATGCTAGGATATTTAATAAAATAAATAAGATAATTGTTTAAAATGATTTACTTGGAATGATCAATTAATTAAATAAACATTTAATTAATATTGAGTGATTAATTTTGCCACGTGACATTGATGATTAAAGAATCAATTAATATGTTCAAGATTTATTTAATTGCCTTTGGTTAGGACCTTGGTGACGTTGTCAAGATTAGGGGCTCATGGTTTATATGACCATTTTTAGGGTATTACATTTGCCCCTCTTTAAATTAATTTGCGAGCAACGTGTTGGTTCAAAGAAAATTTGATGTCTAGGAGATACCAATTCTGAACTTGATTGATCATGAACCAGCTGAAGAGAAAGGTGTTTAGCTTGATTTGAAGCGATGAAGCTGAACAGAGTTGATTAAAGAGATACACTTGATTGAACTAGGATGGATAGAGAGCAAAGATATCGAACTTGAACTTGATTGATCAAGAAGCAGATCTTACTGATCTAGAACCTAATTGAACTAGATACTGTGAGTGAGGATAAATTCAATCTTGAACTTAATTGATCAAGATACAATGAGTGAAGATAAACTATCCAGCTTGATTCGATGTGATGAAACAGAACAAAGTTGATTAAAGTGATACTGATCCTGAACTTGATTGAACTAGGAACGATAGAGAGCGAATATACCAAACTTGAACTTGATTTATCAAGAAGTGGATCTTACTGATCTAGAACTTGATTGAACTAGACACAGTGAGTGAAGATAAAATTGATCTTGAACTTCATGGATCAAGACATGATGAGTGAAGATAAATTGTCAGCTTGATTCAATGCGATGAAACTGAACACCTGCTTAGATTGAGTGTGATCAAAGATACTCCTTAAACCCTTGATTGAGTTTAAACGAATAATCAACTTGATGAAAAGTGATGAAACTAATTAACGTTAAGAGATTGATTTAGACGAAGACAAATATCAGCTTGATATGAAGTGGTGAAACTGATATGCCCCTAGCGATTGATTCGATTCAGATGATTGAGAGATATCAACTTGATATAAAGCGATGAAGTTGAGATACCCCTAGTGATGAGGTCTTATTTGATTGTCTTTAGTTGAAAAGATTAGCTGCTCGACTTGCAATGAAGATTTTTGAAAGAAATTCTCGACTTTGAGGTCATGAGTATGCCCACTCGGGAGCGAAATCAAAAGATAGCGAGGGCTGCATAGTGATTGTAGGTAATTGTTTTTGTAGTGATGATAAGTTATTTAAGCACACAGATTAATGTTGAAGATTAAAATCAGAGTTAATGTGAGAATTAAATTGAGATTTAGCATTGATTAACGAGAAATTGAGTGCAAATTGAAGAAGAGAATGAGTAGTTGATGAAAGCGCTAAGTGGTCAACATCGTGAAATTTCAATGAGAGAATTGACATCAGATTTCAATTTCAATCCCAAAAATAGACTCAAGACAGCCGATTTACGAGCTCTTGATTTGATTTCATCATACTTGTGTTGATTGATTATGAGATGTTGTTCTATATGCTTTATTCTATATGTATGCATATCTTTTCAGTATAGATGAATGAATGCAAATGGAATATGGATGTTTGTTTTTGTTTTTGTTTATGCAAATAAATGAGGAGAATGAGTAACTAGTAATACAAATGTTTATTTTTCTTCATGCAATAATATGAATGCAAATAAGTATAAAATGAAATGTATGGATCTATATAAGATGCTCATGTATGTAGCTAACATCTCAATACATAAGTACTCGATCAGAGAAACGATGATGAAAAAGAGACCACTTAGCTAAGAAATGATGAATGCTTCAAACTCTCATTTAAAAGATAAAGAGATCATTTTTATCATGCCGAAATCACTCAAAATGCATAAAATTTAGGATGAATGCAACCTAAACCTAGTCACTGGATTTGGAATGCTTAATTTTCTTCACCGAGCATTTTACAAACATAGCAGGCAGATTATAGTTCTTTCTTTTCATGTGCAATATTAATTATCTTGTCCGAAGTGACCCTTTTTTCATTCATATCCTTGGACAGATTTCGCAAAGACCTGGATTGTATGATAAAGAAATTCTCTCAAAATAGACAGAGAAATGATGGGAACCTCCTTGTAGCATACAAATAAGCAGATTTAAGGTATGTGTGGCTATTTCACCTTAATGTGAAGGCACTTATCACAGACACCCAGCTGATTAGATGTTTTCAGATCATCGAAATCATTCCTACAAGTAGAAAACAAAGAAAATATTATTCCCCCAATGCTTGCTCCTCTTAGTCAAGATAGACTTCCTTGAGTTACTCAGAGGGATAATAATTGAAAACCAATATAAAAGACAACACATAGAAAATTTCATGCATATCTCAAATAGTTTAGTGATTGTTTTCACTTTTGTTTTGCTTATGTACTCAGTGATAAAGCTCTTCAGTAGTCAGGAGACAGGTGACTGACTCGGAGTGAATGATAGGGTATTACTGATGTAAAGATGACTTAGTTGATACTACTTAGGACATGTAAATTTCTCAGTCCATAACCCTAAGACTAGGGTGTTGATTGGTTTCAAGCCATGAGGGTTTTAAAAGAACCAAGATGTCACAAAAGTGACTAAAAGTTATGTACAAATGAAATCAAAGAATTGCATGAAATCGGGAATACCAACATTGCGTTGATAGATGGAGCGCTTGAGTATAAGAGGCGCCTGTTTGCCAGGTTTTCACTTACTTGGCAGAGATTCCTTTTTTTTTTTTTTTACCAAGGTGCCTGTTTACTAGGTTTTCACTAAGGCAATTTCTCTCTTTTTCCCTATTTTTGTTTTGTTTTCTTTTTTTTTTTTTTCAATTTCTTCAGGGCTTTTTTTGATTTTTAGGATTCAGGACTTTCTGATTTTTAGGATTTCTTCGGGACATTTTATGATTTTTAGGATTTCTTTAGAACATTTTATGATTTTTAGAGTTTTTGGATGTTTGCTCCTAGTGTCTAGCAAGGCAAAAGGGATTTTGAGTACATGAATGGATAGGTGAATGATGGTGGACATTTTCAAGGACTATCTCACAACATTAATCCAAGCACATGGACCATATATAGAAATGTAAAGAAAGGATTTTAGTGGTGTAAAGCACAGATTTTAGCAATGTAAAGAAAGGATATAGCGCAGTGAAGGAAGGATATAGCAGAGTGAAGAAAGGATATATCGTAATGAAGCCATATGGTCCAAAGAAGTGGCCATGTCAAGAGGTTTGTGGAAAGCATGTTTTTGCATTCTGTCCATAGTGTTGATCAAGATCAAGGAATAGAACTGGATAGGGGACAAATAGGATAATCAAGATCAAAGGTGGTAATGAAGGATGTAAGCAAGCAATGGATAGGAGCTAAAGGGTCTGAATCAAGTGTAATAGATAGGACACATGAAGCCTGTAAAGATACTTAACCTTGTCAAGATCAAAGGTGGAAAAGGGATATGAATGTAGATAGAGAAAATGAGGGATAATGGAGGATGAAGGATAATAGATGGATGTACATGGATGAAACTTTTCCCTAGGGTAAAGTGCAAAAAGACAATGGATTACGCATGATGCCCGTTTGCCAGGTTTTCATCATGGTACTTGCCCAAGGCGCCACATGAAGTGGTTTTCAGACAAGGATGAATTTATTTCTCTTTATTTTTTTTTCTGATTTTCTTTTTCATTTTTTCATCAGTTTTTTTTTTTGTTTGGAAGATAGTGGAGGCATGATAGGAGATGGAAGAAGGACTCTAGTGTCTCACTTCTTTGGATGGCACCCTTAGAATATGAGTTGCAATAGACCATGGCTATGAAGGTATGCTCAAAGATGTTGGTAGGATAATGAAATGAAACTAGGGCAAGGATTTATGCAAAGGATTGGATAAGAGGGATGGAAGGGTGGAAAAGAGGTGTTGGATAATGGATGGGATATTGTAAGAATTGTGTATGGATAGATGGAAATGCTGGAAAAATCAATATTGGCACATGCCTTGAGGGATGGTGAACATATGGAAGAGAAGTGAATCTTAGATTTTGAGATTTGGATGGAGGAAAGGTTATAGATTTTGGCGCATATGAACCCAAAATGGATGAAGGAGGTGATGAAGGAATAGACTCAGAAGGTTTGGATGGAGGAACAACAATTTTGGATGCCAATTTTGATTTTTCTTTAGACTTTTGTGCTTCAAGCAACCATTTAGGGATCCACATGGTTTTTGATTTTTCATGCTTTTGTAGTGCCTTAGGAACCCATATGACTTTTGACTTTTCTTCTTTCTTTGTGGGCCTTTGTGGCATTTTGTATTTTTCTTTTTCTCTTTGTATCATATTTTTCTTTATTTTGACATGTCGATTAGATGGGACATGTTGATCCTTGAGTACATGTGGATTACTTGACTTATGAATTTTATGCTTGGCATCCAAATTGCTTGGAGAATGAGAATAATGTGTGGATGGATAGGAATGATATGGAGGTCTTTTAGATGGATGGAAGGTACTTGAAGATGTGTGCCTTTGTTGAACCCATGTAAGGGATAGAGGGATATAGGGACCTAGAATGGATGGAAGGGGCGAAGGAGAAGGCATGCATTTGGATTTAACTAGAGAAATGTAGGATTTATGAGAGATACCAAAATCTTGAGAAATGTACCTAAGGCCATGACCTTTAACACTGTCTTTAATATGGAGGGGTTCTTTTTTTCCTTTATAACTATTTTGACTTGTAGGATACACTTTTCTTTGGAAAGAAGGCGCGAGTCCATTACGAGATGGAGGTGCAATGTAAGGAATGATAGGATCATGAGAGGGATTTTTAGGCATGATGGATCCTTGAGGTGAATATGGAGGATTATGACAAGGAGATGAAGGGATACCTTGATCTTGACATGGAAGAGGACCATTGGATAGATTAGGAAGGGTGTTTGACTCTTCATTTTGAATAGGACCATTTGAAAAGGTGGAAGATGCATCATGATCTTGCTTAGGAAGTGGATTAGAAACGGGATTTCGAAAGATGTTTTTCTCTTGAGATGGAAGGTGATCATCTTGGAAGAAATGGAAAGGTATAAGGGGATCATCATGGGATTCTATGGAGGTATGATATTTTTCAACCATTGGATGGGATTGAAGAGTTTTGGTGTCTTGATCTTGATCTATGATAGGACTTGTTTCTTCATTTTTTAGATTATTATTCTCTTGACATGGAGCCACTTCTAAGGAAGGGGTGGGATTGTGCATAGGCATAGGGGATACTTGGAAGGTCTCCATGTTTTGGTATGCTGGGGAAGCATTTTGAGTGGGACTCTTTGGAGTGGGTACATTTGGAATTGGAGTGCATGATGGCATAGGATCTAGAATTTTTAAATCTTTAGAGGAACTTGTATCAATATTGGCATTAACTTGGATTTCCATAGGAGATAGCCCTTGAAGGTAAAAATGAGAAGTTTTATTGTTTGAAGGAGATGAAGACATCATGGAAGGGATGGAGGCCACATATGGAGCCTTGATAGACATAGGTTCATGATTTTGATTATGCTTAGAAGTAGTTCCTTCTTTTTCTTTAGGTGAGTCATTAGTATCTTCAATTTTAATGACACCATTATCAATGAGATCTTGAATCTTATGTTTTAATTCCATGCATTTCAAAGTCTTATTTTTATTTTGTCTATGATATGCATAATAATTACTCACAAATTCACATCCCCATGTGGTCTTTTTAGGAAATATGATAATATTATGCTCAAGAAGCTCTTTCAAAGTCGACTCAATAGATTGCCCCAAAGGTGTAAACTATCTATCTAGATATTTGAAGGAAATGTCTTTATGTCTTGGTGAAGGTGTCTTGTGAGCTTGTTTGAGATTTGGCTTTTGATTGTCAATTACTTCTTGTTCCATCTTATGTAATTGTTTTAGAATTTCTTGAATCCTAGTGTTCTTAATATCATGAATTTTCATCTCAAGAGGGGTCATTGAATATTTTTGTTGGGCTTGAATGCCATATATTTCTTTCTTGAGATCTTGAATTTGTTGGGCCAAGGTAGCCATGGGCTTCTTAATTTTGTCAGAATTTTTAGAAGAGCTTATAGTTTGAATAGACATTTACAACCGATGGGACTGAGAGCTAGATGTGTTGTAGAAGTCAAGATCAAATTGTAGCTAGTTGTTCGTTTAACATAGTGATTGAGTGAAGTACCTAAGATCTGGTCTGGTTTCAAGAATAATCAATCCTATGTAAGACATTATCTAAGTTAACTTAGGTTTGATAAGATGTTTTTGGAACTAGCTTAGAGATGATCGATAAAATCGTGCAACGCAACGACAAGGGTACACTATCAAGGTTGTTTATGTTCAAGAGAATGAAAACCAGTTTTTAGGCTTGTTGTAGACTGTTTTAGGCAAGTTTGACTATTCTGGACTAGTAAAATTAGGAATTTATATGATAGAGGATTGGACAAAGATGAGATTCTGACCGATAGAGTTTCAATGACTGATAAAGTCCAATTTTTGATATAGGACTGATTTTCAATGACTGGCAGGGCCTAGTTTTTTACACTGACAAAGTTTTGATCACTGAGTTTGTTTGTTGTTTTCTCTAGTTTTGGTATTCCAGTTTTAGTTTTAGGGATGAAAACACAAAAACACACAAGATATATAATAATTCAATCACAACATGCTAACCCTATAGAAGTTGGCTTAGAGAAGAAAATCTTTGCTTGTTGACTTAGGTACACACCCAATAGCTAATCAGAATACGGTCGCTGAGTCTCATGCAATGGATTCTCAACACCATATTAGCCAACTCCAAATGCTAATGGGGGCACGATATGGCAAGTGTCTTGAGAGAGTTACTATCTCTCTTGCACAAAGATTATCCCCCTTTCGGAGGTGAATCAGGTAGCTTCTATCTTATAGTTCTTAGTCAAAAATTCTATTAGAAATTACCCTTTGAAGTCATGCAAGAACGATTGAGGCCTATAGCCCGACAAGGTACCGAAACAAGTTGTAGTCACATAAACATGATTGAGACCACGAGGCCCTACAAAATGATCGATATGAGAGATCTCAAAGAGAAAACTCAAATAATCCCATCCTTTGAGACTTTAATCACTAGAGGCATATTTATTATAGTGAGTTGGAATGCTTAGGTCCAGCTATACTCACTTGGGTCATTCTCATAGGGTGATTACTTTTTTCCACTGTGGCAGGCCTGCTAAAGGTACACAAATCTCAAAACTTAGAAAAAAGCTTCGAGGGTCTAGATTTCTAATTGTCTGTAAAAGACAAGAGCATACTCTCCTATCTCTCAGATTTTTTTGAAAACACAAAAGACAAATTTGTTCTTTAACTAGATAGCAATTTAAGTGCCTAAAATTAATTTAAAGAATACATGATGTTTGGTCGATTCTCTTTAAGCAACCTACAAAACCAACGCATTAGTAGTCATGTTGTTTTTTATTCTTTGATAGGCATATGTTTGATTGATAAATTATTTGTTAAGTGGACCTGCAAACATTAAAATCCCAAAATTAGTTGCCAAAATAACATAAAAAAATCATCAAAAGAAAATTCTAGCATGCAAACTATTAATTAAACTAATCTAACAAGAATTTCCATTTTTTATGACTATCCTAGTTATGACAATTTTGATAGTACTGCACTCTGTCGTTTATAACTTTTCAACCAGAGCTACATAGAAACATCTCGTCGGTGGAAATGTGGAAAAATTGGTTTTATAGAATATATTAAAATTTTATTTAGATCCAACGGTGAAATAAAAAGTTATCCATTTTTTACTGTCACAGAAGAATAAGTAAAATGATAGTACTGCCCTCCGTCATTCCTAACTTTCCAAACAAAAATTCTTAAGAAAATCACTTCGGTGAAACTGTAGAAAACTTGGTTTTCAACAACATATCAAAAATTGGTTTAGATCCAATGGTTAAATAAAAAGTTATGCCCTCCAAAAAGAGACCATTTTTTACTGTCACAGAAGACCAAGAAAAAAGAAAGATTTTTATTTGCAAATTTAACACATGTTTATTAGTTATAAAAACCAAACATTAAATTTGTTCAAGAAACCTTAGAAATATTGTAGTCATGGGTTCGAGCCCCACGGTGGGTGCCAAAAATGTGTGTGTGAAAAGTGGACCTGTATCTGTATCTGGAATACACAACACTTCAATTAAGTCATTAGATGCATGGTTAGTAAATCAATGAATAAAAAACCATTACAAAGAGACCCATTGCCTTCTAGTAGATGCGAGTTTAGATTGCTCTTAGATTTCTAAGCTATCCAGTGACTAGACAACACCTAAACGAAGGATTTTTAATCTATATGAGCATGAATTTAAGCTAAATGGATGCAAGATTTAAGCTAGATATGCAAGGTTAATCTAACATGATTTAAGCTAAATGATTTAAGCAATATGAAATAACTAATATGCAATATCTCAATGCAAATTCTCAATGAACCTATAGCAAAAACAACATAATAACAATATATTCTCCAGGATTTTTTTTGAATGAGAGATGAGAGCCTGAATTTATAGAAAATTCAAAAAGAAACCAAAGGTTGAGATCAAATGATGATGACCAGTCAAGATTTTCCAAGAGGAAGCACAATCCAAGTGAATTGATGTGATTGGATGCTTTTCTTAGTTTTAAAGGAAAATGAACTAAAATTAAGATAAAATCAAGAAAAAACTGATTTATTCTCTATTTCATTCAATTTTAATAATTAATTATTTTAATTGCTTTCTTTGAGATTATTTATCAATTTTTAATTTATTTTTCAAGATTATCTCCAATTGATTTATTTTCTCAATTTTGAATTCTTTTTTTGTCAATTAATTCCTTTTTTTATTTATTTCCTTTTTTGAAGATTTGTGCTCATAATTTCCAATTCCTCTTTCTTGATTTGTTTCCTTTTTTGAAGATTTATGGCTTTTTTAATTTATTTTTCAAATTAATTCCTCTTTTTGATGATTTAATGGTAAATTGATTTATTTAATTAAAAATGCTAGGATATTTAATAAAATAAATAAGATAATTATTTAAAATGATTTACTTGGAATGATCAATTAATTAAATAAATATTTAATTAATATTGAGTGATTAATTTTGCCATGTGACATTGATGATTAAAGAATTAATTAATGTGCTCAAGATTTATTTAATTGCCTTTGGTTAGGACCTTGGTGATGTTGTTGAGATTAGGGGCTCATGGTTTAGATGACCATTTTTAGGGTATTACATCTAGAAATTGAAGAGTCTCAACGTGCATTATCTGAAGTCCATGAAGGTATTTTTGGATCCCATTCAAACAATCTAACTTTAGCATAGAAACTACTAAGGGCTGGCTACTACTGGCCAGACATGGAGAAAGATGCTATGATATTTGCTAGAACTTGTGAGAAGTGTTAGCTACATGGGAACCTCATACAAGCTCCAACAAGGGATCTCATACCCTTCATTACACATTGGCCTTTTCAACAATGGGTGTTTGATCTCATTGGCCAAATATATCCTGCATCATCTAATAGACACAAGTTTATTATAACTGCCACTGAGTACTTCACTAAGTGGGTAGAAGTGGTTCCGCTAATCAAAGCAACCAGTAAACAAGTAGCTCTATTCATCCTTAACTATATCATCTACAGGTATGGGATACCTTCATCCATTGTGACTAACAATGGAGGGCAGTTCAAAAACAAAGATCTAAATGAACTCTGTGAAAAATTCAAAATAAAACAACACTGGCCATCCATATACTACCCTCAAGGCAACGGACAAGTTGAAGCATCTAACAAGTGATGGTATGATGAAAGAATAAGTATTCGGTAGAATATTGACAAGGGGGTGAATCAGTATATTGAAAAATTGATAATAAGCTCCCAAGCTCAAACTTCAGTCAAACAAAGCAAACATATCTCAGTCAAGATCAATATTCTTAGGAATACTTGACATTAACCGTTTTAACTGTTGTAGACACTTAAAAATAATTATTTTAATTATTTTTAAATTCTTGACATAATTAATTTATTAATTATGCCAATTTTTAATTCTCCTCAATATTAATTAATTATAATTAATATTGCCACTATAATCTGTTGATTGATTTATTTAATAAATCAATCCCCTTTTATTCTTCTAAAAATCCTCAATTTTAAATCTTCTCAAATTCCTCCTCTTAACTAATTAATTAACCTAAATGATTCCTACAAATCACCTTTTCCTAATCCATCATTAACCTAATAAATTCATCTAGAAACTCCCTAAGCTCACTTAACATTATTCTTCTAATTTTTAATTCCCTCCATTCATTCTCTCTCCTAGTCAAATCCTTCTACAAATCTTATTGTAGCATCCTAAAATTGCGACACTTGCAATTTCAACCGCATTTGGGTCTTCACAACGGCGACGCAACACTGAACCTGAATGGAGACCCCGAAACTTGTTCATGACATTGAAAACTGCATTTTTCTGCACCTTGGCATGATCCCTCCTTGCACCCTGCTGTCTTGGGAGGTGGGACCATGGTGCCCAGCGCCCTGGTCCTTCAGGACTAGGGCACCCAATGCCCTGGTCCCCCAGGACCATGGCACCCAGCACCCTGGTCCCTGGCCCTATTTTTGGGCCCGGTCTCTTTTGGGTCTCGGGTCTTTAAGTTTGCAAATTGGAAAATAATCTTTCCTGGTCGGCCTAAGGTCAGAAAAATCAGTCTTTTAACCCTAATTGACAAGTATATAAACTACATTTCCTCTCCCATTTTGGTAAAAGATGGAAAAGAGGCGCGGAAGCGATATTCAAGCATTCAAGCATTTCTTCAAGCAATTGATCATTCTAAGTCTCCATTCAAGGCTAAGTGTTGCATTCAAGACAAGGATTCAACCATTGAAGAGGAGATCACATACCACATACAACATACAACATACAACAACATCTACACCTTCGCATGTAAGAATACAAACATTCTTACAACAAGATACTAGTACTTGTTTTACATTACAATCATTTACATTTACAACATTTCTCATTTCTTGGTTAATTCCAAAACCGGGGTTTGACCTAAGGGCAAACCCCTAATCCCTAACCCCCCAATCATCTTCGCTATTCTGTGTGTAGGTTGCAGGTACATGGCTATAATTGAAGATCTAGAATCCTTGTGCAGAGACGAACAGATCCCCCTTTGTTTCATGGATTTTTCAAAGGACCGTGTGCACGCCGGGTGCCATCGTCCCGTCAACTTTCACTCAAATTCGTAGGACAGCACCATCTTGACATTTTACTGCTAATTCCAGGTCCGTAGCTTCATCCTATATCCCTATCTCTGTTTATAAGTGAATCTTTCTCACTTTTCATGCATTCCTAGCTTAATCCTTCTATCTACATTCTTTACAAAAGAGGGTAGCCTTGCTGTCTTAACCCTTGAAACTCATTTAGAATCCAATCTTGCATTGTGTGGGATTGGATCTTGTGGGTTTCGACCCCTCTTTTGAATGTAAAGTCTCCCCTAAGTGAAAACCATCAACCCTAGTGACCTCCTTCCCCTCTCCTCGGAGTGGTGGGGGGAACACTTGGGGTTCGCTCGCGATTTTCTGCTTTACACTTATCTACCATAATCCCACCTAATCTTTCCTCTAATCCCTCTCTTAATGAGTTGCTAGTGGCTAATCATCATGATTAGCCACAAATTCAACTCCTTGTCCCTTCCATCCAACCACTCTCCTTAAATACCCTTTTCCTAGGTGAATGTGAGATTTTCCTCTAGGCATCTCATCTTCCAAGGAATTTTTAATTCCTCCTTATTCCTCCAATCCCCATGAGCATCCCTTTTGAAATTTTTTTAATCCTTCCTTTCCATCCCTCAAGAAATATCCTATCCCTTGCTCTTCTCAAGGCACATTAGGAAGTCTTCCCAATGAACCTTGAGGAGTGTGGAGACAAGCAATGCCTTTAAGGCACATCTCTTGGTCTCCACACCTCCTCTTGGGCCTTGTGTGGGCTCACAAGGAATCCTGACCCTCCATCTTGGGTCAATCATAACTCTTCATTTCTCCTCCTCTCTCCTTATAAATTGAGGACTCCATCCCGTCACATTTCATCTCCAATTTTAGCAAGTTCATGCTGCTAGTTTGTGTCTAGGAAACCATCTTTGCACCCTTATCATACCAAAGTTACCCCTCATCCATACTTAGCCATATTATCCATCTCATCCTTCAAATCCATCACATCCATTTGTGCACAATGTTGGAGAGCCAACCACATCAAGCAATCTGGGAGCAAATCAACATCATGTTGGAGGCATTTGGGCGCACTTCCACTTCATCCAAGCTCCGTCCGAGGGAGAAGATAAAGGTTTGCAAGGTAAGAGCATTTGTCTTCATGTTTTTATGTGATTTTATTTATGCTTCATGTTTTTTATATGTTTTAGTGTTTTTATTTGTATGCTAACCATCCAAATCCACCTTGCTTCTTTTTCCCATCTTCATTCTGACACGCCCGGTAGGACCCACATCCCTAAAACTAATGTTTTTTGAGTTTTTGTGAGTTTGCAAGTCATAGGTATCAGAAAAGCGTGAGCAATTGCAAATCAGCAATAGCAATTTAGGTTCAGTGCGACAGACAAATCTCTTTGGTGCGTGCATAGGTGCATCAACGCAAGCGCAGACGCACCAGTGCTACCAAACTTAAAATTCAAATTTTTTTTCTTGCTTTTTTGTTTTTTAAAAAATTACTCTCTGCTTATCTTTTTTATGCATGTGTGGGCACTTCAATGCGAGGGAAATTGAACCAGCCCAACCATTTTCAAAAATTCCTACCCTGTGCAAAAATTTTGCTTTCAAAATTTAAATTTTAAAATTTAACCGCTAACCCTTTTTCCTTGTTTTTAGTCTTTCAATGTGGGCGTAGGCATTTCGACATGAGCAAGAGCACTTCAGCGCGTGCGTAGGCATTTTAGCATGATTGATCTAGAACAGCATGACAAACAAGTATAAAATCATAATTTATGTTTGTTTTAATTTCTTTTTTTATTATTATTATTTTTGGTTCTTGTCAACTGCAGCACGTACGCAGGCGTTTTGGTGCCTGCATAGGTGCTTCAGCACGTGCACTATTTGTGCAAGCCAGTGACTACTGATTTTCCTTTTCTTTTTAGTGTTGCAGCTTCTTTGATTGTTCAAGACCTAAGAAACACAAAAAACTACTAATCAGAACTGTTTTGTAGGTTGCCTAGGAGTTCCAACCAAATATTTTATCTTTTCTTAACTAGGCATCTAGATTTAATTAAATGATAAATGAACCATTGTCTTTTGTATTTTGTGAAAAGCATAAAGGTAGGAGAGTATGCTCTGGTCTAGCTAGATGATCAGAAATCTAGACCCTCCAAGTTTTTCATGTTTGTTGCATGCTTACCTCTAGCGGGTCTACCCTCCCAGCTTGCTCTTTGAGAAGGTAAGAGGGGAGTGACCCAAGTGAGTACACCCGGACCTTGGGTTACCAACTCACTATAATAAATAGGCCATTGATGATGAAAGGGTCAATGGTTGGGGCTATATGAGAGTTCACTCTCACATTGGGTGCTTAGTAGGATCCTAAAGATCTCAATCATGCTTGCGTGACTACTAAGTTCTTGGTGTTTCATTGGGCTATAGGCCTCAATTGCGCTTGCACAACTATGAAGGGTAGCTCCTAATGAGAAGACATATTAAACACCTTGTGCATAGTGGCCAAAAACCTTCTAGTCATTGGTGCAAGAGGTTAGACCTCTGAAGCTACCCATATTTTTACGACCCTTAGTAGAGACACAAAGTTTGACATGAGGAGTTTTCACGAGAATTGATGCTTGTCTACCCCAGAGAAATGAGTGCCATGGAGGGGAGCCAGTGGGGTCAAGCATCTAAGTGTCCACTCTAGGTAAGCCTAGCTAAGAAACCGATTGCGATCTAATGACTATTGTCCTTGCCAGCCTTAAGAATGTTGTACATGAGCATGAGTGTCTTTGAGCTAAAATTTATTTGATCATTCTGTTTTCTTTTCTTGATACTTGCTTACCAAGAGTAGACTAAAAACACATCATTATCCTCAAACACTTTGCAAAAACATTTGTCTAAAAGATAACAATCATCCAAGTCACATCCTAGTCACTATCCACACAAAGTCCTAATTGTGTCAAAACTCCATCTGTTTCATGTTTCATAAACCTAAGTTGTATAAGCATCCTAAGAAGTCAATCCACCAACCTATCAAAAAGAAGAATCTCACACAAGGACAACTCATTAGATGTCAAAATTTTTGGTATACAAACCGCAAACTCTTGCTTAAACATAGGACATTCTTGCATCATTACCATGATTACATCCATGGTCATAGCAATGAGTTTGATGCTAGTGATGAATTAAGAGTCAATGCCCTTCATCAAGGTTCAGGTTTGTCTTTCAACACCAACTATCATCAAAATCAAGGCGGTCGTGTCCCTTCATACAACTTGCCATCCGAATCCATCATCTATTGAGTCATGTTCATACCAAGGATAACCTAGTCACCAAATTTCTTCTAATCATCACTATCATCCCTCTTCAATCAATAATCCTCAATATTTTCCTAAGGTCTTAGCACATCAATCAATCACAAAATCAATCACCTTCAATTATCAAATCAATTCTCAAAATCAAAATCAAATCATCCTTTAATCCAATTTAACCTCACATTAAGGTTGCATGCTTTGTGAAGTTTCATTTAGACCTCATCCTTAATCACTTGGCTTTTGTGCTTGAAGAATAATCCTCTCCAAGTACCTTTGCCTTACCCTTTGAGTCAATCAAGAATCTTAACCTATGCCTTTTCTTTGCTTAGGGTCATTAGTCAACCCTTAGTGGAAGAAAGGCTTTTTAATCATCATTCCAAGGTCTAAATTCTACCCAACTTGGTCATTACCTTGCTTGTGGTTTCATCTACCACCTAAGATCCTCATCCAAGGACTAAGGTGTAAATCCTAATCAAATCCGGGTTCTAATCCAAGGACCCTACCAATCAGCAAAATACTTTTTCATCAAAGACAAATCCAAAAATCCAAAAGACTCGCTAAGTCCCCTCATCAAAAATTTCCTCCTCCAATCTTTCCTAAGGTTATTCTTGTATGGTCACAAATCAATCTCAAAAGAAAAAGATGGCCAAACAACAATATGGTATGTTAGACATTAGTGTCCTATATGAAGATCCTACACAAATTTTTCAACATAGCACTCAAAATCAAACGCAAAATCCTAATATGGTTAACCAAGATGAACTCTCTCTAGAAGTGCAAACTTTCCTAGTAGAATCTTATAACCAAGAGATGATTGAGAAATTTATCCAATACAATCCTACTGCACTTCTAAAGACCCTCCTTGAAAATGGAGCTCAACTCCCACCTAATTTTGATAAATCGACCCTTGGTCAACGACCACAAGGAGACCTTGCTCCCACGTAGAATGTTGCACCTGTTATTTAAACTCAATCAATTATGGCCTGCCAATCATTCAAACTCAATCAATAACACCCACGTCACCTCCCCCCATGGTCTCCATTCCACCTTCTTCCCCTTACCATCTATACCACTATCAAATCCGATCTCATCTATTCTCCAACATGCCTCTATACCATCTTCTTCTACTCAACCATATATTTCTATTCTACAAACTTCACTTCCTGTCAACAATGTTGCTAACCTCATTCGGGCCGCTCTTAATCCCATCACAATAATTTGTGGGTTGCAACCAACTATCACTCAAGTCCCTACGTATCGGTCATCACATCTCACATTCTTGCTTCCTCATCATATCAATACATTAGTGATGGTGCACCTTCCATGACTCATCCGATTCTAGGGGCGAACACAATCCATCATTTCCAAAATCCACAACAAGACCTCATTAAAGAAATTTAGGACATGAAAGAAGGGACTAATAAGAGGAAACCTTACTCGTTTGAGGAATTTTGTCCTTGTCCTTATGACCCGTCTATATCAGTTGCACCCTACCCCCAGGGTTTGAGATCCCTAAATTCACCAAGTATGAAGGCAAAGGGGACTCCCACAACCATGTTTGGGAATTTCACATCCTATGCCAAGAAGTCTTCTATAGTGACCTATATCTTCGAAGGCTCTTCCCTAAGAGTCTCATATGAGATTCCCTGGCATGGTTCTCATCCTTACCATAAGGTTTCATTATCTCCTTTCCAGACTTGGCATAAATTTTTGTGGCTCACTATGCCTACAACATGGCTAATGATGTTTCCATGATGGACCTATGTAACACAAAGCAAAGGCCCGGAGAGACTTTATCCAACTTCTTGCAAAGATGGCAACATCTCATCAAGAAATTCCAATGGGACATGCCAGAACAACACCAAATTGAATTATTTCAAAAGAACCTGGTGCTTGAACTTTCAAGACCTCTAACATCTCAATGTATTAAATCTTTCCAAAAATTAACTGATAAGGGCCTAGCCCTCAAACGTGTCTTGTTAGAGGAGGGAACCTTGAAACACTACCAAAGATCAACTCAAAATTCTTCCTCTTATCATAATGATAAACCAAAATTCTGATCCAAGAACAAGAACATAGTCAATGATGGTGTAACTAATGCAAAACGGGTTCAGACCATGGCCGTTCCTCCAAAACCCACCACCACTAATCATCAATTCAAAAATCAAAATAATCAAAATCAATCCCAAAATCTTCACAACAATGTCTCAATCTAGTGGTGACCACCCCAATCCAATAACAGGACTCTAAGAGACTCCACTCCTATTGCTGAGCCTATTGAAGTGGTGTTTCAAAAGCTTGTTCAAGAAGGCATAGTGGTTTTCTCGATCACTCGCCTGTTTGATCCCAATCAACCCAAACCTAGGTGGTATAATGAGAATGAATATTGTGAGTATCATCGCATCAAAGGACATGATACACGAAAATGCATGAAGCTTAAAATCTACATACAAGATCTCATTGATAGGGGTGAAATTGAAGTAGCAAATGCAAAACCTGGTAATAACAATGACAAACTCAAAATGTACCAGGAACCCATCCCAAAACATGATAAGGGAAAAGGCTCATCATCTAATGCAGTGAACTATGACTACACTAATCACATAACCAGCTTTGACTCTTTAGTATGTCGCATTGAGTCCATAGACAATCATGTTAATGTCATAACTATCCAAGGAGTTAATCCTCCCCCTTCCCAAAGTAGACCTAATCCTGCTAGGATAGTCATTCAAGGCGCTAAACCTTCCACCCCCTACTCTCAAAATGACTGCAATGTAACCATGTGTCGAGGTAAAGTCACCATCCAAGGAGCTCCTCCCCCACCAAACCCTCCACCCATGTCTTCCACCTGCTGATATGACCTCCTTGACCAACTTGGGAAGAACCCCACATAGATCTCCATTCTAGAACTTCTCAAGACTTCCCTTGTCCATAAAGAAATTTTGGAACAAGCCCTCCTTGAGTCTCGCATTCCTGATAATATCAATGCTACCCAATTCCAAGCTCTCATTGGAAACCTTGCTACCCAGCAACACCTTGTGTTTACTTCCAATGATGCTCCTACAAATGAAGACCATAATAAACCTTTACACATCGAATCCCTTATCCAGAAGCATAAGTTCAAACGTATCCTGATAGATGGTGGATCCCAACTCAATCTGTGTACATACAAGTTAATAAAACAATTGGGACTTTCTAAGGGCCTGGTAGACACATCAGGAAGGATCACAATAAAAGCATATGATGATGCGAAAAGGGTTTCAAAGGGCATGATCACCTTACCTCTTCAAGTGGGCCCTATCACAATTGAAACCCCTTGCCAAGTACTAGATCTTTATCTCCCCTACAACATCCTTCTCGATCGGCCATGGATTCACTCCTTGCAAGCCGTACCCTCCACTTATCACCAATGCATCAAATTCCCCTTCAATGGAAGAGAGATCACTATCAAAGGTGATCCACAACCTTTCCAATATTGTAAACTCTTAGAGGGGAAACATCCATATCATTGCCCACTAAATAGACCCTCGCCAACTCCTCCATCTGACACATCAAATGTTGCCTCCACCTTATCCCAACCAGACACACAAATCAAGATCTTGGATAATGGCTGTGGAGAATACAAATTGGAGGATGTCTTATAAATAGGTATAGACACCTAAAAATGTCTCATTGATCATGTACTAATTATTCTTATTCTTTCATTATTTAATCATTTTAATCATTTTCTAAATATTAATTAAATATTTATTATTTAATTAATTATGGTTAATTCCCCAATTTAAATAATTTTTATTATTTAAATAAATTACTAACTATTCAATTTCTATCTCTAATCATCTAATCATTCAACCCTCTTCTAAATATTAATTAAATATTTATTATTTAATTAATTGTGATTTAATTCCTTTAAATTAAATAATCTTTATTATTTAATTAAATTCCATTTCTAAAATAATTAAATAATTTCTTTAAATTATTTAATTAACTAATTAATTCTTTTAGTTCCCCAAATTCTAATTTCATTTAATTTCTTATTTCTTCTAATTTCTTCCAAATTCAAATACATGTGCATGATTTCAAAAACCCAATTGAAAATCAAAGTCAAGTTCTAAATATATTCAAATGCTAAATTGAATTAAATAAATTCAATTATTTGAATAATATCTCATGCAAAGATTAAATTGAAAATCCAAATCTAAATGCAAGCACATGCTAAATTAATTAATTCAATCAATCAATTAATTAATTAGATCATTTATCTCTTCAACTTCTATTTCCATCTTCTAGTTAGCTTTTTCTAAATTAAGCTCTTTGTGTCATCTTCTTTATTTCCACCAATCATTCTTTTTCTTCCTTCAGTCAGCTTTTTCTCAATCAGTTGACTCAATTAATCTATTCAATCTATTGAGTTTCACTCCTACAATCAACAGTTCAACTATCAACTTACATTTGAGCTCACCTGAGTTCACACCTCTTGATCATTATGTTCCACCTTTCAATCAATCTTCTCCAATTTTCTATAAATTGAGCATCCAATCTCCATTTTCAACAATCACGAACTTTGAATCTTTGTGTCACTTGCAAGTTACCAGCACAATATCTAAGAGCCATCATACCATGAAGAGGAGAAGAGCAATGGAAGCAATACACAGTCATGGAATAGGGAGCTTTAATTAATTTCATTCATAATTCCTATTGCTTTGATTGTATCATTTCATTGTCTAGTTTGTTAGACTTGTCAATTAGATAGGGATTCATGATTTTCCTTGTGCTTCTGATTGATAGCTTTTTTTATTTGAAGAATGAATTCTAGCATGCGTTACATTTTTGTGAACTTGACGTGAACTAACAGCAATTTAACCTTTTTCTGTGTTCTGTGTGATTTTTGCAGATTGTGCGGATTTTTTATTTTTTTTGTAGGTTGCATGAATTTCAAGAAAAGATTTTCCATCACGCAATCGAGCTTACATCATCACACAATCTCATAGATAGAATCATGCATTCGACCCTTTGGGGTCATGCATTCATCCAGACAGGGTCACGCAATCGCCCTTTCTGGGTCACGCATCCACAGGGTTAATTGTTGTTTTATTTTTCTTCTATCTATTATTAATTCTATATAATTCTATCCTAAATTTGTTAATCCGAGATCAAAATTTCTTTTTACTTCAGGATTTGATTAACAAAGTTTATGGCAAGAAAAGTTCAATTCAAAATTTCAAGTGCGAGAAGGATGAAACAACAAAGGAGGGAAGCTAAACGATATCAAAAATTTCTCCAAGCAGAAAAATGGATACAGGATTCAGAAAAACAATTGGCCTTAGACAGATATAATAGCCTAGTTCTTTCTTATATAGTTAAATATGATCTAATCAATATTGAATGGATGATGAGGGATTTGGCTAGGGCTTCACAATTCGTTTCGCAGGTTCTTGATCGGGTTTAGTTTTCTTATATTTTTCTAAAAAAAAATTTTGTTTGCATTCTGTCATGCAATCAACCTGTTAGTGCTACACAATTGAGCAGATAAAGTCATGCATTCACTCTGTCTAGTTTACACATTTGCTCTGTTAGATTCACGCATTCACTCAGTAAGTATCACATAATCGCTCAGGTAGTATTACGCAATCGCCTTTATCAAATTCTCAATTTCTATTTTCTGTTGGTTTATTTTGGCTACTAATCTTCTATTTACAACCTGTGGCAGATTTGCAGAGAGGATTAGATTAGTAATTTTGCATGCACATCTCACAACAGTTAAAATTGACATGCATGGATAATCTCACACTTCAATTTTTAGTGCTTAAAATCAACAATAGTTAAAATTGACATGCATGGATAATCTCACACTTTGTTGTTGGTGCTTAAAATGAACATGGGCTAGAATTGACATGCATGTATCTTACACTTGGTTTTTGGTGCTTAAAAAATCAAACAAATGGTTAAAATTGACATGTATGCCTTCATTCTTGGATTTGGTGTTTAAAATTGACATGCACATGCAGATCTAACACCTAAATTTGGGCTATAAAAAGAACGTGAATCAGGCTGCATTTGATTAAATCATTTTTCATTTTCTTAAGGGAAAAGAACTTTTCATTATGTCTGGGGTGGACCTACTGTTGCACTAACTGACTTTCTACCCACCATCGAGCCTAAGGGAGAAAGAAGGGAGGTGACAATGACATCCAAATTTTATTTTATTCTATGTAGTGAGGGGTATCTTTGACTGGGGATTTCATCACCCCACAAAGGTACTTTGAATTGGGATGTGTTGGGGATATCATCTCTCCTAGCGTACTCTTGAGCGGGTTTTTTGAGCCGCTATATAAATATACTGGTCAAGCGGCTAGAGTGTTGAGTGAATTCGATGTATGTGGGGGCCTTCCTTGCACCGATAAGCTCAACTAAAGCCTTAAGTGGTTTTCTCTAATAATTTTTCATTGGATCGGGACCCCTTGAAACCTAATACTAAGAACCAAATTAGTTGCCAAAAATCCTACATTCAGTGATTCCGGGAGTGCAGATCGTACCCCATAGATACCCTTCATGTATCTTATACTATGATACAAGAATCCCTTGGCTAAAATATCTTTTGATCTTCAGGGTAAGAGAGACTGGCATGCCCGAGAAGTATGTGTTGTGGAGTGGAGCCAGTGCTGCCAGACTCTCTATCTGTTCACCTTGTTTTGGTATTTTATTGTAAGGGCCTCACTGAATGGTATCCACTATCCAACCTAAGATTATATTCCGTGCTTTTTTATGTATTGTTGTGAATAGACCAGTATTGAGTCTGTCCTTTGGGCTATTTTAGGCCCTATCCCACGTATCTCTGAATTTTTTGAGATTGTATGAAATTTGAGTCAGTCAGCTATACATACCTACCAACCATTGTTCTCAGATTTGGAAAACTGCAAAACATTGTCCTACACATGAGGTTACCAAAAACAAAGTCCATTTTGAAACTGATTCTCAAAACGTCCTTACATACTTGTGACCTTTTGCATTGTCCCACTTACGTCCTCATTATTGTCCTTAGTCTTTTGCATAGTCCTACTTACATCCTCATTATCGTCCATAGTCTTTTGCATAGTCCTATCTTACATCCTCATTATCATCCTAAGTCTTTTGCATTATCATCCATATTAGTTGCATAGTCCACCATTTATCATATATGTCTTCACCTAGACCTCATATATGTCTAAGTCCATTATCAATTATAGGTCCATGGCATGTTCCTTCATGGGTCTCCCAGGTGATGGCTTTCTCCCCTTCGAGCAACCTAATCTAGTTCCAAATGACGGTCAATAAGAAATCATTGATGGTCTAGCTAACTTAGCTTAGGATTTAAGAAGAAGTGCACCCCAATATATGGGAGTTATATACGAGATAGATATTGAGTCTAGGATTGCCCATAAGATTGATAGAGAGATTGAGGCTGAACAATTGCATCAACAAATGGAAAGACTTGCATTAGAGAAAGCTAGAAAGGCTAAAAAGGTCTCACATCAAAATCCTTAATAGAGAGTCTAGTATAGTATTGCATACCTCATATTTATGTCTACTATCTAGTGTTAAGTCATCGTCTAGTATAGAACCATCATCATATAGGAAATTTTAGATGCTCATCACAAGGTCCCAAAAAGAAAAAGGAATAATGGATCCGAACAACACACAGTCTATAAACGCTACTTGGAACATGGACATGTCAATAGGTCAACACTCAGGTACACAGACAATGTCCACCATAAATGAATTACAACAACATCTGACAAAGGAAGAAATTGAGTCCACACAGATGTCCTCATGATCCTAGATGCACTTATACATAGTGACAGGGACAATTATCTTTTGCTGTTAATACAAAATGGGGTAAAATTACCTAAGGATTTTGATGTCATAAAGATTTTACCACCAGGAAAAAATTTAGGTCAAGATAACAATCAAACACTACCCTTGATGCAAATACAAGCAATGACCTCTAGTCTTCCTCAAAATGTACCTCTTCCAACAAATGTCAACACAAGTGCAAACTTTCAAACAAGTGTGTCATCTTCAGTGATCAATGCTAGTATACCATCACAGAGCATACTGATAATGTCAAGTATCTCAGCACCTATTCAAATGCAAGCAACAAGTGTAAGCCAACCTCTAGTTTCCTATTCTATGGGATCCATGTATGGTTATCAAAATCCAAATTTAGGTATTACCAATACAACAAGTACAAGTCAACCAAACATGGGTTCACACGTTGCCTATTTTATAGTACCTACGGGAACACACAACACACAAGGTTATAATCTTGGTACATTTCAACAACCTCCTAGTTATGCAACTACAAATCCTTTTGTGGGACATACACACACACAAGGTATACCTTTGACATCACAAATATTCTGACACAACAAGTACCGAGTTTGCAACAACAGATGATGACCATGCAAATTGGTAATGATAAAAAGAGCTACACAATATAGGACTTACATCCTTATCCATTTGATCACACATTATACATGCCACCCTTCCCACAACATTTTGAAATGCCCAATTTTGATAGATATCGAGGGAAGGGTGATCCTAGAGATCATATCAGAGAATTTTTTATGGCATGTATAGAAGTTGCCTCGGAAGATACTTACCTAATGAGACTATTCCCTAAAAGTTTGGGAGGTCCGACTTTAGAGTGGTTTTCACATCTACCACCAAACATCACGTCATAGGGAGAATTAGCGGAACAATTTATTGCAAACTTCTCGCACAACATTGACACCCTAGTTACTTTGATGGATTTATGTGCCGCTAAGCAATATGAGAATGAAACATTTGCATCCTTCATACAATGATGGAGGGATCTCTAGAGGAGATGCAAGACGGTTATCCCAGAAACATAGCAAGTGGATATGTTTATAGAAAATTTGATTCCTAAGATAAAATATCCCATACAAATGCAGTGTCTTACCACATTCAAACAAATCACAGAAAAGGCTCTCAAATGTGAGAAGGGCTTGGTAGAACAAGGTCTTATTAAGTATGGCAATACCAACAACAATGACAAATCTAAGTTTTGGTCAATAAACAAAAATGTGATCAATGATGGTATTGTAGATGCCAAAACAATAAATAGAACTCAACCCGTTTTATCACTTGGAATGAATCAGTCAATAAATCCACATACCGAGAATAACACAACCTCAACCAATGTAAATGCTATGCAAAATACAAACACAAGATACCCCAGGGTAAACACTCCAAGAAGAAATTACACACCTTTTGGAGAACCTATTGAGTCAGTGCTCAAAAAGTTAATACAGACAAACATGATCACTCTACCTGAAGTAAGAGTATATGAACCAGGTCCTTTCAAACCCACATGGTGTAATGACAATGATTTCTATGTGTAGACGTATAAAAATGACTATATTCCTAAATGAATATTTTATGTTCATTTCCCTATTTGATTAAATCTAATTTAATTAAATTATCCACATTCTTCTATTTTATTAAGTAAATTACTCAATTTATTTAAATAAAATTCATTATACCCATTTAATGAATAAATCATTTTATTCAATTAAATCCCCCTAGCCACTTTTAATTAAATTCAAATTTAATTAAATAGTTATCCTAAATTGAATAAATCAAATTTATTTAATTACAACCAAATTGAATGAATTAAATTATTTCAATTAAATCCTATTATCCCCCCCATCCACTTGCAAAATCCCAAACCCCTTCCTAATCCCTTCTATAATCTTCTAATCGCTTCTAATTAACCTAACCCTCTTCTAAACTTTGTCACATCCCTAAGCAAAGGGAAGTCACTTCTCAAAAACCTTAAAGTCTTTGATAACCATTAAAGGTTTTCAACCTTCAACCACCAAAACCCTTAAAGTCTTTAAAAACCATTGAAGGCTTCCAACCTTCAACCACTTAATCCCCAAAGTCTCCAATAACCATTAATGGTTAATTCAAACCCTCCCACATGGTTAAAAAATTTGTTTTGACTCAACCTCTACCCAACTCAAAGGTCTCATCAGGCCATTAATGCTTTGACCATGATTATCTCTTAATCATTTGCACAAAGGTTTATTCTTGGATTAATTTTTAATCCAATGGGTAAACCTAATTTAGACTTGACCCTTAGCCTCTAGATAACTATGAGGTCTTCTCAGGCCTTTAATGCCTCCAACCTCTTCTTTCAACCCAATCTTATGTTGACATTTGTCACCATGTCATTGGTGCAAATTGTGCACATGGATCCCTAACTTTCAAACTTGGCCCTTGATTAAACCTTTCAATCCTGACCATTCATTGCCTTGTTTATGCTATAAATAGAGCTCTCATTCTTCCATTCTTAACAATCATCTTTCAAATTTGAAGCATCACACTTATGCTCAAATTCTTTCAAGCTTTCATTTCATATATGCTCATCATTTAGCCTCTTTTAGATCATAAATTAGATTAATATGCATGCTTAGATTACTTTCTTTATCATTTTAGTTCAATCATAGACTAAATATAGTATGCTAGGATAGTATTCATACTAATCTCGTCATCTTATCATCTAGTTTATTGCATTTTAGCATCATACATAGTTTACAACACATCTCATACTAAAATCAATCAAAAGCATCTCTCGTTCTCATATTTGCCATCCCTAAACCATTTTGCTCAGTGATCTGAGAGCAAAAATGTTGGTTTGAGGGACATTGTGAGATAGAGAACCATGGGACCCTCCTTGGGAAGCTGAGTAATACTACGTTACTCCATAGCTTGCACCAAGAAGTCCTGTGTGTGTGGACTAGTATTTAACTAAATTTTCACATATTAAGTTTTATTCGCCCACTTTTCCACCATACATTTTTGGCGCCCACCGTGGGGCTCAACCCCAAATAACAAATCGATTTTTCAAATTGATCACTTTTGCAGGTCCGCTGGAAACAGGAATCGGCGCGTAAGAAACATTCCATAGCACATCCGCCTAACAGTCTAGCGCTTCTAGCCTACTGTTTAGCACATGGGCTCTACTATTTAGTGCGTGAAGACCTTTTCTTAGCGCATGATTTTGTTTTAAAAATTTTTCCTATAGGTATCGACGCGGGCAAAACACAGAGTAGCACATCAACTTAACATATTAGCGCATCCGGTCCCCAGTTTAGCACTTATAATCCATCATCTAGCGTGTAAAACTCAAAAGTTAGTGCATCATATTTCAAATTTTCCTGCAGAACTGACCGCGGGAAAAAGAAAAGGAACAGAGCAGTGCTTCCAATTCACAGGGTAGCACATCCCAGTAACAATATAGCGCAGAGGAACATAATTTTAGCACATCTGGATTTTATTGTAGTGCGTATAGTCGATTTTGTAGCACATCACAAACAAAAACAAAAAAAAAACAATTTTTGTAACCAAACTAAAATTTTAGACTTGTAGAAGTCCCCCAAATCATCTGACATTTTATCTCTTTTGTTTGCTTGCAGGATGCTAACAGTTTCTTACAGGTAGAGCAAGGAATTTTATGTTAAAAACGATTTCTTTTGTTGACATCCAAATCGAAAATTTGCTTTGTTGACCATTTCCTTTTTATAGATCAGAAAATCTTTCTTTTAAAGATTAAAAAGAACATCATGTTTTTGTGGAGTAACATCTCTACATAGGTTAGCAAATCACTGATTTGGAGGTTTAAAAAGAATTTTTGATTACTTTATCTCAAAAGTGGAAGGAATATGCTCTCCCCTTAACTGGGTGATCAAAAATCCAAACCACTCTTACCGCTTTCAGTAATTCAAGCATTAAAACCTTTAGCAGACCTGCCTTCCCAAGGAGTTGCAATCAACTCTTAAAGTTGTTTATGGCCGGTGTGAAGGGAACGACCTAAGTGGGGAACGACTTTGACGCCAAGAACTCCAACCCACTATAATCAAATGTGGAAAGTGACGAAATTCCTTTTCAATGGTTGCGCGCAGTGATTAGCCTTCCCCCAGTATCCTCGAAATATGTAAAGCCTTTGTTCTAAAGGTTGGGAAGCCTCCTGAGGGAGTTTATCATTGATGGTTGAATGGGAAGCCTGATTAAGAACCATAGAATTAGAAACTTTGAACCAATTCAATAACCAAACATTTGTAACATCATAGTGTAAGGGTGGGGAAGAATCCGCCCCCAAGATTACTCACCATATATCTCCCAAGATAACTACTCAACTGTGAAACAATTCACTTTGAGTTAACTTTTGACAAAAGGCAAAAAAACGGGCACCCTCTAGGGGGTGACACGGTTGTTTGAGCTGACAGAGGATCAAGACTAGTGGGCTATGATGTTATTTATGACCCTTGAATAAAGAGTCTTTCTGAAGTGTCTTACTTGTATCCAAACCTATTAAAACATTGGAGATTTGAACACATCCTCGCAAAACATACACTTTCTATTAGATTAGGCAAAATGATTATACTTTGTGTGTCATGCTTACATTTGTTATTTCAAAAAATCATCCACACTTGAAAACTTTACAACAAAATTCAAAATCCACAAAGAAATCACCCAAACGAAAAAATCAGGGCAGTCTAGCGCATAAGAGCAACATCTTAGCGCGTAGAACACTTCTATTAGCGCATCCAAACTGCAATTTAGTGCGTGAAGTTAAAATAGTAGCGTTTTATCAGCAGGCAAAACAATATACAATCCTTTAGCACATCCAAAACATAGTCTAGCACGTGGCAGCAACATTTTAGTGTGTAGGTGCTCATCATTAGTACATAAACTAAAACAGTTAGCGCGTATCAGACCCAGTATAGCGTATATCTTTTTTGAACATTTTTCAACAGTCCTAATTTTAGTGCATGGTAGCTACAGCTTAGCGCGTAGCATAGATACATTAGCGCATTCACTCAAACCGTTAGCACGTAGAAGGTCCAGTATAGCGCGTAGATTTTATATCTATTAAATAAAATTTTTCCAAAGAGTTCAAACTTTAGCGCGTGTCTAGGGGCAGCTTAGTGTGTGTGCTTATTCTTTTAGCGCATCAGAGAAATTCAGTAGCGCATGTAAACTCTGTTCTAGCACATGATCTAAGGCCGAAAAACAGAGAGTTAAAACTGGAAACTTTTTTAAATTTTCAAAAACATTTTGGAAGACTTTTTCATCAAAAATCATCTATTATCAAACCAGAGTGACAAAAACAAACCATTAAAAACTTTTCTCAAGCTAAATTTGTGTCAAACAAAGTTGTCAGAATCTGAAATGAATCGAGCAATAGAGGATGTCTCTCCTATCATAATCCAAAAAAATTTCATCATCAATATCAATCAAATCCTTTACCATCTTACGGATTTTTATCTCAAAAACACTTGTCTAAAATTTTCAAATTGTCAAATCTAGTTTCCAGATCAGGAAACTTTTTATCCATATCATTTGGCACGCTTTGTCGTGAAGGGGCATCTAAACCTTCATTCTGATAAAGTAAGATTTGAAATTTTCAAAACAAGAATTAACTGAATCCAAACAAATCAAAGGAAATCATTGATCACTCATGCATGACTAATCCCCTTATTCTGAAAAGAAAGAACCTCTATCGTAACATCATGTTAAAGAAACAACAACCTAGCTTTTCCAAATTCATCAAGAGAAATAAGTTTTTATACATCAATCATCAACTCTTCAAATCTCATCGAGAATTTCTTCATCACGTCAAACATTATATCCAAAACAAATCTAGCGAATTTAACAAAGAACCCCTAAAAACAAGAGCATACTGTCAAAAGTCTGTTTTTAATCAAAAGATAAACCATGGAGAAAAAATCAATCCAACATTCTTGCCCGACGAGTGCATCACATATAACACATCTCAACCAGAACCACCAACGCCCGAGCGACACATCGAAGAGGACTTTGTTCCTTTCATCACTGAAAGTTTCTATTAAAATGCCTGTCACTCACTCTCAAAGAAACAAACAAAGCGAGACACACGCAGAATCCAGTATGAATCACAAATTATTAAACCCTTTTAAAGTTCCACACTCGGAAGAGCCTGAAATTACTGACGCAATTCTTCAGGAATGTCAAGAAAATCTTTCATTCCAAAAACTCATCGAAAAACTCATGGAAAATGACAAAGAAAAATATCTACTCATGCTTACGAGTAAAGGCATTAAACTTCCTGAAGATTTCAATGCAAATGTCTTTCAAACTGGGTCTCAACAATATACATATCAAGAACAACAAAGAGAAGAAGAAACTCGCATACCTGAACAACACATTCCAAAACAACGTATACCAGAAATGCGAATACCTGAACTCGAAACCCCAGAACAACACATACCATTTACTGCACCTTTTTAGTTAAGAACAAATACAAGGGAAGAATTCATCCCTCTACAAGATAATGCACCCTTGGTTGCTCTTACTCAACAAATGCAAATGTTGCAAAGACAAATACAAGATATGCAACAAGGGACAACAGTGCGGTACTCTATAAACGAAATCTGTCCTTATCCATTTGACAGAAGATTAAACATGGTACCTTTTCCTCCAAACTCAGACATTCCCAAATTTGATAAATATGATGGAAAAAGTGATCCTCGGGATCATGTTTGAGAATTTTGCACCATGAGTCTTGAATTTGCTCATGATGACACTTATCTAATGAGGTTATTCCCAAGAAGCCTGGGAGGACAAACAATGGAATGGTTATCCAAGATTACACCACCTGTTAGATCATTTGACGAATTGGTTAACAAATTCATCACCCACTATTCTTACAACATCCAACATGCCATAACCATGCTAGATGTTTGCAACACCAAACAAAAGAACAATGAAACATTCATGCTATTCCTTCAGCATTGGCGATGCATGGTATCAAGATATCCTCGAGATATTCCTGAAAAAGAAAAAATGGAAATCTTCATTGATAACTTAAATGGCAAAATGAGTTACAGACTCAAACTTCAATGCATACCATCTTTCGCCAAATTGATTGAAAATGGCATTCAAGTAGAGGAAGCTTGTGTCAAAAAGGGAACACTCAAGTTCTACAAGGAAGGAACAAACTCATCAAACTACAATAACCAAAACAACACCAATCTTGACAAATCTCGATTTTGGACTCGAAAAAAAAATGAAGGCAACAATGAATCATATGATCCCAAATCTAAACAACCAGTGCTTGCGTTATCAAGAAATACTCAAAATCTGAAAAATCCTAAAAATGCTACTCCTAGTGCTAACACATACGCACCAAACAATGCTCAAGGACAACTCAACACCAACAACGCCAATGATAATCAAGGCAAAAACCTGAATCCAGGGCCTAACAACAATTCACGCAACAACACCAACAATTTCCAAAAACGTATCTTCACACCACTAGGACAATCACCAGAATCCACATTCAGAGAACTGTTGGCAAACAAGATTCTTTCTTTGCCTCCAATTAACAATTATGAACCCCCAATCAAACCACCTTGGTGAAATGATTCACACTATTGTGATTTCCATCGCAACAAGGGTCATAGAACAAACTAGTGCATGAGATTGAAACACATAGTCCAGGACATGATTGATTGAGGTGACTTAACAGTGGATGGTCTCAAAACAAATAATGATCACAAAGCCTTCAAAAATCCTCTCCCAAATTACAACAAAGATGGCACATCAACTTCAAATGATACACGTGGAGCTCGTATTAATCACATCTACAACAACACAATCAACCACATATCAGCTGAAGACCATCAAGTCAATGTCATAACCATTCGAGATCGGCATGATCATGAATCTGTCAATGTAACAACCCAGACTCAGAAATATGTCCTCAAGGGACATACTGCACCTCCAACAGCCACACCAAAAATCCAATATGACTTAGTTAACCAACTACGCAAGACTCCAGCTTAGATATCTATCCTGGAATTGTTGAAACTATCCCCAAAACACAAAGACATATTGGAGCAAGTGCTATTGGAAACAAATGTACCTCAAAATTTGGATACAGACAGATTTCAAGCCATGGTCACCCATATGACAGAATCTCATAACCTCACCTTCTCAGAGCATGATAATACTTCATTGAGTCATCCACATAATACTCCTCTACATATTGAAGTCATTGTTTGCAAACACCAAATAAAAAGAGTCTTAATAGATGGAGGAGCCGGACTTAATATATGTACTTAAAAGCTTATCCGTGCACTAGGCTTCTCAGAAGAATCTATTGATCCTTGTAAAAAGATTACCATAAAAGCATATGATGATGAGGAAAGGTCCTCTAAAGGAATAGTAATATTACCTATTCAAGTAGGACTAGTACAAAAGGATACTATATGTCAGGTCTTAGATATTGATCTCACCTACAATATCTTATTAGGACGACCCTGGATACATGAAATGCAAGCAGTACCTTCTACGTATCATCAGTGTGTCAAGTTTCCTTATGATGGACAAGAAATCTCCATATCAGCTGATCACAATCCATTTCAACATTGCAACACAATGGGGGCAGCCCAAGACAGTTTGGTTCCTCATAACAGAGAAAAGCAGTGGTCTTCAACATCCGATCCACCAACAGCAAAATCCAACTCCTTATGGGGAGACTTCAAACAGAAAATGCAAATCAAAGATCAGGGCATGGGAGAATATTCTCTGGAGCCTTTATGTTTGACTAGATTGCCAACATCACCTAGATCGCATGGTTTACTTACTATATCAACACATCTGGCAACTCAGCCCATCACTAAATTTGATGGTACCTTCATCCAATTGGGTACTCTAGCACATGAATCAGAAGATAAGGACGTTCTTAGCTGGCTATACAAAGATGAAGAAGAAGCTAATAGAGCAACCGCTCTAGACATTGTTCTACCAACGCACCTATATGGAAAAGGCTACTTAATTATGAAGCAAATGGGATATGGCGGTAAAGGACCTATTGGGAAACGCAAAGGAGTCACTGAACCTATAGATCTTCCTTCACAACTTAGTAGAAATAAAGCAGGATTAGGTTCTAAATTCACCTTCCTATTGAAACAACCACCACACACAAATCCAGAACCTCAATGGAAGGAAAAGAAGAAGTACAAGGAAGAATCTTGGCAGGAAGCACTCTTTGAATCAGCAGAAACAATCCGCAAGGCACGAGAATGTCAAGATCAGAAGTTGCATTAGGGAAAGTTTTTAAATCATAAGAAGGCCATATCTATAGTAGTGGCTCATATTCACACACTAATGGCTCAAGAATAAATCATGTCATCACAAGAAACCATCATTCCTCCCCGAGGAAGCACAATCTATGAACAAATCCAGACCGTGGAAGATGGATCGGATACAGAATCAACACAAAATATCAAAAAAGTATCCATCATCAAAGATTTGTTTTCACCATACAACATACCTGTTTGCACCACAGATAGAATTTGGGATGATGCCTATGAGACAGATTCCAATGAATATGAATGGGGTACCTGCTCTGATACTACTACAAATATCCCAGATGATACTGATTTCATATCCATTTCTCAAGAAGAACATAACGCAGAAGATAGACCTCTTGAATTTGGACCACAACATATCTATGACGTTCAGGAAAGCGAACAGAAGTATTATGAACAAGTCTATGTAGAAGATGATACCATCGAAGACCTCAATGAAACCCTAGACTTCTTCAAAACCAAGACCCATCATGATGACAACTCTATCCTAACACTTACGGTAGCCGAACTTGATCCACCCAATGATTCCTTATCGCTTGTCTTCCCTGATCTCATTGACTGGAATGAACCTGAAACCCATGATATACCAATTTTCCCAGATGATGAATCTATTATCCATTACCTATGTACCGTAAATCCTGAAACAGGCTCTACCAGTGAATGAAATAACGATGTCTGTCTATCAGGGAATGCCAAGTCTCTCAGTCGCAAAAATAAATCAAATAAAGAATCTGATGCTGAAAACCAGTTAATGGCAGCTATAGATCCCAAAAAAGTAAAAGTAAAGGACACATCTGAGGGTGAAAACCTTTTTAAGGCACCTAACGAGGGGAGACTTGACACTCTTCCTGAACATTTTTATGAGTGATCACCCATATTGATTGAACCCACTCAATCAATCAACATTGGTACCACAGAAGCAGCCAGAAACATTCACCTTGCAGAATCTCTAACAGAGGAGGAAAGATCGGCATTCATCATCTTCTTTAAAGAACATCAAATTAACTTTGCCTGGTCATATGCTGATATGCTCAGAGTTGATCCACACTTAATCATGCATCACTTGTCCATTTCTACAAGAGTCAAACCAGTCAAGAAAAAGCTACGAAAGATGAATCCACAGGTGGCACTCATGGTCAAAACTGAATTGAAGAAATTATTAGATGTCGGATTCATTCGACCCATTGACTATGCAGAATGGATTTCCAACATTGTTCGAGTCTCAAAACCAGATGGTAGTATCAGAATATGCACTGACTTCAGGGATGTCAACAAAGCTTGTCCAAAGGATGACTTTCCTTTGCCAAGTATCGATATAATTGTAGATCTCACAACAGGCCATGCAATGTTCTCATTGATGGATGGTTTCTCAGGTTATAATCAAATCAAAATAGCTCCTGAAGATCAAGACAAAATAGCATTCACCTGTCCTTGGGGAACGTACTGTTTGAATGTTATGCCTTTTGGCTTAAAGAATGTGGGAGCCACTTATCAAAGAGCAATGACAACCATATTCCATGATATGATGCACACATTTATGGAAGACTATGTGGATGATTTACTAGCTAAATCCTTCACCAGAGCTGAATATCTCGGCATCTTAACAAAGATCTTTGATCGATTGCAGAAATTTCAAGTCTGACTCAACCCTAAGAAGTGTGTCTTTGGGGTTACATCAGGCAAGTTACTAGGCTACATAGTCTCAACTAAAGGTATTGAAGTTGATCTAGCAAAAGTACAAGCCATCATGGACATGCCACCACCAAAGAATATCAGTCAACTTAGATCTCTACAAGGACGACTTCAATCAATCAGGCGATTCATCACTCAACTAGCAGAAAAAAGTCTGCTATTTAACCACTTGCTACACAAAAACATACTGTTTAGATGGGAGACTAAATGTGCAAAATCTTTTTACCAAATTAAATAGTACCCAATGAATCCACCGGTTCTAGCACCACTAGTTGCAGGAAAGCTTCTTATACTATATATCTCAACAACAGATATTTCACTGGGGGCACTATTGGCACAAGAAGATCAACAAGGAAAAGAACGCACCATATATTACATCAGTAGAACATTGAATGGCTATGAACTCAACTATACATTCATTGAAAAGGCTTGCCTAACAGTGGTCTTTGCATCTCAGAACTTCCGACATTATATGCTAGCACACACTATAAAGCTAGTGGAAAAGATTGATCCACTCAAATATTTACTCAGCAAGGCAGCTCTCACAGGCTGATTGGCTAAATGGGTTATGATTCTCAGTGAATTTGACATCCACTACACAAAAAGATGAGCCATCAAAGGACAAGCAATTGCAGATCAGTTGGCTGAAGCACCACTCCCAGGCAAACACACCATGGAGATCGAATTTCCAGACAGGGACATTTTTGCTCTTTCCTCCAAAAAATGGACCCTATATTTTGATGGATCCTATACACAACATGGTTCAGGGGCCGACATTCTATTCATCATTCCTGAAGGACACACTATGCCAAGATCATGCAGGCTTATGTTTCCATGTACCAATAATGTGGCTGACTATGAAGCATTAGTTATCGACATCAAAATGGCTGTCGAATGGAAAATCACAGAGTTAAAAGTCTATGGAGACTCATAACTGGTCATCAATCAAATCAACAACAACTATCAGACAAAGGATGACAAGTTACTACCCTACAAACGGATGGTGGATGACTTCAAACAATATTTTGTGCACATCACCTTTGAACAAATACCAAGGTTGAACAATAAAGCAGCCGATGCAATGGCTACGATCGCTTCCTTACTACAAATTCCAGAACAACAGAATCGTTATGAGTTCCTGGTAGAGCAACTATTCTCTCCCGCCTATGACCACTCTGAATCCCAGGTTATATATGCTTTGACTGGTTCAGATTCTCCATTATATGGACCAATATACGACTACCTCAAGCATAATATCTTACCCATTGACCAATCCCGTAACCAAAAACGTAACTTTATCCGACAAGCTGCCCGTTACACCCTTACCGCTGATACCTTATATCATCGAGGTCTAGATGGTACTTTTCTTCATTGTCTTGATCATAATGATTCCGATTCGGCTTTACACGAGCTTCATGAAGGTATTTGTGGCACACATTCAAGTGGCACTACTCTTGCTAAAAATCTTCTACAAATGGGATACTACTAGCCTACAATGGAAAAAGACTCATATCATTTCGCCAAGAAATGTCCTAAATGCCAGATCCATGGCAATCTGATACATGCACCACCACAGGAACTACAGCCGTTTACAACATCCTGGCCCTTTTGTCAATGGGGACTAGATCTAGTTGGCAAAATACATCCTTCATCTTCAAATGGACACAAGTTCATTATAACTACAACAGAATACTTTACCAAATGGATAGAAGCAGTTTCCATGACCACAGTGACGGAGAAACAAATTGCCTCTTTTATCCTCAATTATCTGATCTGCAAATATGGTATTCCAAGTTCAATCATCACAGATAATGAATGACCTTTCAAAAACCAAGATATATAGGAACTATGTGAAAAATTTAAAATCCAACATCGGTTTTCTACACCATACTACCCACAGGGAAATGGTCAAGAAGAAGCATCTAACAAGACAATCCTAAAAATCCTCAAGAAAACAGTGAATGATGCAGGCAAAGATTGACACGTACAACTCAATCCAGCACTTTGGACATACAGGACCAGCATCCGCACACCTACAGGAGCAACACCATATTCATTGGTATATGGATCAGAGGCTATTTTACCCTTGGAGGTAGAAATTCCATCTCTTAGAGTTTCTTTGAAAGGTTTAATCCCCGATGAAGAGTATCGAGTTAACCGACTGCAAGAACTAGAACTATTAGATGAAAGACGCCAACATGCTTATATTCATCTCAAAGCATATCAGCAACGCATGTGCAGGAGCTACAATCACAAGGTCATTCCCCGCAACTTCAAGGTTGGTGATCTAGTCCTCAAAGAAAATCCAAGAAATCAGCAAGATAGAGAAAAGAAAGGAAAATTTGAACCTAACTGGTTGGGTCCTTATGTCATCATATCAGTCTATGGATCAGGTGCCTATCAGCTAACAAATTTTGAAGGAGATGTGCTCGATGATCCAACTAACAGCATTCATCTGAAGAAGTACTATACTTAAGGTAGCCTAGTGCACGGAAAAAGCCAAAAACAATAAAAAAAATAAAAAAAATCCAGAAAAAGCAAAAATACAAAGTATAATAAAAACAAATGGTGAAAACCTGGTAAACAGGCGCCCTTGTGAAAGAATGGCTCCTTTATCTATATCCATGCCATTTTATCCATCAAAACATTATCAACCATCGCCCGACACTTAGCATATATCCATTCAGGACATAATTAGCGTAGTCACTATCATGGGTTATCCATCTGTATCCATTCTCTTACCACATTCCACCATGGCTTGGAAATCACTGTACATAATCATATCTAGAGGTACACTCAGCTAGAGGCATTAAATTGTTCAAACACTTGCAAACATTTAAGACATTCCAACTATTGCAAAACTCAAACACATGACATCCAACAAACAAACCTACACTTCATCGCTAAAACAAAACAAAAACAATTCACAAAAATTTCAAGGATGGATGATTTTTTGAAGTACTAAATGTTGCATTATCGCATAAAAGTCTTGATTATTTTGCATTTTGAACTTTTTAAATTGTTGGAATCTCCTCCTTATCTCATAAAAAGCTTCAAAGCTAGAGATCATGAGGAAACTCCAATATTTTTCGTAGTCTTCTATTTGGGAGGCGATCACTTGTACTGTGTGAATATTTTCCTCGAGATGTGATACATTACATATCACTGAAGGCCTGATTCCATTTCACGCATATAAATGATCTACTCTTGTCTGTTTACGCAATATGCACTCAGGTCGTCCTGGTTCAATTATACCTTAACGCTTGTGCTATCTTGCAAAATCAAAAATCATGTAAATTTTACTTAGGTCATTATGGTTCAATTATACCATTATGCTTGTATAAATTTTCAACATATCCTAAAATCAATAAATGCTCCGTGATGATATTCACAAAGAAAGCAAACAAATGGTTATATCGGATGGCAAATACAAAATACGAGATGCTCCAAAACAATTAGCTGCACATCATTTTAAAATTAGTTGCATATCATTCTTACATCATTCATTACATATCATTTTTCATCATTATTACATCATTTTACATCATATCATATTACAATTAGTTGCATATCATAATCATACATCTCATTTTCAAGATACATCTCCCAAGCATATAAAAGCATACATCCTGCATCATACATTACATCATCTATGTAAACATTACATCATCATATAAAAAAAGAAGTCGCTCACAAAACATGCATCCATATACACATCACATGATCAAAAATGGTGCCATCCATATATATATCTCAAAAATGATCCACATGTACAAAATATGTCCAAAAATGTGTCCAGTACAATGCATACAATGCTAAAAAATACAATAGAGACCATGTCTCTCAAGTATGACTATCCCCTGATGGAGATGGTCTCACTCCAGATGCACCCGCCCCTGGATCTCCAGGAGGGTCCTGTCTCACTCCAGATACACTCACCCCTAGATCTCCAGGAGGGTCCTGTCTCGCCGACCCCATCACACCTCGGATCTCAGATCGTGTCCTAGTGGTTCGAGATCGACTCGATCTCGACTGTGCAAAGCTCTCCACTCATTGATCTCTGGGTACTGCAGCCTCATAATGCCGCCTATAATACTCTGCCTCCTGCACTCTCCGTGCCAACTCTCTAAGAGTGTCTCTCAATGGACCACCCGCCGCTGCTCTCTGCACACTCGCCAACGCCTCCTCCACTCATCCTCGCCGCTCTATCTCAGTATCTCTCTCAGTGGTCAACTGAGAAATCTGCCGCTGATATGTCAAAATCTATGCCTGCAGCTGCTGAACAGTAATCTGCAAGGTCCGGATCTGTGCATCCTCCACATGACTTGGCACTCGAACCCGCAGCAGTACTTATGCTGGAGCTACCCCTCCCACTCGCCCTGTCCTCGGTACTAGAGGTGGGAGTATATCTACCCCCCTCCTCACCCCCCACTGCAGCTAGCACCTCCATCACTCTCCCCTCTCTCCCAGCTCCGATAGCTAATCCTCCTCTCCCCCTCTCAATCCTCTCCTACCGTACCACTCTCTCCACACCTCTACCTCCCCGCCTCCCTCTGGCTCCTCTACCTCCTCCATCCTCCCCATCATCTCCATCGTCTCCCTCATCTCTCTCCTCCCCATTCAAGTCAAATGCTGGCCTCATCTCCTCCGGATCTGAGATCCTCGCCACTACCCATGTAGCAAACAAACGGGCAAACTCATCTGTCATCCCTGCATCCTAAATCTCTAGGGCATAATCCCAGATCTGTCCCGCCAACCCTGTAAACTCCTCTATAGCCACGACACTATCAATAGTCGGCCCCCAATCGGCCACATCCTGCTATCGCCGTGCATATAAACATGCTCCCTAAGGAATCCCTTGCTGGTGCCCAAACTACCTCAAAACTCGGGTCACCTCAAACTGCTCAATGATGAACGGGGTCCTCCCAATCAGATACCTTGTCATAAATACAAAAGGCATCTCTATCCCATCCTCCGCCCATACCTCACAACCTGTATACGGTCTCCAGGTGACCGTATCAATATCATCAAAAACCCTCCTCCAATGCTCTAATTTGCCCAGCTTACGCTGGACAACTAGACCTTTATATCCGTAGGCATATGCTGCACCTACGGGCCTGTCTCTATCTGCCAATGGCCTCGCTGCTAGAATGTGCTCCCAACACCATACCTATAATAGAGTCACGTCAGCTGATAAACTGTTGTAATCAAGGTATACTACCTCATGAAGGCTCCTGTAAAGATGAGCCAGAATAGCTGACCCCCATGAAAATCTCCACCCCTGCATCACCATCTGCTCCAAAACTAGCCCCCATCCCACTGAAAATCCTTTTGACCTACGATCAGGACAAAGGAATCCCTCAATAAATCCTGCTAGTACAGAAAGCAGTGGTGCATAGCCTAGATCCAAAAACTCCTGCCAAGGGATCTCATATCCATAGATAGTATCATGCTGAAAAATGCACCGCAGTACCTCTGTGCCACCCTCCTCTGACTGCTCATAGGGAAGTATTGCCCCTACTACATGAATCTGCAAAATCCAGTAGCAATCCTCTGGTGTCACTATCATCTCTCCAGTGGCAAAATGAAAGGTGTTCGTGTCGCTATGCCACCACTCTGCCAACACTGTCAAAAGCCCCCGGTTCACAGTGAACCGAGGCATATCCAGAAGAGAGGTCAATCCACATCTCTCTATAATGTCCAAATCTGCCTGTGATAATCTCAGTATTAACGTCCACGGTCTCGGAAATCTTTCCCTCGACTGAACAATACCCAATCGCTCCTGTCAACAAATCTTAAAACAAATCCAATATCAGTTTCCACATCAACACAAAGATATCAAAATCAAACTTACATCAACAACATGAAACAATTTGCTCATCTATATCAAAGTTCAAAATCCTATCATTTCATATCAACTTGTAAAACAACTCAATTTTTCAAAAACCATATCAAAACTTGTAAAACAACTCAAGTACGAAAATCACATAAACTTGTAAAACAACTCAAGTTTCCCACCCATATCAGCTTGTAAAACAACTCAAGTTTCCAACCCATATCGGCTTGTAAAACAACTCAAGCTTTCATACACATTGAATTTGAAACAGAGCACACAAATACATCATATTCTGATCAATACAACAGATTGATATCTATATATAACTTGAAAACTCACAAATCAAAACAAGTTATACAAATACTCATCTTGGATAAACTCATTAAAACACGACAGGCCAACAAAACAAATTTTCAACTCGGTCAAAACTGCAAAATTTTTCAGATGGGCTAAAACAGATCTTCAATGCGCTAAATCACCCCCACGTGCTAGGCTGCTTCTCCTACGCGTTATTCTATCTACCCTATGCGCTAGATACAGTCTACGCACTAAAATTTTCACCCAATGCGCTACCTAACCCACCCCATGCGCTAGACTCTGCCTATGCGCTAATCTACCCTTCCTAAGCGCTACCCTTTTAGCCCTATGCGCTAGGTTAGTCCTACGCACTAAACCCCCTTACCTATGTGAACCCCAGCGGCCCCTATGCGCTAGGTTACACCTACGCGCTACCCTGTTAACGCGACACACTACCCAACACTTTATATGTGCTATTTTCTATGCATGCACTAACCTAAAATTTTTATGCGCTAGCCTACATTTTTCGGAAGCAACCCCTAAATTAAACCTGATGCGCTACTTCACACTTCGTATGCGCTACTGTTGACCCTAGACGCGCTAAAATGAAACACCCAAACTTTGAAAATCAAAAAACACTTAAAAATGACAAAATAAAAAATCCAAAAGGGGTCAAAAATGTTGACTTACTGGTGGTCCACGCGCTACAAGTCAACAAAGCAATAAGCATTTTCTCTGTGATAAGGAATAGGCATTTTCTCTCCAAAGCAAATTCTCTTTCTCCAAAGTCAGCAAAGCACAAATGAACCTAATTTGAGCCCTTTTCCCCTTTTATAAGAGGAAAATGAAATTAGGGTTAGCCAACTGGACCTGTAATATGGTCGCGGTCTCCCCTATACTAAAACAGTTGTAACTTATTGGGAGATGAATCAATCTGTACACTTTTTACATGCAAGAAATCATACACATCATACGAACTTCATCAATTTAAATCAACAATTTTTCAAAAAAAAACAAAAAAACGAAAAAAAAATTGAATCATCTCCCGAGGGGGCATCACACATCAAATATCGAATCTGGGGCATCACACATCAAATATCGAATCTCGGACATCATCATATCAAATCGAAACTGGGGCATGACTTGCAAATCAAAGAGCGACACAAAAAAATTGCATTTGATCATAAATCATGATAAAGCATCATTTTCTTTGAAATAACATGTGCACACACGCCACTTCAAAGAGGGGCAAAATGTAGACATATAAAATGACTATATTCCTAAATGAATATTTTATGTTCATTTCCCTATTTGATTAAATCTAATTTAATTAAATTATCCACATTCTTCTATTTTATTAAGTAAATTACTCAATTTATTTAAATAAAATTCATTATACCATATATAATTATTTTTATTTTTTTTTAAAAGTAAAAAAAAGCAAAAAAATGCAGAAGGGTTCGCAAAATACAGATGGCAAGGCGAATGAGATGGAGGTTGGAGCTGGCGGCGACGACAGTGAGAATATATTGACCATTGATGTCAGCGAGGAAATAGAAGATGATATCAATTTTTTAAAAGATCTTGCAATAATTTGCAGGTTCATCGGACCGAAATCAGATAGAAAAACAATCGAAAAATGGATAGTGGAAACATGGAAAACGCCACAGATAACAAAATTTATGCCGAAAGGTTTCTTTATAGTGGTTTTTGCGACAGAGGAAGAACGGCAAAAGGTTTTGGATGGTGGGTTATGGATTATGAATTCGAAACCGCTATATATTCAGAAGTGGTGCAGGAATTTCAACCCAACAAAAACAGAGCCTTATGAAAAACCAATATGGATTCGTTTAAACAACTTGCCAATGGAATACTGGTCGGAGGAAGCGTTGGAAAAAATAGGTAGAACTTTGGGAACCCTAATGGAGGTTGATGCGGAAATTGCGAATGGGAATTCGTATCTGTATGCAAAAATAAAACTTGCAGCGATCAGGAGAGTGCCACAACGGATTAAACTTAGAGGCCATGGAATGGAATGGATCCAGAAAATTGAAGTGGAGGAGGAGAAATATTACTGTTCTAGGTGTGGCCATAGAAACCATGATTCAGACAAATGCAAATACAATAAAACTGAGAAACAAGTATGGAGGGCGAAACAGGTGGCAGGTATTGGAAAAATTGATGCGCCTCCACAATTAAATTATAATGAGCAGGTGAATGCAAACATTGGTATGAAACAGAAAGGAGAGGAATTGATGTTCGAGGGAAAGAGCACAATGGGAATGGAGGGAAAAACTGGGAAACATGATCCAATTGAGCAAAATGACATCGGATGGATGGATGAAGGACTGTTTGAAGAAGATGAAGAGAGAGATGAACTAGATATGATAGACATTAGAAATATTAGCCAATCAGTGGTTATACCTAAGGAGAAAGGGACTAGAGGGAAAGGCCGGAAGTCAAACAAAACAAAAAGGGAGGAAGAAGCGATGGAGAAAGGACTGATCAGTGTATCTGAATTCCTGAACAGGAGGTGTACCAAGGGAGTGAATCGCTCCCTTGGGATGCAATGAAGATTGTCACATGGAATGTCAGGGGCCTAGTGGCCCCTGACAAATGCTGAATGTTAAAATGACATTTGGCAAAAATTGCTAGTGATATCGTGATGATTCAAGAAACTAAGTGTAGCATTGAGGAGAGCGTTAGGTTTATTAAAACCTGCAGGGATTGGATGGACATCTTTGTACCAGCAGTTGGAAGAGCAGGGGGGTTGGTATATTATGGAATTCGTGTACGGTAAACATCAGCATGCTGACTGAAGGGAAGCAGTGGATATGTTGTCATGTGTAGGACAGACTCAGAAAAATGGATTTTGAACTATGGAATATATACGGGCCCACGACATCATAGGAGAAAGTTTTGTTATGGGAAGAGGTCGAAAGTAGAATAGAAATGAATAAGAATAAGCAAATTATAATTGGAGGAGATTTTAATGCAATTATGGACTTGGAGGAGAGGCAAGGAGGTAATAAGAAAATAACCAGGGATATATTAGAATTTAGGAATTTTATACAAAGGATTGAGGTGGTTGACTGCAAGCCGTCAAATGGATGGTTTACATGGAATAACAGAAGACAAGGATTGGATTATATTGCTGAAAGATTAGAGAGGTTCTTAAAAGGATCTTTCTGGGAGGAAGCAAATATTGCAACAATAGTCAAAACCTTGCCGTATAGTATTTCTGATCACTTTCCGGTACAATTAGAAATTGGCAGTGAAATCCAGACAAGCAGTGGTTATTTCAAGTTTCAAAATATGTTGTGGCGTGAGGAGAAATTGTTGGAAAACCTGAGAAATTGGTGGGAACAATGCAAGGATATTAAAGGTACGCCTAGTTATTGTTTTACAAAAAAAATAACTTTCATAAAAAACCAGTTAAAAATATGGAATAGGGAGGTTTTTAAAAACATTTTCTTTGAAAAGGAAAAAGTTGAAAAGCAATTGGAAACACTGAATCTCAAAATTTTAAAAAATGGAATGGAGCACGATGACTATCAAAAAGAAAAGATATTGAAGGCTGAACTCGCTGAGATATTAGCCAGAGAAGAAATTTATTGGAAAGATAAGTCCAGGGAGACATGGATCAAAGAAGGTGATAAAAACTCAAAAAAAAATCATGCATTAGTCAAGGCAAGAAGGGCACAAAATTCTATTCAGGAGATAAAGAATGAAGAGGGGATGACATGCGTTGAGAGGGACAGCATTGGAAAGGCTGCGGAGGAATACTTCAAGAAGATTCTGAATGACAAAGATGGTAGAAAGAATACAGACTCTGGGATGGTGTTAGACGCTGTGCCAAGAATTATTTCAGAGGAAGACAATCGGATGTTGTTGGAACCTTTCTCAGAGGAGGAAATTAAGAAGGCTGTGTTCAGACTTCATCCTGACAAAGCTCCTGGACCAGATGGAATGACTACAAGATTTTATCAGAATTGTTGGGAGTTCATTAAAACAGATTTAATGGAGGTATTAGAACATGTTAGAAAGAACGGGAAATTTGTGAAAGAAATCAATAATACGGTACTAGTTGTGATTCCTAAAAAGACAAATCCCACATCATTTGAGGAATATAGACCAATTGCATTATGCAACTCCATATATAAAATTATAACGAAGAGATTAGCAAACAGACTGAAAGTTGTATTACCAAAATTGATTTCAATCAAACAAAATGGCTTTACTCCAGGAAGAGAAATAATTGACAGCATCATTCTTACAACAGAAACATTGCACTCAATCATTCAGGACAAAAAGAATGCAATGATGATTAAACTAGATATTTCTAAGGCATACGACAAAGTCAGATGGGAATTTCTGATTGAGGTAATACAAAAGATGGGATTTTCGCAAAAATGGATTGAGATTATAAAAGTATGTATAAGTACTCCACATTATTCAGTGGCGATAAATGGATCTTTATTCAGTTTCTTTGAAAGCTTGAACGGACTGAGACAGGGGGACCCGATATCTCCATTCCTATTCGTTATCATGGCGGAGGCATTAAGTCGGTATATTGCAAAGTTGAGAGAGAATAAGGTGTGGAATGGGATCGAAGTACATGCTAATATACAGGCTATCACACACTCACAGTTTGCTGACGATACAACACTATTTGGGGAAACATCGGTAACGGAGGCTGAGATAATAAAGTTGGTGTTGAATAATTATGCTATGGTCTCTAGACAGCACATTAACAGAAAAAAAATGGAGGTGTTTTTCTTCAATACCAAAAAGGAAATACAGGCTAAGATTGCGAAAATACTCAGATGCACAATTGGAACACTTCCGGTGAAGTATTTAGGTGTACCACTGATTGGGGGGAAAGCCAAGAAAGACGTTTGGGAGGAAATGATCACAAAATGCAGGCAGAAGACCAAGACATGGAAACATAAATGGCTTGCACTCCCTGGTCGAATTTTGTTAATCAAGACAGTTTTATCAGCCATGCCAATTTACGCAATGTCTATATTCAAATTGTCCTACAAGGCAATACAGACACTTGAAGGCTTTTTGAAAAAGTTTCTCTGGGAGGGAGCAAAACAGGTTAAGAAAATACCATTGATTGGTTGGGATACAACATGCAGGTCTAGAGAGGAAGGAGGAGCTGGAATTAGAAATCTTGGAATGTAGAATTTGGCCCTTGGAGCAAAGTTAATTTGGAAGGTGTATCGTTCACCTGAGAAATTATGGTGCAGAATTATACAAAAGAAATATCTAGACAATAACGATCCCGCTAGAATACTAACTGCTATTGATTATAGGGGAGGGTCTTTGATATGGAAATTTATGAGAGAATGCAGATTCATTATAACGGACCATATCTCATGGAGGATTGGAGATTGGAAAAGTGCTAAATTCTGGGAAGATTCCTGGGATGGACATGAGAGTATTAGCAAGATTGTTGGGAATAAGGAATGGATCATCGAGGCCAAAGGCAAATATGGTGAATTAGTAGTGAATTATGTTAAAAATGATGCTCAGGAGGTGGGAAAATACGAATGGAAAGCTATACAACTGGTATCTATTGATAATGATGACCTAAGGACACTTATGGAAATCTTGGAATGAAGAAGAATTACTTTAAGGGACAGGAGTGATGAGATAATTTGGTGTGCAGCTAAGTCCGGAGAATATTCAGTTAAGCTGGGTTATCAAATACAAGAGGTTGCAAGAACGAAAAGTGAGTGGCCACATAAGGTATGCTGGCATAAACAAGTTGCCCCGAGAGCTGGGGCATTCTTATGGACAGCTCTCCATGAAAGAGTGTTGACTGGTGAAAGATTGAAATTGTATGGGATACAAGGTCCTAGCATATGTACACTATGTAGGCATAATGAGGAATCACTAAACCATCTATTGCTCAATTGTCCTTTTGCTAGACAGTGTTGGAATTGGCTAAACAAGAGTCTAGGATGGGAATGCGCCAACGATATCAGTTTAAAAAATTGGATTACAAGCTGGCCTTTATTGTACCAAAAGTCATTATGGGGATCGTTATGGATAATAGCACCTTCAATGGTGATTTGGCAGATTTGAAAAGAAAGAAACAGGAGAATATTTGAAGGAAAGGAAAGCACTGTGGAAAGAATTATAGAAAAAATCCAAAACAGTTTATGTGAAGTGGCGAATGCAAAGGTTTACAGTAGAAAAATTGAATATATAAGTGACTGGGATAAGAAAGTACAAATGGAATGGAAATGATTAATCCCACCAAAGATAAATGTGATATCAATGAAGGTTAGAAGAATAAATGCGGTCTGGGAGCTTCCATCAAAAGGATGGGTCAAGCTCAACTTTGATGGGGCTGCGAAAGGAAATCCTAGGCAGGCTGGATATGGAGGTATAATAAGGAATGATGAAGGTAGTATATTGGGATGCATTGCAGGTAATATGGGTATAGCAACTAACAATGAGGTAGAAGCTTGGGCGATGGCAAGAGGAATCAAATTGTGTGTGGAACAAGGGTACAACATGGTGGAAGTGGAAGGTGATTCACAGATAATTATCAATGCAGTTATGCAACAAAACATACCCAATTGGAAATTGCAACAGTATCTGGATGACATAAGACAAAATTTGATGCAAATACAACAGTATAAAGTCGCTCATGTATACCGAGAAGCGAACAAAGCTACAGATTGGTTAGCAAATATGGGGGTAAAGGCGGACAGAGAGACCAAATTTATTAAACTAGATGGATGGAGTGATGACATTATCACAATTGTTAGGAATGATTTCGAGACTGGAAAAAGGGGAAAAAAGAAAGGAATCGGATAGGCGTGGTTAAAAGGTACGGGTCTGGCAGGACTGAAAAAGACTGATTAAGGAAATCCAAGGAAGATCGAAAGAATATGAGGAGGACTGACCAAATCGGAAAGGTATAGATTTAAGCATATTGACGAAGGAAACTGGCAGACCTTGTACTCGTTCTGGGAAAGTGAGATGGATCGGATAGACATTGGACCAAAGGATTCAGATAGTTAAAATGCTATAAATGAAGCAGAGGGGTTGGAGAGTGGCTAAGTTTGTTGAGCAGAAATGGTGCACCGATTTGGGCTTAGCTACTTGTGCAATGAGGAAACCATTCGTGCACAATGTAGAAGGCTGTTTAACACAGATGAATTGATGCACAGAGCGGTTTGGAGGATTGCAAACGAGGTATTGGGTGGTGATCGACATTGGTGCGACGGTTTTGTGTATGAAGCGGTGCTTTGCCTACTGATTGACATTATCAGCTCCAAGGAAGCATGTGTGCAGAGGATTGGTGGATTTGTTCGAGCATGCGATGGGCTGGCAGTTGCAAATGTAATGTTGGAAGTGGATACGAACTACTGGGTCAGTGTGATGGGGATATATTTTAATGGTGCTAACTACATTTCCTCAGACTTGGAGGATGAGGATGGCTCGGAGGATGAAAGGGAGGAAAGGATGCGCGATAACGAGGCTAAGGATAAGAAGAGATCTTTCATTATGGAAGCTTGGGAAGTTTTCAGAATTGGAGTCCGGAATGGGGATATGGGTCCTTTTAGAAGACTTCTCAGATCTGAAGAAAATTGGCTCTCTGCTGCTGCTGCTGTTCAGGTGGTGGGAATTGGAGAAAACATGGCTACTATTGTGAATTATCTTGGTTTTTAGTTGACATTAGGCTATTTTGGTTACAAACAATGTATGATGAAGGAATGTATGGGAGTTATCCCCCTTGGATAACACTTATCTATAAAAATAAAAAATAAAAAAATTCATTATACCCATTTAATAAATAAATCATTTTATTCAATTAAATCCCCCTAGCCACTTTTAATTAAATTCAAATTTAATTAAATAGTTATCCTAAATTGAATAAATCAAATTTATTTAATTACAACCAAATTGAATGAATTAAATTATTTCAATTAAATCCTATTATCCCCCCCATCCACTTGCAAAATCCCAAACCCCTTCCTAATCCCTTCTAGAATCTTCTAATCACTTCTAATTAACCTAACCCTCTTCTAAACTTTGTCACATCCCTAAGCAAAGGGAAGTCACTTCTCAAAAACCTTAAAGTCTTTGATAACCATTAAAGGTTTTCAACCTTCAACCACCAAAACCCTTAAAGTCTTTAAAAACCATTGAAGGCTTCCAACCTTCAACCACTTAATCCCCAAAGTCTCCAATAACCATTAATGGTTAATTCAAACCCTCCCACATGGTTAAAAAATTTGTTTTGACTCAACCTCTACCCAACCCAAAGGTCTCATCAGGCCATTAATGCTTTGACCATGATTATCTCTTAATCATTTGCACAAAGGTTTATTCTTGGATTAATTCTTAATCTAGTGGGTAAACCTAATTTAGACTTGACCCTTAGCCTCTAGATAACTATGAGGTCTTCTCAGGCCTTTAATGCCTCCAACCTCTTCTTTCAACCCAATCTTATGTTGACATTTGTCACCATGTCATTGGTGCAAATTGTGCACATGGATCCCCAACTTTCAAACTTGGCCCTTGATTAAACCTTTCAATCCTGACTATTCATTGCCCTGTTTATGCTATAAATAGAGCTCTCATTCCTCCATTCTTAATGATCATCTTTCAAATTTGAAGCATCACACTTATGCTCAAATTCTTTCAAGCTTTCATTTCATATATGCTCATCATTTAGCCTCGTTTAGATCATAAATTAGACTAATATGCATGCTTAGATTACTTTCTTTATCATTTTAGTTCAATCATAGACTAAATATAGTATGCTAGGATAGTATTCATACTAATCTCATCATCTTATCATCTAGTTTATTGCATTTTAGCATCATACATAGCTTACAACACATCTCATACTAAAATCAATCAAAAGCATCTCTCGTTCTCATATTTGCCATCCCTAAACCATTTTGCTCAGTGATCTAAGAGCAAAAACGTTGGTTTGAGGGACATTGTGAGATAGAGAACCATGGGACCCTCCTTGGGAAGCTGAGTAATACTACGTTACTCCATAGCTTGCACCAAGAAGTCCTGTGTGTGTGTGTGGACTAGTATTTAACTAAATTTTCACATATTAAGTTTTATTCACCCACTTTTCCACCATACACTACGATTATCATAGGACTATAGGTCACAAAATGACAAGTTGCTACAAGTTGAAAAACTTGGTCCAAGATATGATAGACCAAGGGGATATCACAATTCATATGGATAAGACCTCAACAAACATGAATCATATGATTTTTAAAGATCCATTTGTTAAGCATGACAAGGGAAAAACTACCACATCAGGTGCCCAAGACAACATGGCTAATTCCATGAAAGTGTCATACAACTACACTATTCATGCCATTAGCTCAGAAGAGATAACAAACGATGATTCACAAGAAACACCTATTCAGCAGGACCAATATCAAGACACTCATAAAGATAACAACCAAATTTGCATGATATCTAAAGGACCAAAGTATGATGATGATACAAATCTTTGTCTCCAAGACTGGGGGCAAGATCAACCATCTCACTCAGATTGGTTTAAGGATGAACTCATTGAACATATTATGAATGTCAAACATACACATTGGGACTATGAAGAAGGATTTAATATAAATCTAGATAAGACAACACAAATGATACAATTGCTATAATCACAATTACTCCTAGAGACAGAGACTATGCAGTGGTTACTCGCAGGTCAAAGGTAACCTTGCAAGGGATACCACAAAATCAACCACCAGCAGTAGGGACTTACAATGTAGTTGAGCAACTTAAGAAAACTCCGACATAGATATCCTTATTTGAACTACTACATATTTCACCCAATCATAGAGCTATACTGGACAAAGCACTTCAAGATTTAGTAGTGGATAGAGATATAGATGAACGTGCCTTCCAGTCTATGGTAGGAAATCTGACACAAGGTACACATATTGCATTTACAAAACAAGATATTCCTAGTGATAAATTGCTTCATAATGACCCACTACATCTGGAAGCTTACATTCACAAGAAAAGAATCAGAAGAGTACTTATAGATGGGGGAGTCGGTCTGAACATTTGTACCTTAAAGCTGGTCAAAGCACTGAGATATTATGAACTTCACATTGATTCTTCCAAAAGGATAAACATCAAGGCTTACGATGATGAAGAACATCCATCTAAAGGCATTATAACATTACTTGTACAAGTAGGACCAATAATGATAGAGGTAGCTTTTCAATTCTTGGACAGAGAGCTAGGATATAACATGTTATTGGTCTGCCCATGGATCCACACTATGCAAGTAGTACCATCTACATTTCATTAGTGTGTCAAATTCCCATACAATGGTATTGAAATCACCATAAAGGGCGATCCAAATTTGTTTCAACATTGTAATTATCTAAAAGATAGTGTCGATAATCAGGTACCTATTAATCAGGCTGCACCTCTCACTACACAGTTGGAAACATTGAAAATCACAGAAATACAACAAGATATGCCTACGACATCCTCCTTACAAATAAAGGATATGGGTTGTGGAGAGTACTCTATTGCAAATACTTTAAATGGGAAACAATTGTCTCTTTCTCCTAAGTCCTTTGGGAAACCTCACACTACAATACAAAAGAAAGACAAAGGAAAAGAAATTGTCAGATACTCAGACTCATGCTCTTTCATTAGATGGGAAGACTAAGAAGAAGAATCCTTGAATGAAGATGTTAATCATTGGATATATAGAGAAGAAGATCATATGAAAACACCTAGAATACACACAGATCAATATGACAATGGATTCAAAATACTCCAAAGATATGGATATGATGGTACCACAGGCCTAGGGTTAAAAAAGAAAGGAAGACTAGAACCTGTTGTTCCTAATGATAATCTAGGAAATCAAGGATTGGGATACAAGCATGTACAACTTATCACACAATCTAGATAGCGTACCCTTGATATACTAAATAGTCCAAACAAACCATCAGATTACATATCACAAAGGAATTGGTCCACACAGGCTCTTCCATCTTCAACTCAAACAAGCAATCAGGTACCTACATCACCAAGCACAAAATCAGATGGGGAAGACATGAGACAACTCTTGCAAGAACCCACCACGGAGTTACAAAATGATGCAGTTATTGACACAATAGTATAGGCTAATGTGACAACAGATGTAGGATTACCCCCACCACTTGATTCCCACCCATGGTTATTGTCACTACTTTTACCATGAGAAGCCACTCAGGCTCAACCAGATAAAACAGATGAAGAAAGATTGCAAAGGCTTATACCTGGCTTAAGAAGGGTCACTAATGCATAAAGAAGACTAGTCAATCTACAAAGGAATCAGGGATAGGAACAAGAAGAAATAAGTGATGATAGCCCATATGATGAAACATATATTGACAGTGAGACAGATTCTCATGACTATGAATTCTTATCACTCGATGATTCTAGCCCACCAAAAAGTGTAATATTAAGGAATCAAATAAGGCTTATACAAGATAAAGATACACAAAGCCAGTCAAACAATCAAGTCTTCATGTTATCCAAGTCTACTAAAGAAGGGAGTAATGATTTACCCCTAGTACATTCACACTTGATTGATTGGGGGCAAGAAGGAAAACCAACACTGGATTGGTTTGAAAACAACGAAGCAATTTTAGAATTTTTAGGAGTCAGAAAGGGATTTCCGCAAGGTGACCATAAAGAAAGGTTTGCTATAGACCTAAATAGAATGGCGTACTTCAGAGAAGAAAGTACTTCTCAAACAGAAGATAAGGATCAAACTACCCCTAAAGACTTGGGAAATCTTCCTATGGAAAGAGAAAGTTCAGCATTACTTACAGAGGAAACGGAAGAAGTAAATATAGCAGAAGGGGAAGTTGTACATAACATCCATTTGGCAAAATCACTAAGCAAAGAAGAAAAAGATAGATTCATTCATTTTTTCAAGCAGCGACCTATCAACTTTGCTTGGTCCTATTCAAACATACTGGGCTTAGATTCTGAATTAGTGTTGCATCACTTACCATTGATACTAGGAGTTAAACCTTACAAGCAAAAATTAAGAAAGATGCATCCAAGTATTGCATTGCTGGTTAAAATAGAATTACAAAAGTTGTTGGATGTAGGTTTTATCAGACCTATTGACTATGCGGAATGGATATCCAACTTGGTACCTGTGACTAAACCCACGAGAGGCATCAGAATCTATACAGATTTTTGAGATCTAAATAAAGCTTGCCCTAAGGATGGCTTCCCGCTACCTAATATCGACATGATAGTTGATCTCACAGCTAGAAATGAGATGCTATCCTTAATGGATGGTTTTTCAAGATACAACCAGATTAAAATTGCACCAGAAGAGCAACATAAAATGGCCTTTACATGCCCATGGGGAATGTACTACTGGAATGTGATGCCATTTGGTCTTAAAAATGCCGGGGCAACATACCAAAGAGCCATGACAACATTATTTCATGACATGATCCATAACATAATGGAAGATTACATAGATGACATATTGGCTAAATCACAAACTAGAGAAAGTCACCTTGCAGTTCTTACATGAATATTTGATCGGTTGGAATAGTATAATGTCAAATTAAATCCAAAGAAATGTGTGTTTGGTGTAACAACAGGTAAAATATTAGGGTTTATAGTATCAAACAGAGGAATTGAAATAGACCCTACCAAGGTCAAGGCAATTATTGATATGCAACCTCCATCAACACTTAAATAGCTTAGAGGGTTACAAGGAAGATTGCAATCCATAAGGAGATTCATAGCACAGTTAATAGATAAGTGTCACCCATTCCAGCATTTACTCAGGAAAGAAGTTACTTTTAAATGGACAGAACAATGCCAGGAAGCTTTCCAAGCTCTAAAAGATTATCTTTTGAACACACCAGTGTTAATATCTCCTACTCCAGGATAAACTCTATTGTTATACATATCAGCAACGAACTCAGCTTCTGGAGCTCTATTGGCACATCATGACAAAAATGGAAAAGAAAGAGCCATTTATTATATAAGTAGGACTTTGATCGGCTATGAGCTCAATTATACCCCCATAGAGAGAGAATGCTTAGCAGTAATCTTTGCATCCCAAAAGCTCAGACACTACATGTTGAGTCATAAGGTACAACTCATTGCACAATTTGACCCACTCAAATACCTATTGAGTAGAGCGACATTGATCAGGCGATTGGCTAAGTGGGTTATGATCTTGAGCGAGTTTGATATAGAATACATAGATAGAAAAGCTATCAAAGGAAAAATCATAGCAGATCAATTAGTAGAGGCTCCTATACAAGACAATCACCCATTGCTAATAGACTTTCTAGACTAATCGTGTTTACACTAACTACCTCAATAATGTGGAAGTTATACTTTGATGGGTCATATACAAATCAAAGATCTGGAGTAGGTATTCTCTTCATTACTCCTCAAGGGGATGTTATACTCAAGTCATTTAGGATCAATTTCTCATGCACCAACAATATGGCAGAATATGAAGCTCTCCTCATAGGGCTTCGTACAATGATGCAATGGAAAATACAAGAGTTACAGGTCTATGGTGATTCACAGTTAATTGTAAACCAGGTCAATGATGATTACAATATGAAGAATGACAAACTCATGCCTTATAAAAAGTTGGTCGAAGATTACAAGGAGCATTTTAGTAAAATTACCTTTGAACAAATCCCCAGAATACAAAAAAGGCAGCAGATGCAATGGCGACCATAGGATCTCTTCTGAATATGCCTGCTAATGAAACTCAGTTTGAGTTTATCATAGAACAGTTAATGCTACTTGCATATGAGACTCCCTTATCAGACTATGTATGTGCAATTGTGGGTCTAGAATCACCTTGGTATAATGAAATATATACTTATTTGCATACCCAATACATGTCACCAGATCTATCCAGAAATCAAAAGAGGACCTTTATTTGTCAGGCATCTAGATACACCATTATAGCTAATGCTCTGTATAGAAAGGGTTTCGATGGTACTCTTCTTTGTTGTCTAGATGAGAATGAAGCACACCTTGCTTTGAAAGAAGTCCATGATGGAATCTGTGGGGCTCACCAAAGCGGTCCACCATTATCAAAGAAACTGCTAAGAATAAGGTATTACTAGCCAACCATGGAAAAAGATGCTTACAAGTATGTATAGAAGTGTAAACAATGCCAAATGCATGGAGACCTTATTCATGCACCAGCACAAGATCTTCAACCCATCACATCACCATGGCCATTTTCATAATGGGGATTAGATCTAGTAGGTAAAATCAACCCTACTTCATCCAACGGGCACAAGTTTATCTTGACAGCCACTGAATACTTTACAAAATGGGTTGAGGTGATTCCTTTAACATACACCACTGGAAAGCAAATAACAAAATTCATGCTCAACTACATTATATGTAGATACAGAATTCCAATGTGCTTTGTTACAGATAATGGGAGTCCATTTAAAAACCAAGAAGTGAAAGAGTTGTGTGACAAATTCCACATACAACAGAGATTTTCCATACCATATTATCCACAAAGTAATGGGTAAGCTGAGGCTACAAATAAAAAAATATTGAAAATTCTTAAGAAAGTTGTTACTGACATAGGATGAGACTGGCATCTCCAGTTGAATCCTGCTCTTTGGGCCTACAGAACAGGAGTATGCACACCTACAGGAGCAACACCATATTCCTTTGTCTATGGTACTAAAGCGATACTCCCCATTGAAGTAGAAATACCATCTCTAAGAGTATCCTTACAGAACATTATATCAGAAGAAGACTACAGGGTAGCAAGGTTGCAATAACTAGAAACCCTTGATGAAAAATGACAAACAACATTCAATCATTTACAAGGATATCAAAATAGACTGAGACGAAGTTACAATAAAAGGGTCCACCCACGAACCTTTCAAGTGGGAGATCTAGTACTTAAAGAGAATAAAAGGAACTTAGCAGAATGAGAAAGGCTAGGGAAATTTGAACCTAATTGGCTAGGTCCTTTCATTATAACAAGGGTCATAGGCAATGGTGCCTATCATTTGGCTACCATGGAGGGAGATACAATCTCTGACCCTATGAACAACATGCACCTTAAGTGATATTATACCTAAGGGCTGTATAGTTTAGGTTTTGCTTTCCACATATCATATCATATCATTTAAAACATTCCATAACATGTAGTTTCCTTTTTAGATGCAGTGCATTCTTAAAGTTCTGCATTCTTATATAGAAGCATCAAATAAAACAAGGCAACTATTCGAGTTTATCATTCGTTGGCATCTAAAGAAAACAAGGGTCATTGCCTTTCTTAGATATTCGGACGTGAAGTTTTTGGGGTTCTAAAGTCATTCATTCTCAACATTACCCTGTAACGATGCTTTACTTATGGTTGGGTAGTGGTTTCACTATTTGAGACTTGTTAACCTACAATCTATCAATTGCTATACCTCAAACACAATAAATCTCTAAATTCATTCTAGACACCTAGTTGATCATATGACTAGTGAAAAATCTAAAATTCTACTTCAGTGCCGCTATAATTGTCACACCCAAGTAAGTTTCATTACTCACAAGTCAAGGCAATAAAATAAAAATAAAAAGAGCTATGTCAAATATCCATCTAAAGGCAAAAAGAGCAATGATATATAACTGAAATATCATGTATACAAATATGATAAAAAGCTTGAATATGGGAACATGCAAGTAACTCCATCAAGGCTATGAACGCCTACCTGCAATGGAGCAATATTTGAGAAATTATAGTCTATAACCTCGTCGAAGCTCTCAAGGCTTGCGGGCAGTGAGGCTCTATTCAGGATGCTTTTGAAGTTAGAATAATCCATGTAGCTAGTCATATAGGATGCTAAGGATCTTTAGTGAACACAAGAGTAGGAATTAACTCATCTACACACACATGGGAAAAAGAAGATCAAAGTTTCAAGAACCAATGGGGAAGTTTTCTGCATCTCCATTTGTAAAACCTAGTCACTAAGTGTGTTGAGATGAATGTTTTGAAGGGCCTTAGAGATCAATTGATAGCTTATCTATGAAATTTTTTGCACCTCCATTTCAATTGGTGTATTCAAATGCAAAAACAAACATAGTCAACCTTGTTCGAATAGGAAATGCATCTTCATCCTGCACATTGCATTCACATAGGTCATGTCAAAAATTCATTTGTCTCCATATGCATTCTACAGATCATCATGTCATATAGGTTTGCACACTAGGGGCATAACTAAAAAAATCCTAAAAAATCAGTTAAAGTTCTAAAAAAATCCAAAAAATCATATAAAGTCCTGAAAAAATTCAAAAACAATTGAAAAAATTAAAAAAAAATTGAAAAATTGAAAATCCAAAAAAAATTGAAAAACTCAAAAATCAAAAACAATTGAAAAACTCAAATCCAAAAACATTGGAAAACTCAAAACCCAAAAAAACATTGAAAATCATGAAATACCAAAAACATCCATATAAAGTCCTAAAAAAATCATCCAAAAACAGTCAAATATCAATCTAAATAATCCAAAAACATCTAAAAAGCTCTTGGAAAGGAACTAAAAATCGAAAATCAATCAATCAAAACATTTGTAATAAGATGTCTTGTGAGAAACAAATACCCTAGCAGATATCCAGCAAACACTTTGCATGAAGTTAACAAAGGATACGACTATCTAGTCAAACTATCTTATCAATCGTATCATATCCATATCAACACGATCATTATCTTGTCTTAAACAGAAGAGGATACACTCAAAATCAGATAGGTCAGTCTTAAACAGGGTCCGCAACTTTCTGAGATTAGACATTATCAACCATCACATCAAACAACTAAGAATGAAGGCACAAGGTTAGTATAGCTGCTGAATTTTGTCCGGGTTAGTCTTTATCTTTTTATCATTTGGCAACAGATATTATTTCTATGCTACTCAAGGATGTCCACAAGTGACTAGAGGAGCTGTGATGAGCATTATCTTTTTCTTTGTTTGTTGTTTGTGGTGTGAACTGATGAAATTCTAGGGAAATTTCTCTAGTGGGTGTCTGTGATAAGAGCCTTCACTCCTTGTCTGCTACATGTTTGTTTCTACAATGAGATATCTTTGCATCTTGGTTCCTTATACCCTGATGTGCTAAAGTTTCATTGCTCAAATAATAAGGCTCAGTGATGAATATATATTGATGCAATAAAATATGTGACACAGGTTCATGATTCATTCAATTTCATTATCATCTTCATCTCATTTTCTTATTGACAGTTTGTTGGTTTCTCATCTCTCGTCTAAATCACATTCTTTCTAACATTCTTTCTATCATCAATTTTTCTCTCTACCATTTGACTAACATTTTTTCAAGGAGTATCTGAGTTAAAATTGATTCGACCATTATCATACGAAAATACATTCATTATAGGTTCATTTGCATTCATTATAAGTTCATTTTCATTCATTATTGCATTCATTTAGATCATCATTACTACATACATGTATTACCATTGCATTTAGAATCATATAGAATTCAAATAGATATGCATCATAGAACTCATAAGCATACATAGAAAGCAAAACAATACATAGATCATTACCAAAACCCACATGCTATATATATAACTCAAAAATGATAATGTGTGTGAATACAATAAATAAGCCTGAAGGCTCAGATAACATGATCAACCAGCACTGCCTCTATTAGTAGGTGGATCTTGTCCACTAGATCCTACCCCAGGATGTCGAGGTGGTCCCATAACACCACCACTGCTAGTCCATCGTGAAGTAGATCTACTCGATCTCCTCCCCATGAGTGCACTGAAGCTAGGCTCTCTCTGACCCTCAGGGATTGCTCTCTCATATGCCTATCTATAATAAATAGCCTCCTGCAGAGCAATGAAATATCTCTCTCCCTAGTCACATGCATCTGTACCTTCTCTAAAAAGCTGATCGAAGGCATCCATAGTGATCTGACATCGTCACACTGCCTCATCTCTCTCCTGCTGAAGATGCACTCGCTCCACCTCTAGGGCACCATAATCTACACGGTAGGTCTCTCGCTCGATATCTCATCTAGAGACCTCATCCTCCAAGCTCTACACCCGTGCTCTCAGAGTCTGTAGCTCATCCTCATCACCAACTTCTCCTATCCCACCCTCTGCGGCAGGCACATCCTCCAACTCTAGCATATCCTCATCATCATCCCCACCGTCACTGCTCGATGACTCTAAAGAATCATCGCTGTCATCACTACTAATAGATTCAGTGTCTCCACCAATGTCTATATCCTCATCTCTGCCACCTCCTCCCCCATCTCCACCATCTCCTCCATCTCCACCACCTCCTCCTCCATCCCCACCATGTCCACCGGCTCTCCCCCCTGTGTCTATCCTCAACCATTGTCTCAGATGGTGAATCTATTGTGCTGTAATAGGAACAACAGGATCAGTCAAAGGCACTAGCCCATGCCTAGCAAACCACATATCATACTCCGCTATCATCCCCAGATCTTCTCCACCCCTACCTCAACCATAGAGTAATGGCTACAATGAATCAAACTCAATAGAGGCAACATGTGGCTGAATACAAACACCCCAATCAGATACCTCTCGTGAAACATGAGCAAAATATGCAGTAACCATAGGTGTCACCTATACCTCACCAATCTATCTGAGAACTCTCCCAGGAAGAGATACATCTCTATGATCTACTGAGTCTCAAAGGTCCTCCCAATGAGATATCTCTACTGTGGGCAGAAAGACAAGTGCACTACATCATCAGGCCAACCAGGGCAATCTAAGTAAGGTCTCCAAATAAAATGCTGCAATATATCAAATTGATGTCTCCAGTACAAGGTGTTCCCCAAACCCCTATGTCTGATACCTGCTGTATACCTGAAAGCATAAGGCTTAGCCAACTGCAAGTCTACATGAATGACAGGCCTAGATATAGAAATGTGTTCCCATGCCCATGTCTAAAGCAAAGTAACACCACAACTGATAGAATGGTATCCCAGATACACAATACCATGCATCTGATAATACAACATGGCAAGTAGACAAGGACCCCAAGCATACAATCGATGATGCACAATCATATCATGAAGCACTCTGCCCCATCCAATGGGAAACCCATGACCTTGTCTATTAGGTATTAGTAAACCACCAACAATACCGCATAATACAATGGTTAGGTCATTGTAATCTAATCGGGCCCAAGGGATCTCATAACGACCACTTATCTGCAAATCCTAAATCTCACACTCAAAAAGTGCACATAGTCCAGCGATACCATCATCATGGTCATATACAACTCTCTCACCATGAATGGGAATACACAGTATACGCCATACATCCTCTAAGGTAATGGATGCCTCACCAGTCGGAAGATGAAATGAACAAGTCTCAGAGTGCCACTACTCTATCAAAGTTGTAATCATGGCCCTATTGGCCATAATCTCTGGCAAATGCAAAACATGGTATAGACCAAGCTAACAGATATGCTCGATCTCATCATTCGATAAGTCAGCTCGAAGATCTAGACCACTCGATCTACTCTGGTGACAGTATAACACTCCAACATTCTCTTGCAACAAGAAAATGATCACAATATTAGATGTTGGCTCTAGATAAACTTAAAATATTTTCAAACGCATGACAAAAACTTACATTTACAATGAATGCGTAATAGTTATGACTTATTTGGTACAAATATGGCTCTTGCGTGACGATTGAAGCTAATGCATGACACACTGAGTGCATGCATGACAAATAACACTTATGCATAATGATATACATGAATGTGGCATGATATAGCTAATGCGTGACACTTACGATGCATGCGTAACATTTATAGCGAATGCGGTACACTAAGCACTAATGCATAAAAATCGACAAGCGATTGCGTAATGCAAAGCAAAAAGTGATCATGGAATTTTTTTGGAAAAAAGGCATAAAAATAGGGAAAAATCAGGGAAAAGCAATGAAAAATAGCATGCCGCCAGTCCCAGGAGGTCTCTGAAATGAACGTACTCGATCCGACAAGTGCAATCGAGATCTATAACTAGACATGATGACTGAAAACTCAGAAACAGGCACAAAAATTGCAAAGAAACCAAGGAATTACCAAATCACAAATGAGCAAATAAAAACCTAGAATTATCTATTTATAGCTCAAAATTAGGGTTTTAAGACACCTTGATGCCCGTGGTCCCCGCTAGCCTCAAACAACTTGTAGCCTACTCAAATGATCTCGAAATGACATGAAATTTCATACGCTTGTTCTTTACACTGGTATCGAAAACATGGTCTCAATTTTTTAATTTTTCAACCACCTTTTCTGAGGGGGCATATTTACACTACACAGCAATACCAAGGCATACTAGGATAGAATTTTTCATTTTCTTTGAAACAATGTCATTCTGACTTTGTCTCAAAGAGGGGCAAATGTAGACACCTAAAAATGTCTTATTGATCATGTACTAATTATTCCTCTAATTGATTAAATAATCTTAATTATTTAATTAATTTAATTAATTTATTTCTTCTAATTTCATATTTCCTCATCATTTCAATAATTATTCTTATTCTTTCATCATTTAATCATTTTAATCATTTTCTAAATATTAATTAAATATTTATTATTTAATTAATTATGGTTAATTCCCCAATTTAAATAACCTTTATTATTTAAATAAATTACTAACTATTCAATTTCTATCTCTAATCATCTAATCATTCAACCCTCTTCTAAATATTAATTAAATATTTATTATTTAATTAATTGTGATTTAATTCCTTTAAATTAAATAATCTTTATTATTTAATTAAATTCCATTTCTAAAATAATTAAATAATTTCTTTAAATTAATTAATTAACTAATTAATTCTTTTAGTTCCCCAAATTCTAATTTCATTTAATTTCTTATTTCTTCTAATTTCTTCCAAATTCAAATACATGTGCATGATTTCAAAAACCAAATTGAAAATCAAAGTCAAGTTCTAAATATATTCAAATGCTAAATTGAATTAAATAAATTCAATTATTTGAATAATATCTCATGCAAAGATTAAATTGAAAATCTAAATCTAAATGCAAGCACATGCTAAATTAATTAATTCAATCAATTAATTAATTAGATCATTTATCTCTTCAACTTCTATTTCCATGTTCCAGTTAGCTTTTTCTAAATTAAGCTCTCTGTGTCATCTTCTTTATTTCCACCAATCATTCTTTTTCTTCCTTCAATCAACTTTTTCTCAATCAGTTGACTCAATTAATCTATTCAATCTATTGAGTTTCACTCATACAATCAACAGTTCAACTATCAACTTGCATTTGAGCTCACTTGAGTTCACACCTTTTTATCATTTTGTTCCACCTTTCAATCAATATTCTCCAATTTTCTATAAATTGAGCATCCAATTTCTATTTTCAACAATCACGAACTTTGAATCTTTGTGTCACTTGTAGGTTATCAATGCAATATCCGAGAGCCTTCATACCATGAAGAGGAGAAGAGCAATGGAAGCAATACACAGTCACAGAATAGGGAGCTTTAATTAATTTCATTCATAATTCCTATTGCTTTGATTGTATCATTTCATTGTCTAGTTTGTTAGATTTGTCGATTAGATAGGGATTCATGATTTCCCTTGTGCTTTTGATTGAGAGCTTTGTTTATTTGAAGAATGAATTCTAGCATGCGTTACATTAGGTAACCTCCCCTTGTCTCCTAAGTCATTTGGCAAACCAAAGAGCTCAAAAAAGATCAGAAATCAATCATACAATGCAAAGATACCACCTTCTAGGAATGGGGCCCACGTGATGAGGAGAGCCTCAACACAGAAGTCTCTTCATGGCTACACCAAGAAGAAGATGAAGATCCAACAAATTTTTTTTTAAAAATGTATCAAAAAGAATCAACTATAGTTGAAAAAATGGGTTACAAAGGACACGACCTGGGACCAGAGGAGAAAGGAAGAAAATAACCCATAAATTCTATCTCTAAAAAGTACAACAAAGGCTTGGGGTACACCCCGATGCTTAAGATTACTATCATTGGTGCCCCTTAAAGTCTTTCGTTGGATATCGAAAGCTCTGATGAAGAGGAATTCCATGAAATGCCTTATGAATACGAAAAATGATATCTTCTTTGACACTCACGTCAATGCCATCACCCCCATAACCTCTCCTATTTTACACAAGCTACATCTTGTCCATCTTGAACTCATAGACTGGGGCCAACGAGACATACCCACTTTAGATATCTGCATCAATGATAATGCTCTCATTACTCTCATGACTATGCAAAATTTGGAAGATTGCAACTGAGTAGACGATATTCAACTACATAAAAAGGGATACTTTGGTAGTCAAGTCAATGCCCTTAGCCACAAAAAAGATAATCAAAGGAAAAAATATGATAAAAGGTGAAAACCTCTCCGAGGCACCTTTGGATGAGCAAAAAGCAAAAACAAAGTGTGTATCCGAAAGTGAAAACTTGGAAAAGGCACTTGATGATGAGGGACTTGACCTCCCTACCATTGGTTACCTTCCACAAGACAGGTCAAATTTGCTGATAGAAGAAACAAATAGTACCAACATGGGCACCAAAGACATTCCAAAAAATGTGCTCATTGCCAAGTCCCTCACAGAAAAAGAGAAATAAAAATTCATCAATTTCCTTACAGAGGTAAAAATAAATTTTGCATGGTCCTATGCCGATATGCCAGGTTTAGATCCTGACTTGGTGGTTCATAATCTTGCTATTCGCCTAGATGCAAAACCTGTAAAATAGAAGTTGTGCAAAATGCATTTGCATATTGCACTCCTGGTCAAGGTAGAACACCAAAAGATGTTGGATGCAAAATTCATCAAACCAATAGACTATGCTGAATGGGTCTCCAACATTGTACCTATTGGAAAATCCATTGGGGGCATCCGCATCTGTACTGATTTCCAAGATCTAAATAAGGCTTGTGCTAAAGATGATTTCCCGCTCCCCAACATAGATATGATTATGGACCTTACAGCAGGGCATGAGATGCTATTACTTATGGATGGATTTTTTGGATATAATCAAATCAAGATTGCAAATGAAGATCAACATAAAACCACATTCACAACACCATGGGGGACTTTCTATTACCGGGTCATGCCTTTTGGCCTCAAAAATGCTGGAGCCACATATTAGGGTGCCATGATGATAATTTTTCATGAACTCTTACATAAAATTATGGAGGACTATGTGGATGATCTACTAGGAAAATCAAAGACAAGATAGGAAAACATCCCTATCTTAAAGCAAATCTTTGAAAGATTGGAAAAATACAAATTGCACCTAAATCCTAAGAAGTGTGTTTTTGGTGTCACAACGGGAAAACTACTAGGTTTCATTATTTCTTGCAGAGGCATCAAGGTTAATCCTGCAAAGGTAAAATCCATCATGGAAATGCATCCACTGAAAACTCTTAGACAGCTGTGTAGCCTCCAGGGGAAACTCTAATCTGTTAGACGTTTTATTTCACAACTGGTAGATAAGTGCCATCCATTTGCACACCTATTGCGCAAAGACACAAAATTCAAATGGGACTGCTTATTTCAAAAGGCCTTTGAAAAACTAAAAGAATATCTAGCATCACCTCTAGTGCTTATGCCTCCTATTCCTGGAAAACCTCTTATTTTGTACATATGTGCTACCACAGTGGCATTGGGGGCATTGTTAGTACAAACAGATGATCAAGGGAAGGAATATGTCATTTACTACATCAGTCGGACACTAGTCGGGTATGAACTCAATTATACCCCCATTGAAAGAGCATGCCTAGCATTGGTGTTTAGCACACAAAAACTTCGACACTATATGCTGAACAACAAAACAAAACTAATTGCTAAAATTGACCTGCTTAAATATCTCTTGACAAAAGTTGCCCTCACTGGTAGAACCACTAAATGGGTCATGTTGTTAAGCGAGTTTGACATTGAGTATGTAGACAAAAAAGCAATCAAAGGACAAGTCATTGTAGATCAGCTCGTTGACGCTCCACTTCCAAGTGACCATCCTATTCTCATAAAATTATTGGATGAATTCATTATGACTATCACAACATCCTCAACATGGCAATTATACTTTGATGGCTCTTGCACCCAAAATGGATCAGGGGAAGGAATACTACTAATCACATCTCAAGGAGATTGCATCCCAAAGTCATACAAGATAGCTTTTGCATTTACCAACAACATCATAGAATATGAGATACTCATTACAGGATTACGCTTGGCTATCCAGTGGAAGATAAGGGAATTACAAGTCTATGGTGATTCCCAACTTGTCATAAAACAAGTTAATGATGAATACCAAATAAAAGATGACAAACTCCTCCCCTATCATAGCATGGTTGAAAATCTTAAGAAACACTTCACAACAATCAAGTTTGACCAAGTCTCGCAAACAAACAATCGGGATGCAAATGCAATGGCCACCATTGGCTCCCTCCTTTAGATGCCAGCACATAGTTAGAAGTGTGAGTTCTTGGTCTAGCAATAATTTATATCGACATACGATCTACCAGAGTCTAAAATAGTGTGTGTACTCATTGGTCCTGAGTTCCTCTGGTACCAATAAACCTTCACTTTCCTAAAAGATAATGCCATTCCCCCTCCCCCAAAAACCTATTCTACCCAACTCCTCTCAGTGAGCGCTTGCATTGTTCGCTAGTGTTTGTGCTAGCCCTTTGGTGTGCGCGTTATTCACTAGTGCTCGCACTAGCCCATTGGTACGCATGCTAAAACAATGATTAGCGTGTGCACCTCACCAAGTCTATTCCCTTAATTAAGCCCCAATTCTACCCCTACCCTAAAAAATTCAAAAGGGAGGATGGTCCTACATACCAGTAGTCCATAGCTAGTGGTTTTGTCATATTGTTAGATCCTCTCGACATGATGATCATGTGTAGGAATGTGATCCATCTCTCCTTCTCTCCTTCTAGACTCTGATTGGCTCTAAGGCTTGTGTGTAACAATGACTCCTCATTGGGCCCTTTGTGGCTTATATGCCCCCCCTCAAGGGCCCATTCCCTCCACTCTACTTTCTCTTCTAGATTTTCTATCTACTTCCTCTTTCTCTCTTTCACTTATCTCCACTCAAATTCTTTCTTCTTTATTTCGAGAATTTTTCATCAATTTCCTTTCAACGAAATTCTCGAGGGGGCATACACCTCCCACGTTTTATGTTGGGGCATCTATTTCTTCTTCTTCTATCTTTTACCCATCGCCAAATTTTTCGCTGCCTAAAAGAGGAGCAAAATGTAGACACTTAAAAATAATTATTTTAATTATTTTTAAATTCTTGACGTAATTAATTTATTAATTATGCCAATTTTTAATTCTCCTCAATATTAATTAATTATAATTAATATTGTCACTATAGTTTGTTGATTGATTTATTTAATAAATAAATCCCCTTTTATTCTTCTAAAAATCCTCAATATTAAATCTTCTCAAATTCCTCCTCTTAACTAATTAATTTCAATTAATTAGTTAACCTAAGTGATTCCTACAAATCACCTTTTTCTAATCCATCATTAACCTAATAAATTCTTCTAGAAACTCCCTAAGCTCACTTAGCATTATTCTTCTAATTTTTAATTCCTTCCATTTATTCTTTCTCCTAGTCAAATCCTCCTACAAATCTTTTCTACCCTAATCCCACCTAATCTTTCCTCTAATCCCTCTCTTAATGAGTTGCTAGTGGCTAATCATCATGATTAGCCACAAAATCAACTCCTTGTCCCTTCCATCCAACCACTCTCCTTAAATGCCCTTTTCCTAGGTGAATGTGAGATTTCCTCTAGGCATCTCATCTTCCAAGGAATTTTTAATTCCTCCTTATTCCTCCAATCCCCATGAGCATCCCTTTTGAAGAATTTTTAATTCTTCCTTTCCATCCCTCAAGAAATATCCTATCCCTTGCTCTTCTCAAGGCACATTGGGAAGTCTTCCCAATTAACCTTGAGGAGTGTGGAGACAAGAAATGCCTTTAAGGCATATCTCTTGGTCTCCACACCTCCTCTTGGGACTTGTGTGGGCTCACAAGGAATCCTAACCCTCCATCTTGGGTCAATCCTAGCCCTTCATTTCTCCTCCTCTCCCTATAAATTGAGGACTCCATTCCCTCACATTTCATCTCCAATTTTAGCAAGTTCATGCTGCTAGTTTGTGCCTAGGAAACCATCTTTTCACCCTTATCATGCCAAAGTTATCCCTCATCCATAGTTAGGCATATTATCCATCTCATCCTTCAAATCCATCACATCCATTTGCGCACAATGTTGGAGAGCCAACCACATCAAGCAATCTAGGAGAAAATTGACATCACATTGGAGGCATTGGGGTGCCCTTCGACTTCATCCAAGCTCCATCCGAGGGAGAAAGTAAAGGTTTACAAGGTAAGAGCATTTGTCTTCATGTTTTTATGTGATTTGATTTATGATTCATGTTTTTATATGTTTTAGTGTTTTGATTTATATGCTAACCATCCAAATCCACCTTTCTTCTTTTTCCCATCTTCAACTATTATGACAACGTTTAATAGTAAACACCTTCAATCTTGTAAACATCAACAATGCTTAATCTTAATGCAACATATTCATCTCTCAATGCTTCTACTTAACATGCCTTATCAGAAGTTAACCAAATCAACAAATAAGATCAAAGCCACAAAAACATTCACCACTTGACACAAATGTTTATACGTGGAAAACCCAAATAGGTAAAAACTATGGTGAAATGGGACTCACAAGGATAGCTATCTGAACTCTTTCAAAGTTTGCCCTGATAGGAGCCAAATCCTATTAGAGCTTTACAATAAGTCTTGTTAAGAACTAATTCCGGTTAGGAATCACCCAGTTAAGGGATTTACAAATATGCCTTGTTAGAAGCACAATACCCTATTAGGAGTAAATTTGCCAGAGGATTTAAGAATCCAAGGTAATGGACCACCTTGTTAGAGGATTTAATGAGTAACCAAGCTTGTTAGAGCTTACTCGGTTAAGGGATTTTACTTCTGCTATAATTGTTAGAAAATAATAGGTTTTCTTGATCTGTCTAAGTATCACTACATTTGCTTGATCCGATCCTTCTAAGCATCAATTTGCCTTCACTCAAAGTGCAGGTCCATTCACTAGTTGGGCAACCACACACTCAATAGATTTTCTACCAATCTTGCCAACAACATTTACAAACAACTTCATCGACCCTAAATACAAATCAATTAGGTCAGTAACACAACAAAACTCTAATTCTCATCATTGAGATTACAAACTATAGTCACATAAATCTGTCGATTTAATTAAATGAATATTTACTATTTATTTGATTAATAAACCCACTAGCCAACAGTTAATTAAATTATCATTTAATTAATTCATCCTCAATCATTCTCCTATTAATTAAATAAATTATTTAATTTATTTCAATTAATTCATTAAACCAAATTCACAATCAATCAAATGAATAAATCCTATTTATTTAATTTAATCCCCTTTCCTTTTTTAAATAAATAATTAAAACATTTATTTAAATCATTAAAAATCCCCCCACCTTGCATTCTCCTACAAATGCAAGTTGCAACCACAAGTTGAAATAAATAAATTTTATTTTATTTTAAATCCTATTTTCCCTTACCCACCAAACCCACTTGCAAATCTTAAATCCCCTTATAGACTCTTCTAAACAATTCCTAATTACGCTAATCCATCCCCTAAATATTGTCACATTCCTAAGCAACTTGGAGTCACTTCTCAAAGCCTTCAAAGTCTTTGAAAAGCATTTGATGCTTTATGTGTTCAACAAGCTAGCCTCTAAAGTCTTCCAAACCACTAATGGCTCTTACATAACCATTTATGGTTAAATCCACTTGCTCCCATGGTTAGAGACTTTAACTCTAACTCAACCCTCATTTGATACATGGGTCTCTTCAAGCATTTATTGCTTTTGAGTATGGTTATCCTCACTAAATCTTTCACAAGAGTTTATCCATTGGATAAAGACATTATTTATTGGATAATGGCTTTATTCTTTCAACTCAACATTAACCTTACCTCCCAAGTTAACCCTCCAGTCATGTCAAGCATTTAATGCTTATTCCCTCTCCTCTCAACCCATCTCTTGTTGACATTTGTCATCCTGAGATTGGATTGAAAGCCCTCACATGGATCATAAACCCATCAATCATGACCCTTGTTGAGATTACTCAATCTCAACCATCCATTGCTCCATTTTACCTATAAATAGAGCTCATTTCTTCATAATCCAAATCCTGAAAAACTTGTATGCATCTAACTTATAGTGAATTTTAGAGAGCATTTAGCATAATCATCCATATTTGTCATTTGGGCTAAAATTAATATTAGGTAATTAGATAATATATCATTTTAGCTTGTTTACATTTGCATTTTCATAATCATCCATATTGACAATCTTGAACATCCATAAGACATCCAGAATAGTGCAAAAACCTATTGCGAGCTACACTTATTTGGGAACTTGGAGAGGAGAGGAACAAGGGAGGAGAAGCTACAAGCATGGTGGAAGGCATTTGGAGATGTCTTAGAGCATTTGTTTTCTTTGTTAAGCTCTCTATTTTTCTTTTAGTGTCTCTCTTGATATGCTTGCTTAGGATAGCATTTAATTTATGATTTTCTAACACTAACACTTGTTGGTTGCTTCTTGTTTGTGTTTGTCATCCTAATGTATCCTTTTTGCAGAGCGTCATTTGGTGAACCCGACATGAATCGAACACGCAACCTTCTGATCTCATTTTTTTTCAAAACTACTAACTTTTTACATGTTTTAATTGACACACAGGTCACACTTTAGCATAGTTATTCACACTCTAGCACCTTCAAAAGTTGGTACTTTAGTGCTATTGTTCCTAATAATAGCCCTATTGTCTCTCAACTGGCACTAGTGTCCCTCTTTTAGTGCTATTGACCATTAAATAGTGCTATCGTTTCTTGTTTTAGCGCTTTCAGCTCACTATTTGATAGAATTAATTCTGTCTGACAAAGTTCTTTTAGCGCTTTTGTCTCTTTTTTTAGCGTGTTTGCATTTCCTTTAGTGCTTTCGTGTGTTATTTAGCGCTTTCGTGTTAAATAGTGCTTCTATTTTCACACAGAGTAGCGCTATTGTAACAGAACTTTATAAAAAAAACTTTTTGTAACTGAAAAAATCAGAATTTAGGCTTGTAGAAGCCCACCAAAACTCCATTTTTCATTTTTACTAACTGTTTATCTCTTTGTGCAGGTTTTTAAATTAGATTAGGAAGTAAATTTACTCTTTTTTTACTAACTTTTTCTAAGTTGCCTTAAAAATTAATTCACTTCTTATTTTAGTTTAAAATCAACTTCACATTTCAATTTGGGCTCTAAAAAGAGTCACATATTTTGTTTGGGCTCATAAAAATAATCTCATTTGTCAAAGGTAAAAAGAACCACAATTTCAAAACCCAACAAAATTTCTTTTTGCAAGATAGGAGCAAAATCTTTATTTTGGTGCTTAAAATCAACAACACAAATTTTATTTCTTGCATCAACTTAAAGAAATCACAATCCACACTTCATTTTGGGCAAGCTTAACAAGAACAAGCCATTTTTCCTTCAAGTTCAAAGAGATTTTGATTCAAGCAAAAACGTGTTCTCAATTCAGTTGACTAGGATTTCAAATTCTTAGACTACGAAACATTTTGCCTTTGAAGTTAAAAAGAACACCATGATTGTTGGAGCAACATCTCCAAATAGTTAGATCACATTGCAATGAAAATCAATTAAAAAGCACAAGTGTTTTTAGTGATTGGCACACTTGTGCAAATTTTATCGAGTGGTCCTACTTCTAACACACAATATCCTCTCCCTTGGCTTTCGTGGTCCTAGGTGCAAGAGAAAAGTGTTAGTAACACTCAAAATTTTTATCTTTTTAAGAGAGGCCTGCCAAGAGACACATCACTCTTGGGAATGACCTCGTACAGTAAATCCTTTGAGCCACTATAGAAATCAGGTGTGAGCGAAAGCTATAGCCTTGGGTATAGTTGTTCCTACAGTGTAACTTGCTAAAAGGACAAATGAGGTACAAGGCTCTTAAGTGAGTCACTGCAAAATGACCTTATGTCCAAAAACATCAAACATTACTAGACACATTTTTATATAGAAACCCACTCATTCTATTGATTAAGGATATTTGTGATAAATTCAATGCAAGAGCATAGATGGTTTTGCTCCCAAGATACTCACCATACATATTTCCTTGAGTAGAAACAGGGCTTTTTGAAAGGCTACTTGTAGCTTGATAAAAGTGGTGACTCCACTATTATAGGGATCATCTATCTATTATGCCCATGCAAGACTTAGTATATCACATCCTTACCTACTACGACAGGATTCATAAGGTATGTAGTACCAAAGTTGAAGAAATATCAAGATGTGGGCTGAAATTATCGCAACTGGTCATTTGACCTTAGGGATAAAGTGTGTTTGAAGTGTCTTCATTTTGTATCAAAACAATGATAAATTGAGCCAACTTTGGGCTTTTGGAAAAACATACACAAAAACATTTGAAAAGGGGTCAAAAAGTTCAAAGATTGGGTTGATTTAGACCCACACCTATGTGTGTCTTTTGAGGCAACATTATTGTGTTTTTTGTGCTTGCTCTTTTTTCTTGTCAAAAGAAAATCAAAACCAATTCAAAAACAAGTATTCATCCAACACAAAAAATTTCAAAACCAACATTTGGCAAAAATCAAAACAAAGTGCAAACAAGATATCAAATTATATGACCATCCTTCACAATTTGAGAAAAATGAATCTTCATCAACATATCAATTTGAAGAAAAGACAATTCAGCTCAAAGGATTTCATCAAAAGAAGGAAATTTTTCTATCTCAATAGACAAATTTGTGTCTCACATAGAGCCTTCTTGTGTCCTATGTATCTATATCTTCAAGTAAAATCCAATGAGTTTGATCAAGATTCCTTGAACAACAGAGCTTTTACTCAATATAGAGCTTTGAGTTATCATATAAACAAAGTAGGAAAAATCAATCCTGCCTTCTTTCCAAACATCTGTATTACATATAACATAGCTCGAGAGGAACCACCAACCCCTGAGAGAGAAGAGGAGGAATTTTTCCCATATGTAACACAAAGTTTTTATTGAAGTTAACATTCCATCCATTCTCACATTCATACATCATCAATCCATTCTAACTCTCGAAACATAAAAAGGTCTTGTCCTAAGTTCTTTTTAGATATTGTTTGAATCAAAACAACACATCACTTTTAGAGTGTCTCTACATCTAGGATAAACTCATCCTAAGAGGCATTTCTACATAGGTTAAAATTAGTCTATGAGTGCATCCTCTCATTACTAGGTAGCTTGGTCTGTACCACATCTCAGACCTTGCTATACCTTATCATATCAAACATTGTTAACAAACACAAAAAGCAATTCATAAAAGGAATTTGGTAACATCAAACCTTTAGTGTTAGAGATCCATATGCTAAACACTTCACCAAACATTCATCTTTCATTCCATGACCAACTCATAATCATTTTCACCAAACTTCAACAACAACTTTCAAACAAAATGGCTCAAACTAGATCAAGGACTAGACAACTAGAAATTGAAGAGGAAGAGGAGAAAAATCTCAATGAATTCCAAGAAGGCCTTGGAGGAAATGAAAATAATGAAAATCCTAGTACTCACACTCCTGAAGCAATAGAAATGGAACAACACAACCCCCTCTTCAATCGAATTTTCGATGAAATCCTCAAAAATAATGCTGATGCTCATTTTTTGAGACTTTCTCAAGAGGGAGAAAAACTACCCTCTAATTTTGATGCTGCACAATTATGGCAAGAATTAGAACACCATAGTCATTATGAGGGTGGAAGAGGTCGAGATAACTCTAGATATGACCTTCATCAAGGGAATCCCCCTCCTCCTCCTCCTCCTAATGACATCGACATTTTGAGGCAACAAGTCAAGAATCTAGCCCAACAACTGCACATTGGTGTGAAAACTACCTAGTTTTCACTTAATGATATTTGTCCCTATCCCTTTGATAGGAATCTACATATGCCAGCTTTTCTGTAAAGACGTAAATCAAGCTAACTTCAATAAAAGCCGAAATACTCTTTATTCTTAAATAAACTCAAAAATCAGTTGATAAGTCTATTTCATTCCATTTTTCCATTCATAGCTTCAATTGAACATTCCATTTAGATTGTAATAAACACAAAAATTCTATAATAGATAACGATTCTTCATTCAATAAATCAATATAAGTAGTTTTTCAATCATACAATACTTATGCATTTCAAGTTGTCGTAAGTTCAATAACAAAATAATATAAGTAAAGGGTGAGATGTGTCCGTTGATTTGCAACCCAAGCTATCACCAATGCAATCTTTAGCATGAAGACGAGAACAAGATTCAGACACTTTTTCCACCCAACCTTGAAGCTTACGCTTCCCCGGAATTCTTGGTCAATCAAGAATACTCGACCCTGCACGAATTTCTTAGCAAAAGAAATTCGAAAGGCAAGATGGAATCTGGTGCATGCCTAGAGGATACAAGCATTTTCATTTTTCTAACTCTTTTAAGAAACAAGCATTCATTATCAATCTAGGATATGGTAGAGAGGATAAAATAAAATAATTCCATTATTTCAATGGTTAATTCAATTTGATTACTCGGCCGAGTATAATGCCATGCATAGCAAAAAATAGATAGTTGGAAAAGCAACTATTCTCTCTGTAATCCACATTCGGCACCCGTCCTGGAAGGTAACTTTCCACAAACACAAGCCTATCTAGCTTGGTTCACATACATTCATACAGAAGACAATCTTTCGCCTTTTAATTCTAGCTTCCTATTTCTTGTAAGATAAAAATACTATGCTAAGAAGACAATCTTTCGTTTGAATAGAAATTCATAAAATAAATCTTTTATTACAACCAATCCTATCTGACATGAAACAATCTTTTATGGATAATCAAATATACATCTAAAACAAGACAATCTTTCTCTTCTATCTTTCAAGCAATTTAAAGACAAGATTAAAATATTAAGAAGGTGTAACACATGTATGTACCTTACATATAAATTGAATAAAATGAGTACACATTCTTTTATTCAATTACTAAAACATTTAAATAGCATAATCATTAACATGCATTCCATTCTTATGGTTTAGAATTCTAAGTTTATCTCATCTAAACTCTCTCTCTATCTTTCCATGTGTCCTGGTTCATTTACCTCTTTTCTCAAAACATCATATTTAGTTTAATACTAATATGTGACTTTTCATGATTTAAAACTTAACACACCGACTTCACTAATTTACTATAACAACAATCTAATATGATACAAGTTTGTAAAATGCCTATCTATAAGGCTTTTCAAATGAGACACTCAATAACCATCTTTATTTTTCTTGCAAAATTTAAAAGTCTAAGTCTTTCCTTGTGATATCAAAATAACTTCATTATTTATAAGTCATTATCCTATTATTTCATCTTCTTCATGGTTCAATCTCAAAGTTTCTCTCTCTATCCTCTTCCTTTATTTAGAGAGGATTGGGTGATCTATGAGAGTTTCACTAAGTTTATCAACAAACTAAGAAAGTATTTCACTATTGTATCTATATTTACATGAACGTAATTTTTGAACAATTAACAATGATTCCTTTCATGATTCTATCTCTTCCATTAGTATATTGCATAGGTCTAAAACTAGATCATCCTTTAAAGAATGTGTAAAGCAACCTATAATGCAATTCCTACTACTCTTTAACATCTTCCATGCATGTTCTTAGTTATTTTATCATATATACCTCATAATACATTTCTCTATAAGACTATTCAAAAGCGAGTTCAAACAATTTTTTTCTAATCATGGCTTGACTCAATCAAACTTCATTCTAATAAACATTATATAACTTCATGACTCACTTACTATCCTTGCATAATGACCAAAGAATTAAGGTAGATCCTACCTCCTTATGCTCTTGTTACTGGCTTGACGTGATGGATTTGCTTCCCTCTTCACATTTGCTTTCTCTCTTTCAAGATGGTACACAACCTCTTTGATGCTCTCCATCTGTCGATTCTTCTATTAACTCTATCCTTCCTTTCTATCTTTTATTTCTAAACTTTACTCTGAAATTCGACTCTAAATCTGAGATGATCATGATTGATCTTTTACGATTCGATTGAAAACTATTCTAAATCTCACTACTTTTCTCTTCTTCATTCCATTCTCTAATCCTTGGTTGCATCTCTTCTCTTTTTCCCTTTCCATCTCCCTCCCCTCTCTTCCAACTCAATGGTCTATATATAGTGTTGTTGTCTACCTTCCTTTCCTACTTTTGGGCTATCTCTCCTAGAGGTGGATTGATTCTAAGTGACACCACTCATGATCTAATTGCAACATAACAATCCTAAATTGTTTTGAACACTTATGTGTTCTCCATGCAATGTTATCCATTATCCATTTCATGACACCACACCACTAAGCTGTTAAATTCATAATTATTGGTTATCCGTGTGGCTTTTAATTCCAAGACTATGTCCACTTTACTAAAAATGACTTCCCTAAAATAAGCAAAGTTTAAATAACTAATTTATACATGTCGATCAAGGTGTTTACGTGGGATGATAACCCATGTCTTTTATTAATTCATGCCACCTCACGTGTAATAGTCATCACAGTTTATGTTTGCAACATGGTCAATGTGAAACCAAAGTTGACTATGACTGAAATAATCCCTTAAACTACACCTACTACCATATTGGATCTACACGTGGAGTATGTTTTAGTATTTGCGAGGAGGGTTCGATGCAACGTGGAGTATGGTTTTATAAATAGGGAGGAGGGGTGGTCGGTAGTAATACCGACCCCTCCCTTTTATTAAATTTGTGGACTTAAAAACTTACTTCACCGCCACTTTATTTAATTTGTTTTATTTTAATTTTAATTTTTATTATATTTTTAATATATATTTAATGACCTTTCATTAATGTATATATATTTAACATTAAACTTTGTTTACTAAATTCTTTAATAACCATTTCTTTAATTAAATATATATATCAGATTTTTATTACATAATTTAATTTCATAAATCTATTTACATATACAATAGTTACATACATATCTACAATTCCAAGATCACATTATTATTAGAATTCATATACACATATAATGTATCTATATTTTGAATCTTGAATGAATACGTATATTTATAAACAAAATTCTTGACGAAATCAAAGTTCACTATAATTGGATATTGATATATGTGCATGATTGAATAAATTTCTCATATATATATATATATATATATATATATCATACTATTATTCAATTTACAAAAGTACACTCATAAGTACAATTTTCATACATTTATACATATCTAAAAAGAACATAAAACCTAGGGTCGATATTCATTTTCGAATCGTTTATACATTTCATCTCTTTTAACAATAAAGCATAATATTTCACCATTACTCATGCAAATTAAATTCAATTCAATCGCCACTCACATCATGCAATCAATGTACATGTATAATTATTTAAATCAATCTACTACTCCTACTAAATTTATCATTTCAATTTGAACAAACACTCAAATAAGGTCATTTAAATCATCCATATTTCAAGATGCAAATATAAATCCTAATGTGGTGTGTGAGAGATTCCATCTATCCTAATGAAATACAAGAGATAAGACAACTCTACCTGAACCATGTTCTCATCTTCGTCATTGTTCACCTGTTCCTGCATTCACTTTGCACTCAATCGCTCATTAGCAACGATGATCCCAATTTACAATAAAAATTATTACTAATCGTTCAATTGTATTTAAATCATATCAGTACATTATATATCCTTTCTTATTTCATAAATAGTTCTATTTTCATTTCATTTCAATTTCATTTAAAAATAAACATTATTTTTCTAATTAAATAATTATGGAAAAATAGGGTTCGTGACATTTTCCATGAGGGTTTGAAACACCTAAGTTCAAAAAGTATCGGGGAAAAGGAGACCCTAGAGATCATGTCAGGGATTTTCACTCAGCTTGCCTAGAAGTGGCATATGAAGATACATATCTAATGTGCCTCTTTCCTCAGAGTTTGGGAGGGACAACCACACAATGGTTTTCCTAACTAACAAGAGACATTAGGACATTCGAAGAACTGGTCCAAAAGTTCATTGCACATTATTCACACAACATAGAACACAATGTCACCATGGTAGATCTGTGTAACACCAAGCAAAAACTAGGGGATCCATTTTCAGCTTTCCTACAATGATGGAGACAACTGTCTAGTAGGCGTTCTCTTCATCTACCTAAATGAGAGCTAGTGGAAATATTTATTTCCAACTTGAACGATGAAATGGAATTCCACCTAGACATGAAGGGCACAAATTCCTTTGCTGACATGATCACCCAAGGGTTAAAATGTGAATGGGCCCTCATTAAAAAGGGACTTATCAAGATATACAATGAACCAAAAGATGGCCCTCACCTGTGCTTTAACAATGATAAACCCAACTTCTGCAATAAAAACAAAACGTCAATGACGGGGTTGTAGATGCAAGGACTATAAAGAGTGCACAACCTGTGGTCCAATTTGCGGGGCAAAATCCCCCTCTAAGAACAACACGGTTACTCCTTCGCAAAATCAAGGACACAATGCACCGCAAGAGGAACTAAGACAATGACAACAAAATTATAAACCAATGTTGGCATTGAACAGTCCCGTGAGAATTGTAGGTGATTCAAGGTATTGTCATTGATGACAACCTTGCAATCCTATGGCACCAACAGGCATCGGCACTGGCAGACTCTACATCGACAGATAGTTTACTAGCAGTGGCAAAGATGATTACCAGCACCCCAACTGATAGGATTTTGATTATTGTATTTTGTATTTAATTGTAATATCCTTTTGTAAGCCAACAAGGCATATTGTAATAAGAATCATATATAAGTATGAGATCTTGTAGATCATTTAAGATGCAGACATGGTTAGATTATTACAGAAGTAATATGCAAATATTAAGGTAGATTTTGGAGTAAGGTTTATGGTTATTGTATGAGCTTAAACCGGTACTGAACCTGGCATAGTAGATGCTGAACTAAAGCAGTACATTATATTGGATTTGCATAATCCATTTTGTAAGTTAGTGAGCCTTTTTTGGTAATTAAACAGTGAGCTTTAGGTAGTTGGCCTTCCTACATGTGCAGGCCCCTATTGTAAGTAATATCCATTCATTGGCCAGTGAGTGAATATTGTGGGTCACAAATCCCACCTAGGTTTTTCCCACACCGGGTTTCTATTGGTATTTTGGTATGGTTTTGTCATTGATGTCAACACCTATAACACTTATCAACTCTAGCACTTTGGAGGATCAACAATGTTCACCGACAAGCAAGTGACTTATGCACAATCACTGGTATCTGGTACACCAGTAGGATATATTGTTCACTGGCACTTGGAATGACATGGAAAACACTTGGTTATGTTGAAGACATCGTTTGGACACTTTGTCTTGGAGATTTGTTCATTGTTATATTCGTATTTGCATATTTGTTGTTACTGGCAAATAGGTCTTGAATAAGCACCGATAGACTTATCTATTCCAGATCAACATGACATGCTTTAGAGATGATTTTGTTGTTATTGTAAATGCATTAAGCTGACATGTTGAATCAGATATTGCATCAATTATTGATTTACATATAGTTATTTTATTGTAATATCTTTTAAAGCCGACCTACTAAAATTGGTCTTAGGTTATGGTATATATGTAAGATCTTATTTGTAAGATTGATAGGTGATTAGGATAAGGAATTGTAAGAAGGTATATGCGAGAATAAGCAGAGCTATACACGCAAACATCATTTGAAGGTGAAGTAAGGTTTTTGTGAAGACATATCAAAACTACACCGGTATTGAATCCAGCATATGAAGATGCTATTTTGAGTAGTACATCATCATTGAATTTAACCATCCAATTGTAGTCAGTGTGACTCCTATTTGTGTTTAAGCATCGAGCTCTAGGCACTTGGCCTTTCTACATGTGCAGACCGTATACACATACTATTTGCAGTAGTATCATCTAATTGTGGGTAAGGTTTCACACCATGGTTTTTCCCCTTACAGGGTTTCCACTTACAAATATTGGTGTTATGTGTTGTGGATGTTATTGTCTTTCTGTTTCATGCATTAATCTTTGCCGATACTGTAATTAACTGATAAACTATCTACCGGCATAAAGTCTAATTTACTGATTTTGTTAAGTTGTTTTTGGTTTGACAACCGATTCACCCCCCCCCTCTTAGTTGTCTCCAGGACCTAACCATTTCCTCATTAAAAATCTTGTGTTATGGTGTACTTTCTATGTTGTGTTTATTGTTCATATTTATTGCATTAATTCTTGTTTACCGGCACACTGTTTTGGAATGCAATTTATTTAATAAGGTCAGAAAATCTGTTAACCGACAAGATACTGGTTCACCCCCCCTCTTAGTATCTTTGGGAATCCTAACAATTGGTATCAGAGCTTGGTCCTCTATTTTCAAAAGCCTAACAGCTTGAGGGAGATTCTGACACTGGTATAGATGGAAAACTTGAGAAAGCAATTAGAAACAACTCTTGTAGATTATGATGCAGAAAAGTTGAAGATTATCAATCTTGAAGATGATCTGAAGGCTGCATAGGAAATCATTTAAGGACTTCAGGAGAATCTTACTATTGCTATAAATAAAAGAAGAGAACTTCATGAGAAGATACAGAATGATGATGATGAAAAGGAAACTCTTAATGATCTTGTAAGCAAGATGAAGCAAGAAAACATGACCTTGAGGAATGAGATGCAAGATATGACTATGAGATTTTGTAAAGACATTGAAGATAGAAAGAAGAATGAAGATGACTTGACTAGAAGACTCAATGATGCTGGAATTGAAAATCTAAGACTCAGTCATGAAAATGATATGTTAAAGACAGATTTGATTCACTTGGAACATGATAAAACTGAACTCATGAGGTAGAAGGATTTCTTGGAAAATGAGTTGGCTACTGCAAATCAACACAAAGAGAAATTCAAGAAAAGTTCAGAAGAACTTGATTACATGCTAAAAAATCAAAAACCTAATGGAGACACTAATGGGCTTGGCTTTGAAGTTGGTGAAAGCTCCGGTACTGCAAACAATCATGATCACAGTAAACCGGTAAGACAACCTAATTCCTAAAAATTTAATTGGAAAAGCTTTAACTGTAACCAGTATGGTCATAGAGCAAATCAATGTAGATCTAGAAACTATCAGAACACTAATGCACCCACCGGTCAATGTTCTAAATGAAACAAAATTGGTTATAATTTAGAAAACTACAAAATGAATGTAAGATGTTATGTTTGTGGAACATTTGGACACTTATTTAATCAATGTAGAACACATATCGGCATAGGATATGGAAAAGCTATTCAAAAAAACAATGTGACTTGTTATGCTTGTAACAAGATTGGACATATTTCAAAATTTTGTAGATGTAAGGCATCACCGACAAATAATAAAGGACCCAGTTTGAAAGGTAAAGAGAAGCTTGAAGAGGTAAAACAATGGATTAGAAAGAGAGAACAAAATGTTAATAAGACTATTCCTTCACCGGTAGAATAGATTATCACTCCACCGACAGGAGATTCTTCATCTAACTAAAAAGAAACCTTTTTGGGGTATGGCAACTAATTGAAATTCATACTAGTTTACCCTCAGTTGTTGGTAAGAAGATGAATTGCTTCTTTACTGGTAGATGATTTAAGTTTCACTTAACTGACAGGCATTTATTGTGGTAGTTGAAGGAAATGACATTTTAAAGAAAGTGTTTTTCACTCTTTTTCACTCACTGAGCATTCAAATTTCCTAGAGTGCGAAAAACCTGAGCGAAGGCATCCACAACGAGAAGTGAAGAAAAATCTTTCAAGCATTCAAACCTAAAGGCAGATTAAGGTATTTATCAAATGGGTTCCTCCTTTGCACCTGAATTCATTGCAAACCCTACTGTTGTTGAAGTGGTTAAATGCCCTAGGCCCGTATTTAAAATCATACCCAAAGTAGTGAAGCAGGATGATACCTTAGGTGCATTCTCTAAAATTTTTAAAGGAGTTGCATGTGCAGAAGACCCTAGGATATACATACATTGTCATATTGAGCAACTAGGTGCTGATGAAATTATGAACATGTATAGGACTATCATTTGTGATGAGAATGGTATTGTGAAACCAGAACATAAGATCTTAGAAACCCTAGGTTTTGTGGAAATACTTAGTGTAGACACCTAAAATTGTCATGTCTAATTAAATAAATATTTTATTTATTTAATTATCTTTAGCCTAATTCTTCTATTAATTAAATAAATCTCTATTTATTTAGTTAATTCATTTATCCTCTTCTAGCCTTATTTCTCATTTAAATAAATACCTTTATTTATTTAAATTATCCTTTTTCTAAATTAAATAAATATCTTATTTATTTAATTGATCCCACTTCTTCTATTAATTAAATAAATCTTTATTTATTTAATTAATTCATTAGCCTTTTCTACCCATGACACATGTCATTCATCTCTTAATTCTTACACTACCTACCCTCTCATTATTTTCTTATTTCTTTTACTTACCCTCTAATCATAGCCGACCATTTATCTTTTACACCTCTCAATCTTCATTTCTTATTGTGTCTTATATATAAGGAGATGCTTTCTTCATTATCAAACCCTAACTAACTGACTACTTGATTCTTTGACTACACTACACTTTGCACTTTCATATGCAATCCTACTTGCAACCATATTTCCATTATTTGTTGAGCTCTTGTGCACATAAAATCTAAGAGGAAATATATCAAGCAAGATCAATGGAGATAGGAAGAATGGAGATCAAAACCCTATTGGACATGTGATGATATAATCTTTGTGATTTCATTTGATTTGCATTGTCTTAGGTAATCTTCATATGCTATGGTGGATCTTTGTTGCTATTAGGCTAGGGTTTTTGTGGTTGAATTTGTAGACACCTAAAAATGGTCAACGCTTGCGGAGTCATACTTTAACATTTGCGCATTGCCTTATTTTAGGGTTTTTGCATCACATTAACATTTCTCCTATGATTTGCACTTGGTCTTTATCATTTGCGAGCATCGAGTCATTCTTCTGCATTCTTCATTTGTCTCACTTTCAAATTTGGTCTTATCGACAACAATCTTCAGTCATGATTTTGGTCAAACTTATCCTATCGCATCAATGTGCGTGCTTATTTGTCATCATTTTGGACATAGTCAATCCTAATTAGGGTTTTGTCCTCTTATCAATCTCATCATCATGTGATAGATTTTTCATCGATCGTTGTCATTTTCAATCTTGTTGTTTTGCGATCAATTTGTCATCAATCATAGTCATTTTCAATCTTGTTGTTTTGCAATCTATTTTGTCATCGATCCTTATCCTCTTGTCAATTTTGTCATCTTGCAATCAATTTATCATTGATCGTCGTCATCTTCTTAATCATGTCAATTTGGATCAATTAGTCATTGTTCCTTGTCAATTGGCACATTTGTCAATCAAATCTTTTATCAATTCAAAATCATGATCAAATCAAATCGACATTAATTATCTTTTGTTAAGACCTAATTGTCGTCCTTGCATTTCTAATTTGTCTTCTAAGGTTTTATGATTTATTCATTTAACCTAATTTGTCATTTCTTCCTCTAGGTTAAATAATTTATTTATTTATCCTAAGTCTTCTCATCGCAATTAAATGTTCATTTAATTGGCTAATTATTCCTCTTTTTGTGAATTAATTAATAAATGACAAGTTATTAATTAATTTACCTAATTTTCTAATTTTCCATCATTTCTAATTTTCTAATTTTCTAATTTCCTATTTTTCATCATTTCTAATTCTTAATTTCCACCTATTTTCTAATTTCCTAATTTTAATTTCCACCTAATTAATTTCTCTCTAGTTTCTCCCTATTTTTGTGCTTCGGTGGAAGCATGAATTTCTCATGTGTCATACTTTTGGCATAGCAAGATGTCATAAGGTTCTAGTTCTCTAACCTTTGCATTGGCAATATATCATAATTCATGACATATAAGGTGTCATAACCTTCTTCTTTCCACTCAATTGTGCCATTTTTGAAATCAATTGCCTAAATATCCATTTCATGCTTATTTGATCTTTTCTCCAATTTGTCTATAAATTGGATGAATTTCTTCAATCCCAACTAATCAGATTATCAAATTTCTAATCACTTTGTCAAATCAATCACGCTTTGAGTACTCTTGCGCCATGATCTTGTTTACTTGCTTTCATCTCATGTGTGTGCACTTGAAAGTGAGATCCACAAACAAAGGCTATTTGGAGAAGAAAGAAAGACAATGGAGCTGCATGAAGGAAGCATTCAGATATACATTTGGTTTGCATAATCTTTAATTTTGAATGTTTTATTTTCATGTCTTTATTGAGTGTGTTTAGGATTGATCATTGCATTCTAGCTTTTGTGATTGAGCTAGATTAGTTTTGATATGCTTTGATGATTTCCACATTTCCTAGCTACAGAATTCATTTAGTCTTTCATCATTATTGGTATCCATTTTCACCATATACATTTTGGCATACTCGGTGGGACTCTTGTCCCTTTTGCATTTAACATCTTTTGTTGCAGATTTTGTTTTGAGGTTGCAGATATGACATTTCCAACAACATTTTGATATTTCGCGTCTGCACACTTTCGGATCGCGTTTTTGATTTTCTGTCACGTTTGTGACATCTGGAACCACGTTTGCATTTTCGACAAGATTTTATTTTTTGCAGATTTCTGGAAACACATTTGTATTCCGTAGTTGCGTCTATGAGGTCTTCAGGTGCTTCTGCGTTAGCAAAATGCATCTATGTTTGGGAGCCGCATCTGTGACAGATCTAGGCGTGTCTATGTGTTCTAGCAGCGTCTGTGTCTGTGACAACTATGTTTGTGTTCTGTTGTTGCATTTTTTGTTTCATTGATTTGGTTTTCCATCATTCAGATTTCAGATCTGGTTTATTTTGAGCTAACATTTTCAGATCTAGCTAACAAAAGTGGTGCAGCTTGTCTTGGAAGAAAAATCATTTTGTCGAAGGCCCCTATTTTCGCAAAGTCTTTTGGGTTTAAAATTTACCTAACTTGTGTGCTTGCAGGAAGGGGTGATCATTTGAAAGAATATGGACTACTAATAGATCTTTATTGTAGGTCCTTGGCAAGGGTTTTTGATTTTTATTGTGTGCCTTGTTTTCATAGACTAGCAAACACTTCAATTGGTGCACTAAAATTGAACCATTGTTTTTTTTGTGTCTTGAGCAATAGGCTCTTTTTGTTTAATCTTTAGAGGGCTTGTCTCACCATGTGGTCATTAGGACTACTAGTGAGGAGAGAACGACCCAAGTGGTAGCAAAAGAAAAGCCATCTTCTTCCAAACCACTATAAATAACTGTATCCACGGTGAAAACTATGGATAACGTGTGCTGATTAGTTCATACCGACACTATGTCTCCCCATAAACCTGTTTGATTAAATTTATTTGATCATTTGTAGGGTGTAACCCCTACCGGCTAGGAGCCTTCTATATCTATAGAGTTGAAAGTGCCACATGTATGGCCACACGAGCGGATGCCCTTACTAGCACCTTTTTGTTTTAGAAGCCAAAATCCTTCTAATTGTTGGGGCAGGAGGTCGGACCTCTGGTAGCGGCCCACACACATACGGTTCTTAGTAGAGATACAAAGTTCACCATGAGGAGTTTTCATGGGGACTGATGCTTGGCTGCCCTGAGAAGTGAGTGCTGAGGGTGGAGCCAGTGGGGTCAAGAATCTAAGTATCTGCTCTGAATAGCGTAGCCTCGGGGGAAACTCCACATGGGATCAATAACTATTGTCTTGGCCAACGATAAGAATTGTGCTTGACTTATTTTGAACAATCAAACATTCAAGACTAAACATCAAAACATTGTGTCTTTTGTGTCTTCAAGTGTAAGCAAAACAATTTTACATCAAACAACACTCTTTTCTTGGAGTCATTTTGGAGTCTAAACACTTGCAAACATTGAGTCCTCATCAACATTGTGTTCTCTTGTCATGAAAAATAGTCAAACATTAAGACTTGGTCACAACAAAACAACTTCACAGATTGGAAAAAATTGCACAAAGTTTGTAGAAATGCATTTGTGTCTGACAGAACAGTGTCTGTGTCATCTAAACATGTTTGTGAAGGGAAGAAATGCATCTGTATCTTTTGAGCAATGTTGCAGCATCTCAGAAATGCATCTATGTCTGACAGAACCACGTCCGTGTCATTTAAGAGCGTCTGTGAAGTATACAGGCATGTCTGTGTTCAGGATTGAAAACTTTCATAATTCAGCAAACAAGAACAGTTAGTTTCAGACTTATTGAGCTTCCTAGGTTATCTCTCCAGGGTTTTCATCTAGCATTCAACCTGTCTTTGGGTCTCACAAAATCCATTATTGCCTTACACCTTACATTACATTCACATTTATCTAAACTTGAGTCAAAAGGTCACTTGCTTGTCCTCATCTTACTTTGTCAACATACTACATACAACAACACTTTGCTAAGTGGTCCCTCATCAAGGTCTCTCACCTTTGGATCTTATTTGGTCTTACTTAGAGTCAAGGTCAACTTACCTCATCAAGAGAAAATATCATCTCTTTGGAAGCCACACCTACTCTACTACATACATACTTGGTCTTACACTTTGGACATTGCAAGTAAACCTCAGATTCATTTACATTCCATTCCATTCAATTCTTGGTCTTCCATACTCTTTCCATTTTCATCTAGTCTCACACATCTTGATCAATACCTAGTTCATGGTTGAAACCCGTTTACAAAAATCTAGGAGAGAAGCTAAAGAGGCTCAAGAGTCCGCAAACATGAGTTCTTATGAGTATGACAATGATATCTTTTTCAATTCTAATCATACTACATTACCTGACATGGATGTCTATAGAAACATTCCAAATGTTGAGAACATGGACACTACAAACAACAATGATACACACAATGACAATATGGATAACTTTTCCATACATTCAGCAGAAGTGGAAGACACCATTATGAATCCACATTTCAATCGATTGGTTGAGAAAATAATGAGGAGAGATAGACAATATTTTCTACAAGTGATGGCACAAAGTGGAACCAAGATCCCTCATGATTTTGACATGTCTCAAATAATAGAAAATCGACCTTTGCAACAACCTCACTCCAACATGGATCAAAGGAGGCCTAATAGTGGAGGCAATAGAGGATCACATATGGTGCCTAAATCACCATCATCTTTGTTTCAAAAACCAGAGGTCCCTTACACACATGGTCAAGCATATGATACTCACCTTCGCAGACCATTATGGAAGTCCTATGCAAAAAAATATACACAATCACATACCAATGCTAAGGACCAACCACCAAAGCAATTGGATATTCAAAGGCATGCTCAAAATTTGGACACAAGGAAACCCCACGTCAAATTTGGGGGCAACACACTAGAACAAACTCATGACATGCCTATAGAGTATGGTATACATGGACAAAGTAGATATTCCATTCCTCATCATGACTCTATACCAAGTGGTCCATATACAGAGCATCATTATAGACCTCCTCCATATGAACATGTGTATGATCAATATCATCCATATATGCAACATGCTCCTCCTCCAATTGGTGCCTCAAACATGGGGTATGGTCCAAGAAGTTGGTCTCCACCTAAGAGCAATTTGGAACAGCAAATCAGGGACTTACAAAAGAAAATGGAGGACATAAATACACCAAAGCCAACTTACATAATGAGAGACATATGTCCTTATCCATTTGAAAAGAGTATTCCAATGCCTCCTTTTCCTACACACTTTGTGACACCTAAGTTTGATAAGTATAGAGGCAAAGGGGATCCTAAGGCACATATAAGATAGTTTTTCATAGCTTGCATTGAGGTAGCAACATAAGAGACATATTTGATGAGATTATTCCCACAAAGCTTAGCTGATCAAGCTATGGAATGGTTCTCCCAACTCCCACCTGGAATTAAGTCTTGGGGTGATCTAGCAGAGGCATTTATCCAACATTTCTCATACAACATAGAGACAGACATATCAGTCACTACTTTGTGCAACACCAAGCAAAAAGATGGAGAATCTTTTTCATCATTTTTACAAAGATGGAGGAATCTAGCCAACAGATGCTCTTGTGAAATGCCACAAAAACAAATGGTAGAAATGTTCACCTAGAATGTTAACAAAGACATTGGTTATGACTTAAGAAAAGCTTGTTTGTCCACTTTCAAGGATGTCATTGAAAAAGGCGTAGTGATAGAAAAGGTCCTAATTGAACATGGAGTCATTAAGATATTCAAGGAAAACAAAGATGAATTTAAAGGAAAAGATAAGCCAAGATTTTGGAACAAAAACAAGAACATAGTCAATGATGGTGTTGTTGATGCAAATATAGTGCGACCGAAAAATCATTTTTTCGGGATCAAGCTCTACAAACAATCAAGTGAATACTAAAACAACTTCTAGATCATGAAGGAAGTACACCCCATTGGGAGAACCACTTGAGTCAGTTTTCAAGAAGCTAGTGGCAAACAAAGTAATCACAATTCCAGATTTTCCTCCATATGAGCCAAAGGTCAAACCAAATTGGTGGAATGATGATGAGTATTGCAAATTCCATAAGAGCAAGGGTCATAAGACAAGAAATTGTCATCAATTGAAGAACATCATACAAGATCTCATTCATAGAGGTGACATTGAGATTGAAGGACACTCATCCAATCAAGAACATGAGATGTTTAAGGAACCATTCCCAAAGCATGACAAGGGAAAAGCTGCAGCCATAGATGACCAAACCAACTATACAAGAGCATCCTATAACTATGATTCAACTATCAATCACATCTCAATGGACAATTATGTCTCTACCATTATCATCAAGGACAAAATGCCTGAGAATTCTACCCAAAGACCTAAGATTGTCCTAAAAGGCATTGGATCTTCTTTCAAACCTACCTCCGAATGTCATGTTACAACCCGTCAAGGCAAATTCACTTTGCAAGGTGCTCCAACTAAAAACACAGCTTCCTCATCAACCAAGACTGAGTATGACCTTGTATAATAGTTAGGGAAGACACCCACGCTAATTTTCATCCTTGAGCTCTTATGTATATCCCCCGCACATAAAGCCATTCTTGATAAAATCTTGAGAGAAACTGTTGTTCCTACTGATCTGAACGTGGACCAGTTTCAAGCCATGGTGGGATACCTTTCCATACCACACTCCCTAACATTCATAGAAGCTAATGATGCCTCTGTAAGTCAGCCACATAATGCGCCTTTACACATTGAAGCCTTCATACACAAACATCAAATAAAATGAGTCTTGATAGATGAAGGAGTAGGTCTGAACATTTGTACATTGAGCACTAGTAAACAATTGGGATATTCTGATAAAGCTATGAATTCTACAAACAAAATTACCAACAAGGCATATGATGATGAAGAGCGTTCATCCAAAGGCACAGTCACCTTGCCTCTCAGAGTTGGGCCAGTTACAAAGGATGTGGTTTGTCAAGTCCTAGACCTAGATCTCACATACAATATATTACTAGGACATCCTTGGATTCATGAAATGAGAGCAGTCCCATCTACATACCACCAATGCATTAATTTTCCTCACAATGGAGTTGAAATAATAGTTAATGGTGATCCTAATCCATTCATATACTATAATAACTTGAGACCAAAAAATGAGACCATCATTCCTAGTAATCGCGAAGTTGTTCCTTCTTCTGCATACATTGATATCCTAAGTCATTAAAACCTTCGACATCAAAACAAGGTGAGCTTAAAGGGAAATTCTAGGACAAGGGTATGGGCGAATACACTTTGAATCAAACCATGTACTTACAACAAGTCATGAGTTCACCAAAAGAATATGGAAGACCACATCCTAATAAGCAGGTATCTATCATTATACTTAAATGGGACCCTACTATCTTTCAAAGATGGGGTGAACTGGAAGAGGAAGACTTATACAAAATTCTTTACAAAGACCTTGAAAATGATACACAAGATCACATCAATATACCATGTGAGAAATATGGCAAAGGGTTCAAGATTCTACAAAAAATTGGGTATGATGGCAAAAGCCCTCTTGGCTTAAGAAAGGAAGGCATCAGTGAACCTTTACAACCTCAATTGACATTCAAAAAGGAATGCTTGAAGGGACTTGGTTTTATGACTTCCAAGGTCCACACTCAAAGGACAGAAGAAGCATTACAAATCAAACCTGCTAAAAATTCAACAAGAGAATCGCTATTCCACAGACTCCAACAAATGGGAATGGGGTTCAGACAAATCCTCCAGTGACTACAAGCTCACCAAGACATTCAGAGAGCCAGATGAACCCACAAAAGAAGAGGAATTTTATCAAAAATTCAAAGTTGGTCAAGAAACAACTCCGGAGGATCCCATACAATCCTTGCCTCTAGGTCCTAGGTTGAAATCACATAGAATTAACACCTATCCTAGAATGCACTACTAGTGATGATAATTTGGATTCGTTCATGATCGAGACTGATGAGGAGAGTGCTAATGATGACCTTGATAACTACCTCAACATACCTGAGTATAACTGCATCTTCACTCTTAGCCCTGCTAACTTCGAAGAAATCAAAGGCCTCCCCCTTATTCACCACCAACTTATTGACTGGAACCATGAAGGACCTATACAATTTGACACATTCCAAAATGATGAAGCTTTTATTGACTATCTTGGCATACGAGATGATCTTCCCCCTGGGGACCATAAAGTAGGATACACTATAGAACTCAATAGCATGGCATATTTTGGTGAGGATGTCGAGCCTTCCAGTCGTAAAAATATAAAAATAAAAACAAACCAAGGGTCTTATGGTGAAAACCACAATGTGGCACTGTCTGACCCCAAAAAAGTAAAAAGAAAGGATGTATCTAAGGGAAAAAACCTCTCTGAGGCACCCAAAGATGGAAGGCTCGACATTCTCTTAGTATCATATGAAGAAAACTCATCCATATTGGTAGAGGAGACTATCAAAACAAACATTGGCATAGAAGAGGTTCCACACAACATATTCCTGGCTCAATCTTTGACAGAGTTAGATAGGTCAAAGTTCATAAGTTTCTTTATGGAATGACAAATCAACTTTGCATGGTCATACAGTGATATGCTTGGATTGGATTCAGATTTGGTAATGCACCATCTGATATTTAAACCGGGGGCAAAACCAGTGAAATAAAAATTAAGAAAGATGCATCCACAAGTCACATTATTAGTTAAAGCAGAGCTTGAGAAATTATTGGATGTCAGATTCATACGCCCAATTGATTATCCTGAATGGATCTCCAACTTAGTGCCTATCAGTAAACCAAATCATAGTATCAGAATATGTACAAATTTCAGAGACATCAACAAAGCTTGTCCTAAGGATGATTTTCCATTACCAAATATTGACTTGATTGTCGATCTCACAACAGGTCATGCGATGTTATCTTTGATGGATGGATTCTCTAGTTACAATCAAATAAAAATCGCATCCAAGAATTAGCACAAAACAACATTCACTTGTCCTTGGGGAACTTTCTATTGGAATGTCATACCCTTTGGGCTAAAAAATGAAGGCGCTACATATTAAAGAGCCATGACTACTATCTTTCATGATCTCATGCACATAACTGTCGAAGATTATGTTGATGACCTCTTGGGTAGATCAATAGATAGAGATACACATTTGGACATACTTTCAGTCATCTTTGATCAGTTGGAAAAGTATAAAGTAAGATTAAACCTGAAGAAATGTGTCTTTGGAGTAACCTCCAGGAAGCTCCTAGGATTCAGTGTGTCAAAAAGAGGAATTGAAGCCAATCCAACAAAAGTCAAGGCCATTGTAGAGATGCAACCACCATGAAATATCAATCAACTTTGATCTTTGCAAGGGAGACTCCAGTCCATACGAAGGTTCATAGCACAACTTGCAGATAAGTGTAATCCCTTTCAGCACTTGCTACATAAAAACATCAAATTCAAATGGGATGATAATTGTCAACGAGCTTTCTAGACACTCAAAGATTATCTTCTGAATTCACCAGTTTTGATGCTACCAGTTCCAGATCAACCTTTATTACTATACATATCAGCTACTTCAACAACACTGGGGGCACTCTTAGTGCAATAGGTTGCTGAGGGTAAAGAAAAGGTAGTATACTACATCAGTCGCACATTGGTGGGATATGAGCTAAATTACACACCAATTGAGCGTGCATGTCTCGCTGTGGTCTTTGCTTTGTAGAAATTATGACATTACATGCTGACTCATAAAACTAAGTTGGTTGCAAGGATCGATCCATTGAAATGCCTTTTCAATAAAGCAACACTTACTAGGCGACTAGCCAAATGGGTGATGATCTTGAGTGAATTTGATATCAAATATGTGGACAGAAAAGAAATAAAAGGACAAGCTATCACAGATTAGTTAGCAGATGCTCCCATGATAGATGATCTTCCTCTAATTTTAGAATTTCCAAATGAATCCATTTTAATAGTGTCACATGCAAATCCTTGGTAGCTATACTTTGATGGCTCATACACACAGCATGGGGTAGGAGCTAGCATCCTCTTCATAACTCCTCAAGGGGATTCTATACCAAAATCATATCGATTATCATTTCCCTGCACTAATAACATAGCAGAATATGAGGCATTAACAACTGGATTACGGATTGCAGTTCAGTGGAAGATCTAGGAACTTTGTGTTTTTGGGAACTCTCAACTTGTGATTCATCAAGCAACTAATGACTACCAAACAAAGGATGATAAATTAATGCCTTACAAAATAATGGTGGATGACTTGAAACAACAATTCATGAAGATGGACTTTGAGCAAATACCAAGAGAGCAAAATAGAGTCGTGGATGCCATGGCTACAATTTCTTCAGTAATTGATATACCACCAAATGAGACCCACTATGAGTTCTTGGTGGATAACCTTTTGGTTCCCTCATATGAAATCACTCCTACTGAGATGATATATGTTGTTGGTCCTAAGTCCCAGTTATACGGTTCCATTTTCGCATACCTTCGTGATAATACCCTACCTTCTAATCTATCCAATAACCAACGTCGCACTTTCATTCACCAATCTTCTCGATACGTCATTTTAGCCGATATCCTGTATCGTCTAGGTCTAGATGGCACTCTTCTTAGATGTTTAGAAAGCAACGAAGCTCAGATTACATTACATGAAGTACATGAAAGGATATGTGGTCCACATTCTAGTGGTCCTACCTTAGCCAAGAAACTCATCAGGACTAGATATTACTGGCCCAATATGGAAAAAGATTCATATTAGTTTGTCAAGAAATGTAAGTAGTGTCAACTTCATGGAGACCTCATCCATGCACCAGCATAAGAACTTCAACCAATTGCGACTCCTTGGCCCTTTTGTCAATGGGGACTTGATCTCATAGGCAAGATTCACCCTCCATCTTCCAACGGTCATAAATTCATCATCACTACCACAAAGTATTTCACAAAATGGATCAAAGCCATGCCTCTCACACAAGTCACTGGAAAACAAATTTCCACCTTCATTCTCAACTATATCATTTGTCGATATGGTATTCCTATTTCCATCATCACTGATAACGGGCATCCCTTCAAAAATCAGGATGTTCGTGAACTCTATGACCACTTTCATATTACCCATCATTTCTCCACACCTTATTACCCCCAAGGTAATGGTCAAGCTAAGGCGTCTAATAAAACAATCCTTAAAATCTTGAAAAAGGCAGTCGATGATGTTGGCCATAATTGGCATATCCAACTTAATCTCGCACTTTGGACTTACTGCACAAGCGTTCGCATACCTACAGGAGCTACACCCTATTCACTTGTCTACGGCACTAAAGCTATCTTGCCTATTGAGGTTGAGTTACCCTCTTTATGAGTCTCTTTGCAAAACATTATCAGTGATGAAGACTACAAGGTCTCTCACTTACAAGAACTTGAACTATTGGATGAATGAAGACAAACTGCTTTTAATCATCTCAAGGCTTATCAACAACAAATGAGTCACAGCTACAATCATAAAGTGAAGCCTCACACATTTGAGGTAGGTGACTTAGTTCCCAGAGAAAATCCTAAAAATCAACAAGACAAAGAGAAGAAGGGCAAATTTGAACCAAACTGGCTTGGTCCTTACATCATCACAACAACATATGGATCTGGTGCATATCAGCTCTCAACCATAGAGGGTGAACCTTTGGAGGATCCTATCAACAACATGCACCTTCGCATATTTTACACATAACTCTCTAGAGTATCCCAATTTAAAAAATACAAAAAAAACTCAAATATATCAAAAAAATACAAAAAAAATCATAAAACATAAAAAATCGTTACTTGGTTAAAACCTAGCAAACAGGTGCCTTGTGACACAAAAAAAAATTAAAAAATCAAAAAAGTTAAGAAAAACATTTTCGTCCAATGGTAAAAACCACTACAATGACGCCCTGGGCAAGTACCATGGTGAAAACTAGGTCACCAACGCCATGCGTAGAGACATTGCTCCTCCCTCCTTTGGGATTCCATTTCATCCTTTCACTTTGCACACACTCACAGCCTATTCATCCACAATAAACTTACCCATTTCCATCATGGCTTGTTATTGATCTACCCAAGATTGGTTAGCCATTCATAATAAACATTCCTTTTCACTCTTTCCATCCATAATAAATCAGCTCCTATTTGTGGCTAAGGCAAATCCTACGTCTAGTAATGGGTGTGGAACTAAGAACATCACATGTTTTGAGGAGTACAGTTTCTTCCAATTTTCTTCAGTCTATCCATGCACAATCCACAATAAAGAAACATCTGCATCACCGATCCGCAATATAGTTTTGTCTTCTCTATAATAAAGTATCAGTTTCATCGATTTAGTCAGTTTCAGATGAGACACAACAACAACAATGGGCTTCAACAAATCAAATCTTTCAATAGACTTAGACAACATTATGGTTCAGTGCTATCTATCCTTTTTGTGAAAGTAAACATTGTGATCACAATCAAATAAGACTTATACAAGTGATAAGAGACACTAAACTTGAGGACTACAATGGATGTTGGTGTCAAGTCTTGGTTTTATTTTGATTTTATCTTTTGGTGACATGTCTTTTAGCTTTTCCAGGATGTCTCTGACAAAAGATTCTATCTCCAGGATGTCTTTGACTAGAAAGGCGAGGATGGGGTATCGTCACCTATTTTTCTTTGCTGTCTGTGGATTGTCTCTTAGTAATGCTATGACTTGTCCAAGGATATGAGGACACTGTGAGTCTAGTATGAACTGGGGCATTCCTTGTTTGTGACTATCTTATCTCCATGTAAACAAGTACAATGACTTTCTAGGTCGAACATATGCCTTGATTGTCATAACCTACTTGCCATAATAAAACTCAATGATGATAACGCACAAGAATCTCTTTTCACTTTCATATCTTCTATCTTGCATCCCCATTTCTTGATTGACCTCCATCGTGCTTCTTGAGTCTGCGTAGCCTACTATCACATGACTGAGTATAATGACATGCCAAAAACATTTGCATCTCATGTAGTTGCACCTGCATTATCACATATTAAGCATTTCATACATACATATAGATATCACAATTACATCACATCCTGCACACAACACATGTTAGCAGCATTTTACATTTACATTATCATATTCATCTGCATTTCATACATTCACATTTGCATTGGCATAACATATTAAAAACATAAAAGAACAAAAATATTGCATATCATCATATACATATTTGCATCCATATAATAATCATCATATAGAAACATACATCATGAAACATACATCACATAGGTACACATGCATATAGCTGCCGCAAAGATGAATCATCTCATATATATAAATCATAAGTGTCATGATACAATGATTTCAAAATACATATGGCAACAAAAACACCCGAAGGTGTCTACATCATAATACAAAATGGTACAAAACTGATACATAGGGAGCCCTCTATGGCTATGATGAACTCCCTCCCTCGAAGCCGCCTGGCCTTAATGGAGTCTGAGCCCTAGAAGGACCCACCCCAGGATTATCTCTCATGTCCCATCTATCTAGTGGTGGTGGAGGACCCATAACCCCACCGCTAGATGCCTGTCTCCTCTAGCTCCCTCTCGTAGCTGCCGCTATCCGTGATGGTCTACGGAAGCTCCTCGCCCACTACTCTAGTGGCACTGTCCCATAGTATAGGTCTCACCAGTAACCTATCTCCTCCCCTGCCCATAGAACATAGGCATATCCAGCTCCTGTGTCCTCTGCCACCTGCCTCCTAGCCTTCAGTGCTATCTCAGGCTTAATATAGCACTGGATAGCTTTATCCCACTCATGCTGTATGTCCCTCAGTCACCTCCTAAGCCTAGCTATCTCCCTCTCCAGGTCCAGGATCTCATCTGCCTATCCCTAGCAGATATCCCTTAGGTCAAGCAGCTCATCCTCCTCCTCCTCAGCCCCCTATGCCTTTTCCTATGGCTCCCCCTATACTAGTACCTATACCTCTACCTGTACCTGCCTCTACCCCTGTCCCTGCATCTATCTAGGACCCTATGCTACTGGCACTTGTAGTGGCAATCCACCGTGACCCCTCACCACCCAACCCTGTCTCTCCTCCCCACCCTCTCTTTGTGGAGCCACCCTCCTCTCTCCAACTGCACCTTGCCTCCTCCATCGGCCTCTCCTCCCACCATCTCCATCATCATCTCCATCCCCACCACCATATCCATCTAGAGGCTCCCTTGGGTCTATCAGTTGTGGAAAGGGATGCTCAGCCCAATATGCAATGTACTCTACATCCATACCTGCATCCTCAATCTTCGGCCACATATCCCATGGAATAGGCACCATCTCTACTAGTTGCATCATGGCTTGATCATATGACAACAATGGCCCAAAGTGTGCCTGATCCTTGACTATCCAAGCATACATCCCGGAACCCCCTGGCATCTGCTGAATATGACCAAACTGCCTGCATACCTTGTCAATTAGTTGTCTCTCCAATACATAGGGCATCCGCCCAATCAGTTATCTTCTATGGAAGGTATAAGGTAGATCTACTATGTCCTCCTCCCATTGCTCACACTCATGGTACGACCTCCATATCATAGTGTCAATCTCATCTAGGACTCGATGCCAATGCTCCAACCTTTCAATCCATGGTTGTGATGTAATCATATCATACAAATGAACAAAGCTATGTCCATGACCCCTGCCCTTGAAATGTATTAGCTGGGTAACTGATAGATGCTCATATGCCCACACCTACAACAATGTAACTCCATAGCCCAATCCTACGGATCCATGATACACAAACTGATGCAACTCATAGTATAAGTGTGCCAGCATGCATGGTCCCCAGGCATATCTAGTATGCTAAGTAACCAGTGTCTCCAAGGTGCTCCCCCAGCCCACAACCAACCCCCGTGTCACCCTATCTGGACATAGGAACCCACTGATCACTCCTCCTAACACCACTGGTAGTGTTAGTCCTATCATTGTCATAGTATCCCATGCCATGTGTCTAGCTCTCATCTCCAGTCCTGGATCCTAGAACACTCATCTCAGGGCCTCCCTATCTCCATCTCAATCATAGGGTATCAGCTCCCCATTGACCGGTATCTACAGTATCTTGTAAATATCCTCCAAGGTGACTGTCATCTCACCCATTGACAAATGAAATGTACAAGTCTTAGAGTGCCATCTCTCAGCTAGCGTAGTCAACAAACCCATGTTCACCTGAAACTCAAGCACATACAGAATGTATCATAGACCCATACCCTCAATAGTAGCTCAGTCCTTGAATGTCAGCTCTAGTCATAATCTTTACATCGATGGGAATCTCTCTCGTGACTCTAGCATAGGCAAATACTCTTGCAGTCAAGCAAAGCAATCATGTTAGTCAAAGTGACACTCACTATTCATCACAAAGTGTTGCTTCTATCCTAGTGACACTCACTTTTCATCACAAAGTGTTGCTATCTATCCCAATGACACTCACTATTCATCACAAAGTGTTTCTATCTATCCTAGTGGTACAACCTATTCATCACAAAGTACTACGAGTTTTGCACTCCTTGTTCATCACAAAGTGCTGCTCATATTTGCACTCACTGTTCATCACAAAGTGTTGCACCTATTGGTACATCTTGTTCATCACAAAGTACTATGTTTTGGTACTTACTGTTCATCACAAAGTTCCTTGATCTATCCTATCCTAGGGCCTCTTCTTGAGTGAATCCTCTTGAGTAGTTTCCTAATTAGGAATGTATGTTCTATCACAGAATTGTCAAACCTAGCCCTATCTTCTATTCTAGTCTTCCCTAGAGGACCTTCTTGAGTGTATCCTCTCAGCGGCTTATCCAATCAACAACATATGTTCATCATAGAACTACCAATTTGACCTTGAAGACATAAACGTGCCCACATTTCACAAACGTGTCTGCACAACATAGACGCGTTTGTATTTGACATAGACATTGCTGAATTCATAGACGCACCTGGCACAAACATAGACACGCCTAGCCAACATAGATGACCCTGGCACCAACACAGACGTGCCTACATGTTTTTGACATTTTTTTGATATTATCCTAAAGCACATTTATTGCACTTCCTAGCATGCATTTATGACAACAATTAATGTGACAAAGTACAAGGAGGTTTTGTGGTACTTACTGGCTCTCCTGCATCTACTGGCCTCTGAAATCGGCGAACGTAATTGAATCTATGAACCAATGCTATCGCTATTGACTGTTGTTTCTCTATTCTCGCTCTTCACTCTAATCTCTTGGATGTGTGGATGACAATGAGGATGTATTCCCCTCATGGTCTATTTTATAGATTGCCCTAGCCCTAGCCCTAGCCCTAGCCCCAGCCCTCATTTCCCGAGTCAATCCTCTTTATCCCCTGACTCTGTCACTCTATCCTATCTGGTCAATCTATTCTAGCCTTTATTTCTTATTGAGAGATTGTCTGCGATCTTTCCAAACATTTCATCCAATCTCTCGAGGGGGCATATCATTCCCATCTTGGGGCAACTTTGTATCAGTTCATATTATCTTCTTTGAAACAACGCGACAAGCTGCATTGTCTCAAAGAGGGGCAAAATGTAGACACCTAAAATTGTCATGTCTAATTAAATAAATATTTTATTTATTTAATTATCTTTAGCCTAATTCTTCTATTAATTAAATAAATCTCTATTTATTTAATTAATTCATTTATCCTCTTCTAGCCTTATTTCTCATTTAAATAAATACCTTTATTTATTTAAATTATCCTTTTTCTAAATTAAATAAATATCTTATTTATTTAATTGATCCCATTTCTTCTATTAATTAAATAAATCTTTATTTATTTAATTAATTCATTAGCCTTTTCTACCTATGACACATGTTATTCATCTCTTAATTCATACACTACCTACCCTCTCATTATTTTCTTATTTCTTTTACCTACCCTCTAATCATAGCCAACCATTTATCTTTTACACCTCTCAATCTTATCCCTCCATTTCTTATTGTGTCTTCTATATAAGGAGATAATTTCTTTATTATCAAACCCTAACTAACTGACTACTTGATTACCTGACTACACTATGCTTTGAACTTTCATATGTGATCCTACTTGCAACCACATTTTCGTTCTTTGTTGAGCTCTTGTGCACATAAAATCTGAGAGCAAATATATCAAGCAAGATCAATGGAGATAGGAAGAATGGAGATCAAAACCCTATTGGACATGTGATGGTATAATCTTTGTGATTTCATTTGATTTGCATTGTCTTAGGTAATCTTCATATGTTATGGTGGATCTTTGTTGTTGTTAGGCTAGGGTTTTTGTGGTTGAATTCATTTAGTCTTTCATCATTATTGGTATCCATTTTCACCGTATACACTTAGTATTCCTGATTTTCCTAAGGAAGTTATGAGAATTGTGCTAAGTAGAGTTCATGGAGAATTCTTTTGTCTTGATTCCATCCATAAGATCACTAGAGAAGAAGTAAAGGCAGTGACATGCTTACCTTCCACTGATAGTAGGCCTAACAAAACTAAGAAAGTTCCAAACAACACTATGATGACATTAACTGGTGCAACCCATGATAGCAGATCCTTGAGAGTCAATGATATGAAAGATATAAATGTTAAATTCATTAGCAAGATACTAGGATACAAAACTACACATGCTAACAGATTAAACTCTGTTTCTAGTTTATGTATCAAGAGTGCTTATGACATGGTGAATAGTAACACTAAGATTGACATATGTGAATGGCTAAAGGATGAATTGATTGATAATCTGAAGAAAATTAAAGGTGATAAGAAGGGTACTTTTAGATTTGATAATCTACTTGTGTGCCTAATGCTATACATTACTAAGGAAGTTATTGGTACAGGTCGGAAATAATTTGGTTTTGACATACCGGTAGGTAAACAACTTTTGGATATCCTTACCAACATGGGAGATGTCAGGGAAAACAACATAATTGAATACTTCCAAGCATTTAAGACTAGAATGAAAACAAGGGAAAGGTTATCTCAAAGCATAGTTGACAAATATCAAAAGAAAATATGTTTTGTTATTAAGAAAGATGAAATCTGGATGGAGGCAGTGGTTCCTAGAACTATTTGGGTGACAGAAATGGGTTATGAGGCTGATGTAAACATAATTAAGACATATGCTAAAGCCCTACTTAAAGCCCCTAGATAACCTGAAGAGGAAATATTCGGTAGTGTTGAAACCATTGAGAAAAAAGTGCAAACACTTAAATGAAGGAAGAAAATATAGCAAACTATAAGAAAAGCAACAAAATAGGCCAAAGAGATCAAGGAAAACATATTGAATATCACCGGTATTAAGGAAAGTGACTTGGAAGGGTTACAACCAGAAGATCACCTCTCACCAGCTGGAACTTCATCTGACAGTGAAATCCTAGCTAAATTTATGAGAGTAGAAAGGAAAATAAAACCTTCACCGACACGCTCTCCTGCACCAAAGAGAACAAGAAGGAAACAACAAGTAGTAAGGCCCCCAGCAAAGAAAATGACACCAAGGAAGAAGAAGGAAAAACAAATTATTCCTCCTTTAGATAATCTTTTAAATGAAATAATAGATGAAGGAAACTTGTCTAATGTTAGTAAATTGTATGATACTTTTACTAATGAAGAAAAGGAAAGCATAGAAAACAATATCATTCTACACTTAGACATTTACAAGAAATTTTTGATAGAAGTTGTAGATGATTTACCGAGTGACTTGTATAGGAGACTTGATGCAAAGAGACTAGCTATTATGGAATTGGATAAGAAAATAAAGATAGAAAAATTGCTTGCAGTTCATCTAGTTAAATCAGCAAATGAAATTGATGAATTAATAAGTGAGGCAAACAGGACAGTATTTTCTAGTGGTCACCAACATGTAGGTTTAATGGCTGGAAGAGTGAATGAAATCTCTAAAGAGATAGTAGATAAATGGGATATCTTCTTTGTGGAGAAAGAAAAGAAAGAAGATCTCAAACGACCCAAAACTTTTAAGGTATATCAAAAGGATAAGGATAAGGATAAAGGTAAAGGCAAGGTAAGTGGACTACCCAACATAAAAGTGATAGACAAATTTCCCCCACCTCCTTTTGATACTTCACCAGTTGAGATTGTTGATACACCACTGGCTACTGATAATGTTGAGTTGGAATCAACACATGAGGACACCAATCTTGATTCAGAAGTTTTATATATTATGAATATTGATACACAAGAGGTAAATATTGTGGTTGATAAGGAAACCACTGGTGAAAAGAAAGATGTGGCTACTGAGCCACCAGTTGACAATATTGCAGTGGAAACACATGTATTACATATAGTTGATGATGTTGAAATTGGGGTTGAGACACAAACTGCACAATTAGTTGATCCCCTGGCTTCTAGAATGGTGACTGATACCATTGGTGTACACATTGAAAAACCCACTGAGTTAGAGAAACTGGATGATAACACAAAGAAACTGGTTGAGATACCAGTAGTGGATAGTACAGAGGTGCATACTGAGAAATTGACAGTGAATACTGAGACAACATCAGAGAAACTGGCAGTAGAAAGCATAGAGAAACAAACTGAGGTACACACTGAGAAACAAGAAGAGAAAAAGGTTGAGGTACAGGTTCAAACTAAGACAGTGCTACCAGCAATAGCTAAGAAACCCAAGCCTTTGTTAGTTGAGATGCAGACACAAACTGACCTATCAAAGGTCAATACAAGCAAAGAGGTTACTCACACTGACGGAATGTAGATTGTTAAGGTAGTTGGACAATCATTTGGTTCTTCCATGACATAATTTAGACCAACTAATGTAACAGAGGTATTATTGGATTCAATTAAGAAACTCACAGAGTGCAATGCACTAGCTTATAAGGCTATTGATGATACCATACCTATTCAGAAATTGATTGCACACAAGTGCAATGTGGAAAATAAAGATTCTTTAAGTCAATTAGACACATTGTCTAAGTATATCACCGCTAACATATTGATAGTTGAACAAATAAATGAGGAGACATTTAGAGAGAAAATGAATAAGGAAAAAGAGAAATTCTTTGATGAGACAATAAAGAAGTGCACGGAACACATTGACACCCTCCTACCGGCACTAAGCAAAATAATAATGGAATTTAAGAAGTTGTACAGAGACACATGTAAGACTAATATTTTGATAGTGGATATTGACAAGGAGATCAGTAAAGTACAGACATAAATAAATGATATAGCTAACAATCTCATTGGTTCATCAGAACCTATATTGGTTATAGAGTAGGAAATAGTAGGTTTTGAGGAGAAAATCAAAAAATTGGAAAAAGAAAAAGAGAGAATAAAATTCAAGGCAAAAGAGCTTAAATGTAGACTTGGTCCTAAACTTGACAACCTCATATCTTTGAGAAAAGAGATCTTAGAGGCACTTGTTCTAGGACTAAAGGCACCAGAAGAGAAAATGTACATCCTCACTAATACAATTGAAAGGACTAAAGCAGCATTGAAGGATAGTGAAAGGTTCACCCAGAGCCTAAATTTTGCATTGGAAGATCTATTTCAGATTGTAACCAACAGGTTATAGAGTTCAGTTGACATTTTTGACAACCTTTGTCATTGATGCCAAAGGGGGAGTAGTAGAGAAGAGAAAAATCCAATGACTTAGAGATCATTTGCTTAGGGGGAGCACACAGTTTTGGCACAATTTTTGGTAAGATTTTTGGACTTCAATTTTTGGATACAATTTTGAATTTTTCTCATGGGTGTTGCCATCAATGCCAAAGGGGGAGATTGTTGGCATTGCACAATCCAATGAGAATTGTAGGTGATTGAAGGTATTGTCATGATGGAAACCTTGCAATCCTATGGCACTAGCAGGCACCAACACTGACAAACTCTACACCAATAGATAGTTTACCGGCAGCGGCAAAGATGATTATCGACACCCCAGCCGACAAGATTTTGATTATTGTATTTTGTATTTAATTGCAATATATTTTTGTAAGATGACAAGGCGTATTGTAATAAGACTCATATATAAGTATGAGATCTTTTAGATCATTTAAGATGTGGACATGGTTAGATTATTGCAGAAGTAATATGCGAATATTAAGGCAGATTTTGGAGTAAGGTTTATGGTTATTGTATGAGCTTAAATTGGTACTGAACTTGGCATAGTAGATGCTAAACTAAAGCAGTACATTATATTGGATTTGCATAATCCATTTTATAAGTTAGTGAGACTTCTTTTGTAATTAAGCAGTGAGCTTTAGGCAGTTGACCTTCCTGCATGTACAGGCCCCTATTGTAAGTAATATCCATTCATTGGCCAGTGAGTGAACATTGTGGGTCACAAATCCCACCGAGGTTTTTCCCACATAGGTTTTCCTCATTAAAAATCTTATGTTATGGTGTTCTTTCTATATTGTGTTTATTGTTCATATTTACTACATTAATTCTTGTTTACCGGCACAACGTTTTGGAATGCAATTTATTTAATAAGGTTAGAAACTCTGTTAACCAACAAGATACTGATTCAACCCCCCCTCTTAGTATCTTTGGGAATCCTAACAACCAAAACATACATACACTCCCTTAGGGGAACCTATTGCAACATTGTTACATCAATTGGTCTCTTCAAATCTGGTGACCCTACCAAAAACATTTAATTACGAACCTCAGGTCAAACCTCCATGCTGGAGAGATAACGAACATTGTAAATTCCACCAAGGGAAAGGGCATAAAACAAGTAACTGTTGTAGACTGAAAGATCTTGTTCAAGATCTTATTGACCAAGGAGAGATTGAAATTGAAGGACACAACCCAAAAACCTCAAATAATGATCATCTCATGTTTAAGAATCCGCTTCCATCACAAGATCAAAGGGGTCCTTCCACTTTAGGACAAAACACAAATATTAATGATTATATGCGAGCCACCTATAATTACACTATGAATCACCTATATGATGCCAATGAACAAATTGTAACCATCATTATAAAAGATCCAAGCCCTACCTGTAGTGTTTTTACGTATCGTAGCAAGATCACCATTAAAGCAACTCCACAAGGCACAACCTCCATCCCAAAGCAGTATAACCATGTGGAACAATTAGATAAGATGCCCACACTTATATCCATTTTAGAGCTTTTGTGCCTATCCTCATCTCATAAAAAAATCTTGGATCAAGCTCTCCAAGAGGCGTCGGTCCCTACCAATCTAAATACAGATCGATTTCAAGCTATGGTTGGTAATTTGAGGTCATCACCATGTCTCAATTTCTCTGAAAGTGACAATACATCCTTCCAACAACCTCATAATGCCTCACTCCATATTGAAGTTTTTATCAACCAACATAGGATCAAGTGAGTCTTGATTGACAATGGAGAAGGCCTAAATATATGCACATTACAATTGGTCACTACATTGGGATATGCAGTTGAATCAATGGACCCCCGCAAAAAGATAACTATAAAATCCTATGATGATGCAAAGCATTCTTCAAAAGGAGTAGTTGTGTTACCAATCTGAGTGGGCCCAGTGGTGAAGCACATCATATGTCAAGTTATGGACCTTCCTCTGCCATATAATTTGTTTTTAGGAAGATCTTGGATACATGCCTTGCAATCTGTTCCCTCCACCTACCACTAGTGTATCAAGTTTCCTCATAACGGTGTAGAAATTATAATCCTGGGTGATGCAAATCCATTTGCATATTGTAACAATATCAACCATCAGCCAGAGATTACCATTCCCAATAACAAAGAAGCTATCCCATCCACAATCTAAGCCAACTCTTTCATGTTGGGAAACTACCCACTTCCCCTAGAACTCATGGTAAGCCTCAAAGTTTACTTCAAGCACCACTAGTCAAGCCAACATGCACTTTGGCACCTTTGATCCTTGGAAAGAGTTAGGAAGAGGAGACCAAAGATGAGGACTTAGTAGAATGGATCTATAAAGACCCTATCACCACGGAAATCACACAAGCTAAGCTTCACACAGATCAATATGGCAAAGGCCTTACCATTATGCAAAGAATGGGATATGATGGTCAGAGTGCTTTAGGACCTTACAAGAAAGGATGATACAAGTCATTGTAGCCTGAATTAAACCCTAAAGATAACACTAGATTAGGCTTTCAAAAGGAGACTCTTACTAAGCTCAAATTCAAAGGGAAACCCAACAAACCTCTATATCAGCCTAATACTCTAAAGAGGCCACCCTTGATTATATCACCAACACCAAGAACTGCACCAACTACCCCAATAAGGCTGAGAATCCTAGCAATACCATCCACAACACCAATCATCCCACCAATCGAACCAACAACCCTATCAACAACAACAACCAAACCAACAACACTATTAGCAGTATCAGAACCCTCAGTAGTATCAACAACACTGATAATTCCATCAGAAACAACAGATTCAACAATGCCGATACTCCCAATATCAGATTCACTGATCCCGATAATCCTCCCCACAACACCAACCATTCTATCTCCAAAGGTACATTAGCCGGTTACACTACAGTGTTTAACTCAAAAGAGATCCCGGTTTGGTATAGTAATCGGATGATGGAAAGTGACTCAGAGACCAACTCACATGAGTGGGAATTTGATTCCATACATCTCAATACTTTAGATGAGGAAGACACATCACCACCTCCATCTCGCAAAGAAATCCCTATTTGCAAAGAAGCATAGATTAAAACCTCTTGGGTTCCTGAACTAGAAACACCTTCCACAGACCCTATGTCACATCCTCTGCCTGATTCTGATAGGGAGAGTACCATCAATGACCTTCACCACAATGTCTTAACCCTCACTGACACATCTTATGAACTTAACCTAATCGATGAGGTAATGCCCATTATCCATCTTGAACTCATCGAATGGAACCAATCTAATCCCCCATGCCTTGACCAATTCCAAAATGATGAGGTGATCATTGACTTTTTGGAACTATGGGATAACATACCAAGTGGGGATCACAAAGATGGATTCACCATTGAACTTAATAGTGCAACATACTTCAGGGTGGATGCCAAGCCTTTCAACTGCAAAAATATAACAATAAAACATGGATCTTCTAGTGAAAACCACATTGTGGCACTGTTTAATCCCAAAAAAGTAAAAAGAAAGAGCATATCTAGTGGTGAAAAGCTCTCTGAGGTGCCTGAGGATGAAAGGTTTGACATCCTCCCCTCCAATGCAAATTGGGAATGACCAATGATCCTTATTGAGGAAATAAAAGAATTCAATGTGGGGACTCCTGAGGCTCCTCACCACATACATATGGCATCTCTTTTAACTCCAGAAGAACAACCTAAGTTTGTAAAATTCTTCCAGAAGCATCAGATCAACTTTGCATGGTCATATGTAGACATGCCTGGTCTCAACCTTGATTTGGTCATGCATCACCTCATCGTGGTAGAAGGGGCTAAGCTTGTCAAACAGAAGCTTTGCAAGATGCACCCCTAGATTGCGGTACTAGTCAAAGCAGAACTTAAGAAACTCTTGGATGTTGATTTTATTAGACCAATTGATTATGTAGATTAGATATCCAATATTGTACCTATCGGCAAACCAAATGGGGGCATTTGTATCTGTACTAACTTTAGAGATCTAAACAAGGCATGTCCTAAGGATGATTTCCCCCTACCAAACATTGACATGATTGTGGACCTAACAATAGGACATGCCATGCTTTCTCTTATGGATGGCTTTTTAGGGTACAACCAGATAAAGATCGCGTTAGAGGATCAATATAAGATGTCCTTCACATGTCCATGGGGAACATACTATTGGAACATAATGCCTTTTGGTCTAAAGAATATAGGGGCGATCTATCAAAATGAAAAGACCACCATCTTTCATGATATGATGCATACCATAATGGAAGATTATGTCGATGACTTATTGGCAAAATAATTAACAAGAGAAGGTCATCTTGCAATATTAGATAAAATCTTTGACAGACTAGAACAATATCATGTTCCACTCAACCCAAAGAAATTTTTCTTTGGAGTAACCTTAGGGAAGCTTCTAGGATACATTGTCTCAAGAAAAGGCATTGAGGTCAACCCAGCAAAGGTCAAAGAAATCATGGACATGCCACCTCTAAGGAACATCAATCAGCTAAGGACATTACAAGAGCAGCTACAATCCATCCAATGATTCATTGCACAACTAGTAGATAAGTGTCATCCCTTTACACACCTATTACACAAAAACATCCGCTTTCAATGGGATGTCAGATGCCAACAAGAATTCCAGATGCTTAAGGTCTATCTCATGAATACACCATTGTTGATTCCACTAGATCCAAGTAGACCTCTATTTCTCTATATTTCAGCAATCAATATGTCATTAGGAGTACTGTTGGCACAACACAATGCAAAAGGGAAAGAGTGTGTTGTATATGATATCTCCCACACACTAGTAGGCTATGAACTCAATTACACACCTATTGAGCGAGCTTTCCTAGAAGTTATATTGGCAGCCACTAAACTGAGGCACTACTTGTTAACACATAAAGTACAACTCATTGCAAAGATCGATCCACTAAAGTACCTACTCAGCAAAGCAGCATTGATAGGCCGTTTGGCCAAATGGGTGATGATTTTGAGTGAATTTTACATTGAGTATGTGGACCATAATGCTATCAAGGGCCAAGTTATTATAGATCAGTTGGCCGATGCACCCCTCATAGGTAATCATCCTCTTGTTTCTAATTTTCCAAATGAAGAGATCTTCATGATCATAGCAACACAACCATGGAAACTATACTTTGATGGTTCATATATTAGACATGGCTTGGGGGTAGGCATTCTATTTATCACACCTCAAGGTGAAAACATCCCAAAGTATTACAGGATAACTTTTCCATGTACAAACACCATAGCAGAATATGAGGCCCTGATCACCAGACTCAAACTAGCCATACAATGGAAACTGAAAGAGCTACAGATATATGGCAACTCCCAACTAGTCATCTGACAAGTAATGGACAAATATTAGACCAAGGATGATAAACTCATGCCAAATGGTGGATAATCTAAAAGCATCATTTACAAATATCACCTTTGAGAAGATACCCAGAGATCATAATCAAGCTGCTGACACCATGGCTACCATTGCATCTCTCCTAGATCTTCCACAAAATTCAACATGCTATGAGTTCTTGGTAGAACAACTTTAGATTCCCGCTTATGATATCCCCAAATCCAAGATGATATGTTGCCTTGTCAGTTTTGAATCTCCATGGTATAGTGAGTTCTATACCTACCTCCGTGATCAAACACTTCCTCCTAACCAATTGAATAACCAATGCAAAACCTTCATCTGCCAAACCACTTGATACACCATCATTGTTGAAACCCTATACCAATGCAGTCTTGATGGTACTCTCCTTCAATGTCTAGAAAAGGATGAGATGACAAAGGTCTTGGAAGAGGTACATGAAGGAATTTGTGGACTCACTCAAGCAGTCCTTCTTTAGCAAAGAAGATCATGCACGTTGGATACTATTGGCCATCCATAGAAAAAGACTCATACTATTTAATCAGAAAATGCAAGAAATGCCAAGTTCATGGAGACCTGATACATGCACCAACACAGGAATTGCAACCAATCACAACACCATGGCCCTTTTGCCAATGTGGACTTGACCTTGTGGGTAAAATTCATCCATCTTCATCCAATGGCCACAAATTCATTATTACTACCACTAAATACTTCACAAAGCGGATCAAAGTTGTTCCACTTACCCAAGTCACTCACAAGTAGATTGCCTCATTCATCATTAATTACATCATTTGAAAGTATGGTGTACCCATGTCCATCATCACAGATAATGAACTTCCTTTCAAAAATCAAGATGTCCATGAGCTCTGTGAGAAGTTTCACATCCAACACCACTTTTCTACTCCCTATTACCCACAAGGAAATGGTCAGGCTGAAGCATCAAACAAGAACATATTGAGAATCCTCAAGAAGATAGTCAATGATGTCGGTCATGATTGACATGTTCAATTAAATCCAGCATTATGGGTGTATCAAACTAGCATTTGTACCCCTATAGGCACTACTCCCTACTTGCTGGTCTATGGTGCATAAGCCATCCTTCCTATTGAGGTTGAGATACCATCTCTATGGGTTTCCTTGCATAATCTGATAGATGATGAAGCATACCGAGTCTTCCATCTTCAAGACTTGGAGCTACTTGATGAAAGATGACAAGCTGCATACAACCACATCAAAGCCTATAAACAACGCATGAGCAGAAGCTATAACCATTGAGTTAGACCTCGTACATTTGAGGTAGGTGATCTTGTTCTCAGAGAGAATCCTCATAACCAACCAAATAGAAAACATCGGGGAAAGTTTGAATCAATCTGGCTGGGTCCATATGCTATCACTGTTTTATTTGGGTCCAAGGCATATCATTTGGCTACTTCAGAAGGGGAACCACTAGTAGATCCGATCAATAGAATGCAACTAAAATGGTTTCATACATAAGATTTACAGAGCATCAGGCTCCCATACATACTAGAAAAACACCAAAAAAACATTCAGATAAATGTCTTGAAGAAAATACAAAAAAATCAAAATAGTAAAGAAAAATCATGCATCCAAACGGTGAACAACCACTATGGTGGCACCTTGGGTAAGTGCGATGGTGAAAAAATGGCAAATAGATGCCACTTGCAAAGGCTATGGTTCCATTGTCTTTTCAAACTTGTTGCAATCACATTCATTGCATTCACTCATCCATCAATCAAACCATGGCTTGTTATTGATCTACAATCAAGGATAGTACTTCATGCGTCTTGCATCCTGCTTTTTCATAGTCATGTCTAAACTAAGGGCAATGCTCTTAAACCTCTTGATGGAAGTGGATTCTAAATTACTTATGATTCATTGAGTTCTTCATTCAAAACTGACTCACAAAATCCAAAAACATTCAAAAACCACTCACAAAATCCAAATACATCATAAAACATAAAAAATCAATCAAAAACATGGCAACACATTGTACATACACATTGAAATAGACACCACACAAACATTTTGAGCTACTCAACATGATGATCACTTATCAAATCAACCAAACAATCAACACAAGTACACACAAATGTTTTAATAAGGATGAATCCTTCCTTACCAAAACAAAGACATGATAACATTTTCTTTGACAAGAAAATTCTATTTAAGTTATCAAGTACTTGGTCGGTTTGTTAGTTATTTATTCAGTTATATCAAGTTCCTACGCTACTCTAGGATATCCACAAGTGATTAGAGTAGCTAGGATGGTTCCTAAGTATCATTTTGTTTATTGTCTGCAAATTATTCCAATGAAGTTCTGGGGCATGTACTAATGGTGTCTACGTGGGAAGTTCACTAAGCTACGTGATCATATGCAAAAATCTAGTCATGGATCACTATGGCTTGGTGACTACAATGTATACCTCAACCATATGAGCAAGAACCATTATGGAGGGTCCATATTCTTTATCTATACTGCTTACTTACAAGTACAATGCTCCAAACTTGGTTCCTACTATCTCGTCCAAGATTGATACTACCATGCTCAATGATGAAAAAATAAAGCACTATGGATCATCATTTCATCTCATTTGTTTATATTGTATTCTGTTGCATATCGCCCATCCATTTGATCATTCATTATTCATATTTATAGTTTTATATGCAAGTGTGAACAAGTTTAAAATATGAGAAATTATTTAATCTGAATTGGTCTTGGATACAATCATGACGGAGTTCTCTGATACATAATGAGTGCATCATACAAATTCTCACCAACTTGCATTCATCTATCATGAATGCATGGTATCCTCATTCCATTTCATTTAGTTGCATTTAAATGCATATAGCTCATTATCTTTTACGTGCATGTAGGTTCATTACATCCATTTTAGATATTCATTTAAGTGCATTTAATATCATCTAATCACATTCATTATCATTTATTTACATTATCACCCATATATTATCATTATTGCATCATTTCATCATTGCAAATAAGCTCATTAACATATGCTCATTTAGTCATCTAGGTATAGTTTCATGTCTTTTAAATCATTCATCATCATTTAAGTTTGTTTACAATACATTCATCTAGATTCGTTTAGTTGCATTCATTTGTATTTATTTATCTATTAGTTAAGTATATTCATCTATATATCCAATATATTCTTATACTCATTCATTACCATCTTAAAAATTTTCATCTAGGATTCATTAAGATGCATTCATTATCCTTTTAATTGCATTAGGGTGCAGTTATTCATTATCCCTTAGTTGCATTTATTTGCATTATCATTTCACTTAGTCATGTTTTAAGTCATTTAGAATCATAAACATTTGAATCACCATTTGTTTATCCATTTTTGCATTCATTTATGATCATCACATAAACATTTGAATCACCATTTGTCTATCCACTTTACATTCATTTTTAACCATCTATACCCATTTACATAAAACCATTTGATTCATTACATTTCATCATATCAAACACACAACTTCTTATCATCCTATCATCAACATAAACACAAAGTACTATCTATTTCATAGTCAACATCATTCATTCTCCATTTTGCATACATAATCATCATGGCATTACATACATAAAGCATTACAACAACGCATCATACATGTATTAACTTGCATCCACATGACATCATCATATTCATAAAACATGCATATTGACATCATACAATCATAATCATATGCATATAGAAACCATTTCATCAACATATACATCTAGCAAGTAAAAACATCCATCTAAGCGTAAATCATAAATTATCATCCTACATAAATCCATACATATCATCACAAAATATGGGATCTCCTCATATATCACCTCGCAAAAACATACATGTATCAAAGTACAATGATGTCAAAAATATCGGCTACCAAGAGCCATCCAAGTCACAATCCAAAATGACAAATGTAATAAAATACATAAATCTCTCTCAAATGGCACTCTAGCCAGATGTTGCACCCCCATCACTGCCTACTCCACCACTACCTCCTACACCACTTGCACTATCTCATTGTGGAGGACCCATAACACCACCACTGCTCTGCATCCTCTAAGACTGCTCTAATCTCGCCCAATGCATCTGTGAATAGCTCAGTGCCCGTTGACTGCCTAGCACCACCTGCTCATATAAACCCCACCAATAATCTATCTTTGTCTGAGCTTGTCGCATCTCCCTCATCACCTCCCTAGTAGGACCCTGTACTCCTATCACAACTCATCCTCTCTCCTACAACTCCCTCAATCTCTCCACCACATCATATCTCTCTCGCAGCACTATGCTGAACTCTGACTCTCGTGTAAACAACTGAACATCTCTAGCTGTAATCTTTGCCTCACACTCCTCCACCCATGCCTCATCTACTATAAGTGAAGTCTGCATATATACTAGCATATGCTCCCATGCATCTCCCATCCCCATCAGATACTCTCCTCCACTAGTAGCTCCCTCTCCCGTATCCATAGGTGCCTCTCCCTCCCTCATATCCCTGCCACCTAATCTAACTCCTCCCTGAATCAAAGGACCCTGTGATAGTCGCAATGGTTGCTCACCTCTCCCTCTCTACTATAACCATCATCCTCCACCATCTCCACCTCCAAATCCACCCCCACCACCAAATCCACCACCACCTCCCCCACCACCTCCTCCTCCATCACCTATACCCCCTCCTCCTACTCCTCTACCTTCTCTCCTCTGTCATTGTCTCCTATCATCCTCAAAAGATGGTACTGGCTTAGGTGGATCTAAAATACATGGAATCAAATGCACAGTATGATACTGCGTGTACTCCTCTGTCACTCCTGCATCCACAATACCCGACCCCATATGCCATGGTCTCAGTTGTAAAGTTTGAAACTTGGCTAAGGCCTGATCATATGGTAATACTAGCCCCCACTACAATCTCTCTCATACCGCCCATGCATACTCCCTTGATCCACTTGGCAATCCCTGCCTCTGCTTGAACTGCCTCATCACTCAGCCAAGTACTTGTCTCTCCACATTGTAGGATGTCCTACCAATCAAGTACCGTGTCATTAATACATAAGGCAAGGCCTTTGCATAATAATCCAAAGGCTCACACTCAATATAGGGTCTCCATATCACTATATCTAAATTATCTAATGCCCACCGCCACCACTTTAACTTCCGTAGGTGGGGCTAACTCATCATACCTCCATACATATACACATAGGGCTGATCTACTGCCCTAAATCTTAAACTAATAGGTCATGTCATGGGTACGTACTGCATTGCCCAAATATGCAGAAGAGTGATGCCAACACCCAATGAGCTCATATCCTAGTACACCACCTCATGCAGATCCTGATATAAATGTACCAGAATACAAGGTCCCCATGCAAAGCAGGTCCCCTCAGTCACCATCTACTCTATAACCTGACCCCAACCCATGACCAGTCCATGTGATCATTGATTAGGGCATAGAAGACCCCCAACAGTCCCTAATAACACAGCTAAAAGTGGCTCATATAATGCAACTATCTCCTCCCATGCTACCGAGCCATCATCAATAAAAACATCCTCTAAAAAAATCCACTGCATAACTGCTACCTGCCATGCTTAGTCATATGTCACTAGCTCTGCTCGGATAGGAATGTGCAAGATCTCCCACACACCCTCTAGTGTCACGGTCATCTCACCCATAGCCAGATGGAACATGCAAGTCTCGATGTGCCACCGCTCTGCCATTATTGTCATCAATCCGTGATTCATCTGAATCATGCACATGTACATCATATCATAAAGACCTGTCCACAATGCAATCAATCTTGACCTCCGTCAGTTGATCTCGCAACTACTATGTTGGTGGATGTCACTCCCACATCTGTAAGACAGGAAGATCCTCCTACACATGCACATCAGCATCATCATCAGTTGTTTTGTTTCAAAATTTCTTAAGTTTAAACCTAGACTATCAACAGATACTTTGATCAAGTATCTTCGAGTCTCAACAGGTAAGCGATCATGGAAATCCTAGACTACAATAGACATTGATCATAATGACCTAGTATCAATGGTGCTGTTATGATTCAAAACAACTTATCCATCCATCCACCCAACATCGACAACAAGAGATTATTTTTCTAAACACTGGGGCATCTATTTTTTCAGACAATAGTGCTATTCTACTAACAATCGTGCTACAACAACTACACATTAGCGCTAAAAAACAATAGCGCTAAAACCATTGCACAAAAGCACCATTCCAGAATAATAGTGCTACAAGATTGACTCGATCACGCTAAAAATATAGTAGTGCTAAAACAACTACATGACTGTGCTAAACCTTGCGATAGTGCTAAAACCACTATGTAATAGTGCTATAGCGGCACAAAAGTGCTAGTTTAGGTGACAACAGTGCTAAAACATAGTTTTAGTGCTATTGTCTTGACTTAACTTGGAAGCTTGAAAAAAGACATCAAAAATTCATGGAATACAAAAATTCAAATTGGCGTACCACTGGTCCATAGTCATCAGGCCGCTAGAATCGACGGACCCGCTCTAGTTGATGATTTGCTATCGGTACTGGCATCTTGACTGCTACTTGCTCTTTCCCAAAAGTCACTAGCAGAGCTCTTAATAATTGTGGAGATGGATGCAAATGACATTGTTTTTACCCCTTCAGCCCCATATATACCCTCAACCCTCAACCCCATTTTACCCCGCTCACCGTCGTGGTCCCCATGAACTTCCAGTTGTTAGGACCCAAAGGCAACTGAGAGGGGGGCGTGAATCAGTTGTCTATTAATTTCAACCCAAATATTACTTAATCAAACTTGATACATAATACCCGTAAACCAAACTTAATGTCGGTTAATAGATTAATAGTTAATATTAATACCGGTGAAACTTAATGCATGAAACAGAAAGAGAAACAACATCCACAACACATAACATAGAGATTTGTACGTGGAAACCCTGTAAGGGGAAAAACCATGGTGGGAAACCTTACCCACAATCAGATGATACTACTACAGATAGTATGTGTGTACAAATGGGGTTCTGCACATGCAGAAAGGCCAACTGTCTAGAGCTCACTACTCAATCACAAAATAGGAGTCACGCTAACTATAATTGGATGATTAAATCCAATGATAATGTACTACTCAAAGTAGCATCTCCAATGTTGGATTCAGTACCGGTTAAGCTCTGATAATCACCTTCAAACTTTCCTTAAACCTTCTCTATGGTCTTCTCATATGATCTTCAATATTCACACATACCATGTTACAATGTCATAACCTTACATACCGCACATGTCATCTCATAATTGAGATCTTACATATATACCAAAACCTAAGACCAAATGTGTAGATCAGCTAATAAAGAATATTACAATTAAATCAATTACAACAAGTCAAGATGTGATGCATCTGTTAGGATTCCCATAGATACTGAGAGGGGGGGTGAATCAATATCTAACCGGTGAGTAGTATTTATTAAGTTAAAACATGCAGAACATAAAATAGCAGTATACCGGTATGCAAGAATTAAAGCAATAAATAGAATCAAAAACATCCACATGAGAAGAACACCATAACACAAGATGTTTAATGAGGAAACTTGGTGTGGGAAAAACCTTGGTGGGATTTGTGACCCACAATATTCACTTACTGGCCAATAAGAGAATATTACTTGCACTAGGGGCCTGCACATGCAGGAAGGCTAACTGCCTAGAGCTCACTGCTCAATGAGAAGTCACACTGACTTACAATGAGGATTATACTAATCCAAAGACTTGTACTGCTTTACAATAGCATCTCCAATGCTAGATTCAGTACCGGTTCTAACTCTATTGTTTACATATACCCTTGACCTATAATTTGCACATTAGGTCTGCCTAATAATTTTCTTTATGCTCGCTTACTTACACACTTAAATGTCTACAATGATCTCCTTTATATACAAGAGTCATTTTACAATTTGCCAAGTTGTCTTACAATAATAATCAAAATATTACATATCAAAAATCTTGTTAGCCTCTATGTCGGTATACATCTTTTCTTCTATGTCGGTGCCGATGTAGAGTGATCTTGCTGATGCCGATGCACTGTCTTGCTTGTGTAATGCTTTGCTGGTATGATGTCTTGCTGGTGCCATAGGATTGCAAGGTTGCCATCAATGACAAAACCTTCAATCATACACAATGTCTCATTGGAGTGTCCATATTCCAACAACATCATGTTGGTTTGATACAATTACAATAATATACAATCAATAAACCATCTCCATAAATGTCATGCTAATCTGGTATAGATAATGCATGTCGGTCCATAACCTAGACCAATTTGCTAGTAACAACAAATATGTCAACCTGATTAGACCAATTACCAAAATACCAAAACCAAGTGTCCAAACCAAGTCTTCAACATAACCAAGTGATCTCTAGATGATAACAAGTCATCCTCAGTGTTGGTGAACAATATAACCTACCAGTGAACCAAATACCGGTGACTATGCATAAGTCACTAAACTTGCCAATGAACATAATGTGCCATTTCAACATAATCAAAGATCTCTAGAAGGATAAGTGTTGATAAGTGTTGACATCAATGACAAAACCAATGCAACAAATCCATAATACCAACAATCTCCCCCTTTGGCATTGATGGCAACACAAAGATGGAAAAACATCTAAGTGCCAAAACAGAATGCCAAAAACCGAAAACCAACAATCTCCAAAATAGATCAATACCAGAAATCAAAAATACAAATGCAGACAGTATATATCTCTCCCCCAATGAATAATCTCTCCCCAAAGGATAATGTATGTTTTTCTATAGATATTGCTCCCCCTTTGACATCAAATTCCAAACCCATTCAAATACCAAAATAAACAACCAACATAATATCCAACTACTCCAACTACTCCCCTTGAGAAGTAGCTCTCCTCCATCAAACCCAGAAAAAAGTTTCTCTGTTAATTCTGTCGATTTGATGCCAAACATCAATTGTCTAAGTCTTTACCAGTGAGGGTATAACCCCAAGATGCTCTCTAAGATATTCAAAAGTTTCCTTAGGCAAAGACTTAGTAAAGATATCTACAATCTGCTCTTTAGTATTCACATAAACCAATCTCACTTCTTTTGCTTCAACATTCTCTTTTAGAAAATTACATTTGATAGAAACATGTTTAGTTTTAGAGTGAAATACCAGATTCTTAGATATATCAATTGTTCCTGAATTATTACAATAAATGATTATAGGTTCTTTACATTTTACCTTTATGTCCTTAAATATTTGCTTAATCCATAATACCTGAGCACAATTAGTTGCTACTACAACATATTCTGATTCTACTGTTGATAATAATGTACAACTTTGTTTTTTGCTCAACCATGAAATAAATCTACTGCCAAGAAAGAATGCCCCATTGGTGGTGCTCTTTCTATCATCTACATCTCCTGCCCAATTAGCATCGGTGTATGCACATAAATCAAAATTTTCATCTTTAGGATATCATAAACCAAGATTTGTTGTGCCTCGTAGATACTGAAAAATCCTTTTCACTGTTGATTCATGATTTTCTCTAGGATTACTCTAAAATATTGAAACAATACATACTACATTCATTATATCAGGTCTTGTTTGTGTCAAATATAGTAAACCCGTAATCATAGATTTGTATCTTGTCGAATTAACACATGCTGAATTATATTTCAATGTCAATTTATCAGTTGTAGTCATAGGAGTACTTTGTTTGACATAGAAATATACCTTTATCAGTCTGTGAAATCTGCAATGCTAAAAAGAATTTTATCTCCCTTATCATAGACATTTCAAATTCTTCCTGCATCTTATTAGCAAAGTCTTTACACAATTCATCTTCTCCTCCAAAAATGATGTCATCAACAAAAACTTCAATAACCAAGATGTCTTCATTAGTCACTTTGAAGTATAAGTTGTTGTCAACATTACCTTTAGTGTAACCAAGCTTCAAAAGATATTTGCCCAATCTAGCATACCAATCTCTAGGATCTTGCTTCAATCCATATAAAGATTTCCTTAATCTTCAAACCATATCTTTATCATTTGTCAATGAAAATCCATCAGGTTGTTCAATGTAAACTTCCTCTTCAAGATCACCATTCAGAAATGCACATTTTACATCCATTGGATATACTTTATAGTTCTTGTGTCTTGCAAATGCAAGAAATAATCTGACTGCCTCAATTTTAGCTACCGGTGCAAAGGTTTCATTGTAATCAATTCCCTCTTTCTGTGAATATCCTTTACACACTAATCTTGCTTTATTTCTGATTACCTTACCATCTTCATTAAGTTTATTTTTGAATACCCATTTAGTTCCAATTACATTTTTATCTTTAGGTCGGGGAACCAATGTCCATGTATTGTTCTTTTCAATTTGTTCTAATTTATCTTCCATAGATTTAATCCAATGTTTATTTTCACATGCCTCAATAACAGATGCTGGTTCAATTTGAGAAATTAGACATACCTCTTCATTTGCTAGTCTTCCTCTTGTCATAACTCCTTGATATTTATTCCCAATTATCTGACTTTCAGAGTGATTCAGTCTTACATACCTGGGTGTGTTCACTTGTTGTTGTTCTTCAGTCACTATGGAATTATCTAATGATGCCAGTGTGACTGGATCAACATTCTGTACTAGTGCACTCTATATAGGTTCATTTATGATCATCTCAACTATCAGTTCAAAATCTATAGACCTTGAATTTCCTCTAAAGTGTTCATCTATCTTCACATTTGCACTCTCAATGATTTTTTGTATTTTTATTAAAACATCTATATGTTTTTCTCTTAGACGAATAACCAAGAAATATTCCTTCATCACTTCTAGGATCAAATTTTCTAATATACTCATCTCTCCTAGTGTAGCATTTGCTTCCAAATATTATGAAATATTTAAGAGTAGGAATATTACCAAACCATAATTCATAAGGTGTCTTACCAGTTTCACCTTTGATGTGAACTCTATTGAAAGTGTAAACCATTGTATTCACTGCTTCTCTCCAGTACACATGAGGTAGGTTTGCTTCTGATATCATGCTTCTAGCTATATCCAGAATAATTTTGTTCTTCCTTTCTAGAACTCCATTTTACTGAGGTTTCTAGGGTGTTGATAGTTGTCTTCTGATTCCATTCACTTCACAAAATGTATTGAACTCCTTAGATGTAAATTCACCTCCTTGATCTGATCTTAAACATTTGATTTTCTTATCAGTTTCATTCTATACCATTGCCTTGAATAATTTGAATTTCCCAAAAGCTTTTGATTTCTCCCTGAGAAAAGTAACCCAACACATTCTAGAATAATCATCAATGTGTACGCTAGGAATTCAGAAATCATCACAAGCATATCAAAATACTAATCTAGCTCAATCACGAAAGCTAAAATGTAATGATCTATCCTAAAACACACTCAATAAAGACATGAAATTAAAACATTCAAAACTAAAGACTATGCAAACCAAATGTAGATCTGAATGCTTCCTTCATGCGGCTCCATTGTCCTTCTTTCTTCTCCAAATAGCCTTTGTTTGTGGATCTCACCTTCAAATGCATAAACCTAATGTGAAAGCAAGATTGACATTGGCACAAGAGTACTCGAAGCGTGATTGATTAGAAATTCAATAATCTGATTATTCTCATTATCTGATTCTATGATTGAAAAAATTCATCCAATTTATAGAGAAATTGGAGAAAAAGATCAAATTAGCATGATTTGATTCAAATGGAAATTGCAAATCAAAAATGTCAATTATGACAAATTATGACAAATTATGCACCTTCTATGCAAAATTTGATTGATTGATAATTCATGACAATTTATGACAAATTTCTATGTCAAAATTGATTGATTGTCAATTATGAGAAATTATGACAAATTGAAATGTCATTCCGATGAAATTAGGAGATGAAATAGGAGGGAATTGAAATTAGAAATTAAGAAATTAGGAAATTAGAAAAAGAGGAAAATTAGGAATTAAGAAATTGATGAAAAATAGGTGTAGACACCCAAAAATGGTCAACGCTTGCGAAGTCATACTTTAACAATTGCGCATTACCTCATTTTAGGTTTTTGCGTCACATTAACATTTCTCCTATGTCATGCACTTGGTCTTTATCATTTGCGAACATCGAGTCATTCTTCTACATTCTTCATTCATCTCATCCTCGAATTTGGTCTTGTCGATAACATTATCCAATCATGATTTTGATTAATTTTACCCTGTTACATCAATGTGTCTATTCATTTGTCATCATTTTTGACATCGTCAATCCTAATTAGGGTTTTGTCCTCCTGTCAATCTTATCAATCTTATCATCAATCTTATCATTTTAAACATCGTCAATCCTAATTAGGGTTTTGTCCTCTTTTCAATCTTGTCATTTTAACGATCGATTTGTCATTGATCATTGTCATATTCAATCTTGTCATCTTGCGATCAATTTGTCATTGATCGTGGTCATTTGCAATGTTGTCATTTTGCGATCTATTTGTCATCGTTTCAATCTTCTCATTTTGTGACCGATTTGTCATCGATCGTGGTCATTTCCAATTATGTCGTCTTGTAATCTATTTTCTCAATCTTGTCATTTTGCGATCAATTTTGCTATCGATCATTGTCTGTCTCAATTATGTCTATTTGGATCAATTTGTCATTGTTCCTCGTCAATTGGCGCATTTTCTCAAATCAAATCATTTTGTCGCATTGGTCATTTATCAATTCAAAATCATGACATTAATTATCTTCAATCAAGACCTAATTGTCATTTTCACATTTCTAATTTGTCTTCTAGGGTTTCATGATTTATTCATTTAACCTAATGTGTCATTTCTTCCTCTAGGATTACTAAATTATTTATTAATCCTAAGTCTTCTCATTACAATTAAATCTTTATTTAATTGGCTAATTATTCCTCTTTGTGAATTGATTAATAAATGAAAAATTATTAATTAATTCACTAATTCCAATTTTCTAATTTGTCATCAATTTCAAATTCCTAATTTTTCAAATTTCTAATTTCTTTTCCCTCCTAATTCATCTCCTAATTCTATGGGAGTGACATTTCAATTTGTCATGAAATTGTCATAATTGATAATCAATCAATTTGACATGGAATTTGTCATAAGTTTGTCATCAATTATCAATCAATCAAATTGTGCATGGAAAGTGCATAATTTGTCATATTTTGTCATGTTGATTGGCAATTTCCATTTGAATTGCATCATGCCAATCTTGTCATTTATCCAATTTCTCTATAAATTGGATGTTTTTTTCAATCAAATCCCTTCGAATCCTTGACCCTTCAATTACTTCATGAATCCGAATTGCTATCAAACTACCGAACTTTCATTCTAGTACTCTTGAGCTTTTTGCTTTCAATTGTGTGAGCACTTGTAGGTGAGATCCACAAACCCATTAAAGAGGAAAGAACAACAATGGAGCCGCATGGAAGAAGCATATGGTTTGCATGACATTTTCTTTTAAATGCTTTGTTTTCATACCTCCATTGAATGTGCTTTGGAATTAGGTTCATTTCAATGAGTGTTCTTTTGATTATGTTGTCATATTTTGTGTTTTGATTGATCTACTTATGTCTTTTGATGATTCCTAATTTCTATGCTACATTAACTTGTGAACCCGACGTGAATACTAACCTTCTAACCATCTTACTGTGTTTTGGAGTGCTTCTAAGTTGATTTGCAGGTCAAAAACTCAAAAACAGAGCCGTGCAGTGCATTCTGCGCCTGTGTTGAAGCATCTTGTGCTTGTGTTGAAGACTTCTATGCTTGTGTTTGACATCCTGCGCTTGTGTCCTAACTTTTGCGCCTGTGTGAAGTCCAGATCAGGGGTTAAAAAAATGCAGTTTACTTGAAATTTTTGATGTTTTTTGCATTCTGTTTTCTATGCTTTGGATTTTGGTACTGATTATTTGTGCAGGATCTTGGCATACGCATGACAAAGACTAAAAATCAAACTACTAACATGTGTTATGCAGATTCGATGGTCAAAAACAACAAATCAAACTTCTGACATGTGTTTTGCAGGTTGCCTTGGAGAAACAACCAAATTGTGTGTTTGAGTTTTTAATTAGGCACTTAGTGATTTTTTAAGTAGGTGGAAATGAACCCTTGTTTGCTTTGTTTGTCAAGTATGACATTGGAGTAGGAGAGTATGCTCTCATCCTTTATAGGGTGATCAGAAATCCAGATCTTCAATACCATGCTTGTGTTGTTGATTGTTTGTCTCCATTAGAGGGCCTGCCTTCCCGACCACTTTGCTTTAGCAAGCGAGTGATAATCGTGAGAAGGGGATGACCCAAAGTGAGTACGGCTAGAATTCCTTGGCATTCTAACTCACTATAAAAAAATACCTGATGGGCGAAAGATTTGAAGGAAGTGTTACGTGGGAATTGCAGTTACTTGGGAAGTGATGACCCTTGAACTCTTTCTCATATCAACATCTAAGTAGGGCCTCTTGGTCTAAATCGTGCTTGCGTGACTACATTTGTTTGGTATCTTGATGGGCTTAATGTCTCAATCATGCTTGCATGACATCAAGGAGTAATGCTTAACAGAAATCCTTACTAAACACCTTGTTTTTAGAGGCCAAAAACCCTTCTAGTTGCTTGAGAAGGACAAATTTAGATACTTGGAAGAGATACTAAGTTCGCCATGGGGAGATTCCATGGGGACTGATGCTTGGCTTCCCTGAGAAGTGAGTGCCGTGGAGGAAAGCCCATGGGGTCAAGCATCTATGTATTCTCCTTGAATCCCATAATGAGTCTACCTCTCAAGTACCTAATGTCTTTGCCTACCCTAGGGAATGTGGAAATGAGCATGATTGTCTTGAGTCTAAGTTATAACATCTTGTATTCTTTGATTGTCAAAAGTTGAATGTTATCCCATTTCAAAAGCAAAACAAATTGATCCAAAACAAGATTAAACACAAGAGATATTCATCCAACAAAAGTTCAACAAGATTCAAAGATCATATTCCTAAAGCATGGTTGTCAAACATTGTTCAAAAACTTGTCTCAACTCTTATGTCACTTACATTTAGGTTCATCCTAGGTTGCATTTTGCAAAGTCATTATCAAGTATCAAGTTTAGGTTTCACCTAAGTCATGCTTCTTTTGCATACCAATAAGAGTCATCCATTTGCATATGTCCTCTTGCATAAGAGCAATATCATTTCATAATTAAACCTTAGGTTTCATCTTAGGTGGACATTGTCATACATTTGCATTTGCATATCCCAAGTCTCTTCATTAAACCTCAGTCATTATCATATCATATTAAGATCATTTGCATATTAATTATCCTTTTGCATATAGTATCAAACCTAGGTCTTGTCATACTTGAGCAATCCAAATCTTTGATAAACCCTAAGTCATTGTTAAGAAGTCTAGACCTTATCAAGTCTTTTGGCCTTTTTGTCATCAATATCATTTCGTCAAACCTAGCTTAGTATCCAAGCATATAGGGGAGACATTGTCATCTTGTCCTTTGTCTGTTAAGTCCTTTTGTCCTTTGAGGTCTAGACATCATTCCAATTTCCCAAGGTTCCTCTCTTAGATTTGCATTTCAAAAAGTTTGTCAAAATCTTCAAAAACAACCAAAGACATAGATTGCATTTTCATATATTTGGTCTGCATTTAGTTGCATATCATATATTGTCTTTGAAAAATTCCAAAAAAAAAAATTGCATTTGCATAAGTGATATGCCTGTTGAGACAAGATCAAGATCTAAGAAGATGAGTGAACCAATGTATCAATCCATGGATAACATAGTAAATTCGCAGTTTCAAACTAGTCAAACAATGCAAGTTGAAGGTTCATTAAACACATCTCTACCACCATATGGAACGGTTCAACTTGGACCACCTCCATTATATGAACCAGTATTTGTACCCATGAAACCAGGACATGTGAGTGTTCCACCAACTCCAAGAGGAAGTGCACCTTTTAATTGGGATCAACCAAACTTGCAACATGAAATACAAACATTGTATGAAGACCAAACTCTCTCACAAGGATTTGGTTCAGATCAAGGCATTCAACAAGAAACAAATCCAAATATTTTACCAGATTCTTCATCAGATTTCGATGTCTCTGATGATGTTGTTATGTTCCTTAAGGATCCAAAGTTGACAAAAAAGATGGATAAATTCTTGAATAAGGTCTTTAAGAGGTTCCCACAAAAATATCTTGACATGATGAGTAATGTGACCTCCTCAAGTAAGCAAATTAATGTGCAAAAACAACAAGGCGGTGAGTTGTTAGGTTTCTCTCCGCATCCAAATGAAGAACATGTGCAACAAGAAACCCAACCCACCTTGATGAGTAAACGTGCTTCAAAGGCATTGACAGTGACTATTCCTCAAAAGTCCACATTCAAAATAATAAACAATCCATTGTTTAATGCAACACCTTTAACACCAGATCAAATGAAGGCCACACAAATGTTGATGATAGGTGTCCCTCAACAAGAAGTGATTCCTCGAATACCAAAAAGTGGACCCAAATCTAAGATGCAAGAAAGCTTTACGATTGGAATGTCTGATCTTACAAATGTTCAAATTGCCTTTCCTTCATGCCAAAGCATTAATCCCTTGCCAAAATCCCCCATGCATATTCAAAGTCCAACTCCTTGTCAAGAGGATAGTTTAGAGCATGAAGAAATGTGTCTTGAAACAGATCAAGATCAAGATCCCAAAACCTTATCATCCCATCCAATTGTTGACTAGGACCCCATCTTCCCACACATTCATAATGATCCTCCTATCACTATCCATTCTATCCAAGAGAACAACACCTTTTCAAGTCCTATTGACACTCCATTCTCCGAGCAAGATCAAGATATCTTAGTCCATCCAATCCCAAATGATCCCCTTCCATTTCACTTACACAATGTCCTTTCAAATCCCATTGACAGTCCACTTCCTAAACAAGATAAAGATATTCCTTCCATCCTTTTTGATGATCCCATTGAAAGTCAAGAGCAAAGCACCTTTAAAGAGGATTCCAATGATCTTCCTCCTTGTCAAGATCAAATTATTCCTTTAGATCCTCCATAAGATCCACTTGTTCCTCCATCTCCACGTCCTAATCCTGCATATACACTCCACGATTGTAGTTCTTTTGATGATCCCATTATTTCTCCCATTCCATCTCTTGAAGAGCCTGTCATTGAACCATGCCTACTACACAATCCTAGTCCCCCTCATGATCCTAATCCCCCTCATGATTCTAACGTGTCAGTGCAAGATGTTCATGAACCCTCGACATGCATAATGGGTTCTTCCACTTTGGTGCAATCCAATCCACTTCAAGATCTCATTATTTCTCTCATATCATATCCACCTCATAATGGACTCGCGTCTTCTTCCCAAAGAAAAGAGTATCCTACAAGTCAAGATATTCATAAAGGCAAAGGGGTAGACCTTCACAAGCAAGAACCCTTCCATATCAAAGAATGTACTAATGGTCATGGCTACAGAGCTCACACTCAAGGCGTTGGTATCCCTTCAAAGTCAAAATTCAAATGTCCACCTTCCCCATCATCACTTCCATCCATTCTAGGTCCCTATATCCCTCCATCTCCTATGCAAGGTCAGGAAAGGCACACATCTTGGATAACTTTCCATCAATCCCATAGGCCTCCATATCATTCCCATCCACACCAACATTCATTCCCTCTTCCAAGCAATTTGGATGCCAAGCATAAAAGTCATAAGTCTAGAAATCCACATGTATTCAAGGATCAACATGTCCAATCTAATCGACATGTCAAAAGAAAGCAAAATATGATCTCTAAAGAAAAAGAAAAATAAAAAAGGCCACAAAGGCCTACTGAGCAAAATAAAGCAAAGTCAAAATATATATGGGTTCCTAAATCCCTTGTGCAAGCAATGCACTCCAAGGAACCACAAAAGCATGAAAAATCAAAAACCATGTGGATCCCTAAGAGGCTCCTTGAAGCACAAAAAGAACAACCTAGATTGGCATCCAAAGTTGCTATTCCTCCATCCAACCTTCTCAAATTTGTTCCTCCATCACCTTCTTCATCCATTTTGGGCCCTTATGTCCCAAAATCCCAACCTATTCCTCCATCCAAACCTTCCAAGTCTATTCCTCCATCACCTTCTTCATCCATTTTGGGCCCTTATGTCCCAAAATCCCAAGCCTTTCCTCCATCAAAATCTCAATATCCAAAATACATTTTTCCTCCATTAGTCCATCACCCCTCAAGGTGTGTGCCAATGTCGATCTTGCCTTCATTTCCATCCACTAAAGCCCATTTCTTCCAATACCCTATCCATTATCCAATGCGTATTTTTCATCCTTCGATCCCTTTGATCCCATCCTTTGCATAAATCCTCGCCTTAGTTTCATCTTATTTTCCATGTCCTCATCCTACCAACATCTTTGAGCATACTTTCAAAGGTCATGGTCCATTTTTTTCTCAAGGCTACTATCCAAACAAAAAGACACTTGAGTCCTTCCTCCATCCCTATCATGTATGTGTCCGTCTTCTATTGAAAAAGCTCAAAAATACAAAAAAATGAAAAAAAAAGAGAAAAGAAAAGAAAAAAGTAAAGCAAAAATAATTCGTCCACTGGTGAAAACCTGGCAAACAGGCGCCTTGGGCAAGTACCGTGATGAAAACCTGGCAAACAGGCGTCATGCGTAATTTATGAACTTCTTGCACACCACATTTGGGGGCAAATCTCTTCCTTCATATCCTATTGCCCTTCATTATCCTATCGTCATTACCATCCATTATCCTATTGTCCCTCATGTCCAGTTTCCCTTTCCACCTTGGATCTTGACAAGGCTGACGATCATCATGAGCATCATGCATCTTGTTTGTAGCTTTTAGTCTATCATAGCTTTTTGTTTTTATCCATTTTCTTATTATAACCTTTCACCCATATTCCCTAGCTTATTGCAACTTTCTGCCACTATCCCTTAGCCAACCCCGACCTTCAGTCCATGTCCCTTATCCATTCTTGGTCTTGCTTATCCTATCCATATCTTATCATTATCCATACACTCTTTTTCAATCCTTGATCTTGATCTGACATAAGGATGCAAAATTTAAACATGGTTTCAAAAACCTCTTGACATGTCCCTCATGCCATGTTCCTACTTTACATTATCATATCCAGTCTCTTGTCCCATCACGCCATAGCCCTTGAAACTTGCATCCGTATTGTCTCCATAATAAAAGGCCTTTATCTTCCTTCTATCCACCAACATTTCAGCAAGCCTATTTATTCACCTATCATATTCCTTTCCTTGCTAGACATTGGGGGCAAAATCTCTAAAAAAGTCTTAAAAATTGAAAAAAGTCCTGAAAAAAGTCTTAAAAATTGAAAAAAAGTCCTGAAAAGAAAAAGATCCGAAAAATCAAATAATCTTCTGAAATAATCCAAAAAAAAAAAATCAAATAATGTCCTGAAATAATCCAAAAAATTGAAAAATGTCCTGAAAAAAAGTCAAAAAATCAAATAAAGTCCTGAAAAAATATCATAAAAATTGAAAAAAGTCCTGAAAAAAAGTCTTAAAAATTGAAAAAAGTCCTGAAAAAAGTCATAAAAATCCAAAAAAGTCTTGAAAAAAAATCTCATAAAAATTGAAAAAAGTCCTGAAAAAAGTCTTAAAAATTGAAAAAAAGTCCTGAAAAAAAAAAGATCCGAAAAATCAAATAGGAATCATCAAAACAAGTAGATCAATCAATCAAAACACAAGACATGCTAGCTCAATCAAAAGAACTCTCATTGAAATGAACCTAATTCCAAAGCACATTCAATAGAGGCACAAAAACAAAGCATTTAAAAGAAAATGTCATGCAAACCATATAACAATTCGGATGCTTCTTCCATGCGGCTCCATTGTTGTTCTTTCCTCTTCAATGGGTTTGTGGATCTCACCTACAAGTGCTCACACAATTGAAAGCAAAAAGCTCAAGAGTACTAGAAACGAAAATTCGGTAGTTTGATAGAAATTCCGGATTCAAGAATCAAGGATCAAGGATTTGAAGGGGCTTGATTGAAGAAAATTATCCAATTTATAGAGAAATTGGATAAATGACAAAATTGGCATGATGCAATTCAAATGGAAATTGCAAATCAATATGTCAATTATGACAAATTATGCATTTCCATGCACAATTTGATTGATTGATTATGACACATTTCATGTCAAAATTGATTGATTAATCAATTATGACAATTTCATGACAAATTGAAATGCCACTCCCATAGAATTAGGAGATGAATTAGGAGGGAAAAGGAATTAGAAATTTGAAAATTGAAATTGATGAAAAATAGGATTTAAGAATTAGTGAATTAATTAATAATTTTTCGTTTATTAATCAATTCACAAAGAAGAATAATTAGCCAATTAAATAAAGATTTAATTGTAATAAGAAGACTTAGGATTAATAAATAATTTAGTAATCCTAGAGGAAGAAATGGCAAATTAGGTTAAATGACTAAATCATAAAACCCTAGAAGACGAATTAGAAATGCGAAAATGACAATTAGGTCTTGATTGAAGATAATTAATATCATGATTTTGAATTGATAAATGACCAATGCGACAAAATGATTTGATTGGTAAATGCGCCAATTGACGAGGAACAATGACAAATTGATCCAAATTGACATAACTGAGATAGACAATGATCGATAGCGAAATGATCGCAAAATGACAAAATCGACAAGAGGACAAGGATCGGCAACAAAATGGATTGCAAGATGACAAGATTGAAAATGATCACGATCGATGACAAATCGATCGCAAAATGACAAGATTGAAAAGAGGACAAAAATCAATGACAAATAGATTGCAAAATGACAAGATTGATAACGACCACGATCAATGACAAATTGATCGCAAGATGACAAGATTGAACATGACAATGATTGATAAGATTGACAGGATTGACAGGAGGACAAAACCCTAATTAGGATTGACGATGTCCAAAATGATGACAAATAAGCATGCTCATTGATGCAATAAGATAAAATTGATCAAAATCATGACTGGATATTGTTGTCGACAAGACCAAATTCGAGGATGAGATGATTGAAGAATGTAGAAGAATGACTCGATGTTCGCAAATGATAAAGACCAAGTGCATGACATAGGAGAAATGTTAATGTGATGCAAAAACCTAAAATGAGGCAATGCGCAATTGTTAAAGTATGACTTCGCAAGCGTTGACCATTTTTGGGTGTCTACATTTTGCCCCTCTTTGAGACAATGCGATTTTAAGCATTGTTTCAAAGAACAATAACGAAAATGCCCCAGACAATAACAATGACATATGCATGCCCCCTCGAGGAATTGGCCGGAAACATGCGAAAAAGAGGCCAATTGATTGATAAAAGATGATAGGATCGAACGAACTGACAATCGGAGATCGGATGCATGAAGGACAAGCAATTTAAGGTGCACGAGATAGCGACCAACATAAGATGGAGAAGATGCACGTCCATCTATGCAATGACAAAGAGCTATAAATGGGACCAAGAGGGTGAAAATGACTCATTTGCACTAGCTAAAGAGGAGGATTTGTTGCTCTGGACAAGGACACTTGCAGACAGATGGCGAACATTCCAATGGCGGATCACCTTGGGGAACATGTACGCACATTTAGACAACCAGAGGACGCAGGAGCAGTGGTATGTATCTCGAAAACCCATGTGTTGAATTTCATGAATTTGACTCGTTTGCGGGACATTGCGGGGATGAGGAGGACAGAGGGAGCACCCAGTGACAGAGGCACGTACTCCTTAGGACAGACAGTGGACATTATGTAGCTTGACATGTTGTAGTTAGCCTGTGGGCCATACTTAGGACAGACAGTCCGACTTTGTACTCCGATATGATTGTGATACGTGATATGATATGCATCGATATGATGGGATGCAATATGTTATGACTGATGTTATTTTTCATGTATGGATGACTTATGCCCTTTTTATGAACATGTATGGATGTATTTTTATGTATTTTTTTTTATGTATTTATGAAATGAAATGGATAAAATGCTTGATGTAATATGTGATGGAATGCAAATGTACTAACCAAATGGATGCAGGATGTAGCATATGTGTTTGGATATCGGAGCACTAGACCAAACTGACTATCCGGACTGACGGAAGAAATGTTAGTAAGAAGAAATGAGACAGAGGGAAAGTTAGAGATGACGAAAAACTTGCTTTCAGTAATGCACTTTGTAGGTGAGAACCTTTATTTTTATGTAGCAAAATGGATGCGTAGCATCATGGCATTGAAGGCCAGAGCTAAAATGTAACCTGATTTGTGAAAGACAGACATAGCATAGACAAACGACAATCACAATCAAAGAAAGAGACCATGAGCCATCCTGGTCACTCTAAATCACTCAGTGACCTCATCGAGCAACATAGGAACATGATCGAAGCCAAAAATAAATCAATAAGAAGATAAGACTCACAAATTCAAGCAAATCAAACAAACATCTTGATCTTTATTGTCAAAAGTTGAACGTACTGATAGGACGATCATGTTGTCTGGTTTCAGGAGAATGCAGTACCCCGTCTAAGACAGGACACAGTCTGGTTTCGAGTATACCACACCCTGTATAAGACCCATGATAATGTGACAAGGACAAATGATTTTTAATGCGGATATTCGATTGATAAGACAATTTGGATCAGTTTGAATGATTGGTTTGAGTTGAAAAAGTTCATCTGGTAATGCATGATTTCATTAAAGCACAATGTTTGATTGCGAGTCGTTGGATGTATACTCAGTGAGCTGTCGATGCATAAAGGGAATACTTTATTGCAAAAATGCATGTTTTTGGTTTTTGGAGTTTTACAATTTTTTTTGTGTTCATTCTTTTTTTTCAGGACTTTGTTTGATTTTTTGACTTTTTTTAAAGACATTTTTCAATTTTTTGGATTATTTCAGGACATTATTTGATTTTTTTATTTTTTTTTTATTTCAGGACTTTTTCAATTTTTTATGAATTTTTTCAGGACTTTTTTCAATTTTTAAGAGATTTTTTTTCAGGACTTTTTTCAATTTTTATGATATTTTTTCAGGACTTTTTTCAATTTTTATGATTTTTGCAAATTTTGCCCCCAGTGTCTAGCAAGGAAAGGAATATGATAGGTGAATAAATAGGCTTGCTGAAATGTTGGTGGATAGAGGGAAGACAAAGGCCTTTTATTATGGAGACAATATGGATGCAATTTTCAAGGGCTATGGCGTGATGGGACAAGAGACTGGATATGACAATGTAAAGCAGTGACATGGCATGAGGGACATGTCAAGAGGTGTTTGAAAAATATGTTTTACATTTCATGTCCTTATGTTAGATCAAGATCAAGGGACAAAAAGAGTGTATGGATAGCGATAAGATATGGATAGGATAAGCAAGACCAAGAATGGATAAAGGACATGGACTGAAGGTCGGGATTGGGTAAGGGATAGTGGCAGAAAGTTGCAATAAGCTAGGGAATATGGATGAAAGGTTATAATAAGCAAATGGATAAATGACCAAAAGCTATGATAGACTAAAAGCTGCAAACAAGATGCATGATGCTCATGACGATCGTTAGCCTTGTCAAGATCAAAGGTGGAAAGGGAAATTGGACATGAGGGACAATAGGATATGAAGGGTAATGACAGGGGTTTGATAGGATAATGGAACAATGAGGGACAAAAGGATATGATAGGATAAAACTTGCCCCCAAGTGTGATGTGCAAGAAGTTCATAAATTAGGAATCATCAAAACAAGTAGATCAATCAATCAAAACACAAGACATGCTAGCTCAATCAAAAGAACTCTCATTGAAATGAACCTAATTCCAAAGCACATTCAATAGAGGCACAAAAACAAAGCATTTAAAAGAAAATGTCATGCAAACCATATAACAATTCGGATGCTTCTTCCATGCGGCTCCATTGTTGTTCTTTCCTCTTCCATGAGACATTGGGGGCAAAATCTCTAAAAAAGTCTTAAAAATTGAAAAAAGTCCTGAAAAAAGTCTTAAAAATTGAAAAAAAGTCCTGAAAAAAAAAAGATCCAAAAAATCAAATAATCTCCTGAAATAATCCAAAAAAAAAAAATCAAATAATGTCCTGAAATAATCCAAAAAATTGAAAAATGTCCTGAAAAAAAGTCAAAAAATCAAATAAAGTCCTGAAAAAATATCATAAAAATTGAAAAAAGTCCTGAAAAAAAGTCTTAAAAATTGAAAAAAGTCCTTAAAAAAGTCATAAAAATCCAAAAAAGTCTTGAAAAAAAATCTCATAAAAATTGAAAAAAGTCCTGAAAAAAAAGATCCAAAAAATCAAATAATCTCCTGAAATAATCCAAAAGTCAAAAAAATCAAATAAAGTCCTGAAAAAAGTCTTAAAAATTGAAAAATGTCCTGAAAAAAGTCAAAAAATCAAATAAAGTCCTGAAAAAAAGAATGAACACAAAAAAATTGTAAAACTCCAAAAACCAAAAAACATGCATTTTTGCAATAAAGTATTCCCTTTATGCATCGACAGCTCACTGAGTATACATCCAACGACTCGCAATCAAACACTGTGCTTTAATGAAATCACGCATTACCAGATGAACTTTTTCAACTCAAACCAAGCATTCAAACTGATCCAAATTGTCTTATCAATCGAATATCCGCAAAAAAAATCATTTGTCCTTGTCACATTATCATGGGTCTTATACAGGGTGTGGTATACTCGAAACCAGACTGTGTCCTGTCTTAGACGGGGTACCGCATTCTCCTGAAACCAGACAGCATGATCATCCTATCAGTACGTTCAACTTTTGACAATAAATATCAAGATGTTTGTTTGATTTGCTTGAATTTGTGAGTCTTATCTTCTTATTGATTTATCTTTGGCTTCGATCATGTTCCTATGTTGCTCGATGAGGTCACTGAGTGATTTAGAGTGACCAGGATGGCTCATGGTCTCTTTCTTTGATTGTGATTGTCGTTTGTCTATGCTATGTCTGTCTTTCGCAAATCGGGTTGCATTTCAGCTCTGGCCTTCAATGCTATGATGCTACGCATCCATTTTGCTACATAAAAATAAAGGTTCTCACCTACAAAGTGCATTACTGAAAGCAATTTTTTTTGTCATCTTTCACTGTCCTCTATCTCATTTCTTACTAACATTTCTTCCATCCGATCGGCTAGTCAGTTCGGTCTAGTGCTCCGATATCCAAGCACATATGCTGCATCCTGCATCCATTTGGTTAGTACATTTGCATTCCATCACATATTACATCAAGCATTTTTCATTTCATAAATCCATAAAAAATACATAAAAATACATCCATACATGTTCATACAAAGTGCATAAGTCATCCATACATAGAAAAATAGCTACATATAGCATCCAATCATATCGATGCATTTCATATTTCATATCATAATAATATCGGAGTACAAAATCGGACTGTCTGTCCTTAGTATGGCCTGCAGGCTGACTACAACATGTCAAGCTACATAATGTCCACTGTCTGTCCTAAGGAGTACGTGCCTCTATCATTGGGTGCTCCCTCTGTCCTCCTCATCCCCGCAATGTCCTGCAAACGAGTCAAATTCATGAAATTCAACACATGGGTTTTCGAGATACATACCACTACTCCTGCGTCCTCTGGTTGTCTGAATGTGCGTACACGTTCCCCAAGGTGATCTGCCATTGGAATGTTCGCCATCTGTCTGCAAGTGTCCTTCTCCAGAGCAACAAATCCTCCTCTTTAGCTAGTGCAAATGAGTCATTTTCACCCTCTTGGTCCCATTTATAGCTCTTTGTCATTGCATAGATGGACGTGCATCCTCTCCATCTTATGTTGGTCGCGGTCTTGTGCACATTAAATTGATTGTCTGTCATGCATCCGATCTCCGATTGTCAGTCTGTTTGATCCTATCATTTTTTATCGATCAATTGGCCTCTTTTCCGCATGTTTCTGGCCAATTCCTCGGGGGGGCATGCATATGTCATTATTATTGTCTGGGGCATTTAGTTATTGTTCTTTGAAACAACGCTCAGAATCGCATTGTCTCAAAGAGGGGCAAAATGTAGACACCCAAAAATGGTCAACGCTTGCGAAGTCATACTTTAACAATTGCGCATTACCTCATTTTAGGTTTTTGCATCGCATTAACATTTCTCCTATGTCATGCACTTGGTCTTTATCATTTGCGAACATCGAGTCATTCTTCTACATTCTTCATTCATCTCGTCCTCGAATTTGGTCTTGTCGATAACATTATCCAATCATGATTTTGATTAATTTTACCCTGTTACATCAATGTGTCTATTCATTTGTCATCATTTTGGACATCGTCAATCCTAATTAGGGTTTTGTCCTCCTGTCAATCTTATCAATCTTATCATTTTGGACATCGTCAATCCTAATTAGGGTTTTGTCCTCTTTTCAATCTTGTCATTTTAACGATCGATTTGTCATCGATCGTTGTCATATTCAATCTTGTCATCTTGCGATCAATTTGTCATTGATCGTGGTCATTTGCAATGTTGTCATTTTGCGATCTATTTGTCATCGTTTCAATCTTCTCATTTTGTGACCGATTTGTCATCGATCGTGGTCATTTCCAATTATGTCGTCTTCTAATCTATTTTGTCAATCTTGTCATTTTGCGATCAATTTTGCTATCGATCATTGTCTGTCTCAATTATGTCTATTTGGATCAATTTGTCATTGTTCCTCGTCAATTGGCGCATTTTCTCAAATCAAATCATTTTGTCACATTGGTCATTTATCAATTCAAAATAATGACATTAATTATCTTCAATCAAGACCTAATTGTCATTTTCACATTTCTAATTTGTCTTCTAGGGTTTCATGATTTATTCATTTAACCTAATGTGTCATTTCTTCCTCTAGGATTACTAAATTATTTATTAATCCTAAGTCTTCTCATTACAATTAAATCTTTATTTAATTGGCTAATTATTCCTCTTTGTGAATTGATTAATAAATGAAAAATTATTAATTAATTCACTAATTCCAATTTTCTAATTTGTCATCAATTTCAATTTCCTAATTTTTCAAATTTCTAATTCCTTTTCCCTCCTAATTCATCTCCTAATTCTATGGGAGTGACATTTCAATTTGTCATGAAATTGTCATAATTGATAATCAATCAATTTGACATGGAATTTGTCATAAGTTTGTCATCAATTATCAATCAATCAAATTGTGCATGGAAAGTGCATAATTTGTCATATTTTGTCATGTTGATTGGCAATTTCCATTTGAATTGCATCATGCCAATCTTGTCATTTATCCAATTTCTCTATAAATTGGATGTTTTTTTCAATCAAATCCCTTCGAATCCTTGACCCTTCAATTACTTCATGAATCCGAATTGCTATCAAACTACCGAACTTTCATTCTAGTACTCTTGAGCTTTTTGCTTTCAATTGTGTGAGCACTTGTAGGTGAGATCCACAAACCCATTAAAGAGGAAAGAACAACAATGGAGCCGCATGGAAGAAGCATATGGTTTGCATGACATTTTCTTTTAAATGCTTTGTTTTCATACCTCCATTGAATGTGCTTTGGAATTAGGTTCATTTCAATGAGTGTTCTTTTGATTATGTTGTCATATTTTGTGTTTTGATTGATCTACTTATGTCTTTTGATGATTCCTAATTTCTACGCTACAATAGGAAATTAGGAATTAGGAGAAATTAGGTAAATTAATTAATAATTTGTCATTTATTAATTAATTCACAAAAGGAGGAATAATTAGCCAATTAAATAAAGATTTAATTGTAATGAGAAGACTTAGGATAAATAAATAATTTATTAATCCTAGAGGGAGAAATGACAAACAAGGTTAAATGATTAAATCATGAAACCCTAGAAGATGAATTAGCAATGCAAGGATGACAATTAGGTCCTGATTGAAGATAATTAATGTCGATCATGATTTTGAATTGATAAATGACCAATGTGATAAATGATTTGATTGATTGACAAACTAACCGAGATTGATAAAGAGACCAAGTTGATAGGCGCCAATTGACAAGGAACAATGACTAATTCATCCAAATTGACATGATTGAGAAGGACGATGATGACAGATGACAAATCAATCACAAAATGACAAAAACTTGACAAGAGGGCAAGGATCGATGACCAAATCGATTGCAAAACAACAAGATTGAAAATGACCACAATCGATGACAAATCGATTGCAAAATGAAAAGATTGAAAAATGACAATGACTGATGACAAATTCATCACAAAATGATAAGATTGATAAGAGGACGACGATCGATGACAAATCGATCGCAAAATGACAAGATTGATAAGAGGACAAAACCCTAATTAGGATTGACGATGTCCAAAATGATGACAAATGAGCGCGCACATTGATGCGACGGGATAAGATTGATCAAAATCATGACTATAGAGTGTTGTCAACAAGACCAAATTTGAGAACAAGACAACTAAAGAATGTAGAAGAAGGACTCAATGCTTGCAAATGATAAAGACCAAGTGCGAATCATAGGAGAAATGTTAATGCGACGCAAAAACCTAAAATGAGGCAATGTGCAAATGTTAAAGTATGACTCCGCAAGTGTTGACCATTTTTAGGTGTCTACACAATGATTAACATAAAGTATCTATCTCCCTATAGACTTCTTGTTCTTGTTGGACCACATAAGTTAGTATGAATTAAATGAAGAATATTATTGGATTTCTCAAAAATACTCTTAAAGTTGTTCTAAATTTAGGGATTCCTGATTCTACTTTACTTCGCTCTCCGTCAGATGCCAAATCACCGCTTTGGGTTCTCCACTACCACTTGCAAACTAGATTTGAATCTCTTTCAAGGTTATCCAATTTCTTGAAATCTAAGCTCAAATTGCCTTTTCTTCGCTCTGCACTCGAAAACTTTTCTTCGCTCAAAAATAGATAGTGAGAAATGATTTGAAAAATGCATTTATACATGTCTCTCACCTACCATCATTAATGCTCCTCTATTAGGGCATAAACCCTAATTTCCCTTTTTACCATTTTTGGTCTTCTACCAAGTGACAGATATAGCATACCAGTTAAGGTCTTTTACCAGTGTTAATCGGGGGTTCGAAAGCATTTCGCCATTTGCTCCCCCTAAGCCTTTGAGGCTTAGTTTGTCGGTTCTGATATTTCCACACTAGGTGCAGAAACTGGTTCCTCTTCTGACATTGTTGGTTTCTTCTTCCATGTTCTCTTCATGTCTCCTTGAACTTTTTCAACATCTATTTCTCCTTCCTGAATGACCAGTATATCATCAGATATACTTTTTCTGCTTCTGCAAAATCTTGCAATGTGACCCAGTTTGTTGCAGTGATAGCAAACAAGTCCATGTGCTCTCCAAGGTCCATTGTTCATGTTTCCAATCTTCCTTCTGCATGTTGCAGCAGTGTGATCATGATCATGACAGATCATACAACTTTCTCTCCATCCAATTGCCGCTTGATGACCACCTCTTCTTGACTAATGATTGAAGTCATTAAACCGGTTGTGGTTCCGGTTCATTAAAGATTTAGGACCAGTTCCTTGGGTCCTCTGAGGATATCTTCCAGTGTTATCCACTACAGACCTACATTCAAATTCTCTATGCCCAAACTTGTTGCATGCATAACAGTGACCATTGAACTTATTGAATCTAGGTACATTGTTGATAAAATAAGGAAAATAATTGTAGGCTTTGCTTCTACATACATTGGTAGTGTGTCCTTCTTTAAGACAGTTAAAGCAAACAGGTTTGAAATTTTGTGTACCTTTTCCTTTGAGTGTCGGTTGCTTCTTGGATGCTTCAGCATTTGTTCCTGAGGATTCTCCTTCCTCATGTCCAAAAAAACCAACACCATTGGTATTCTTTGCTGGTCTAGATGACTCAAGCTTTTGCTCTAGCTTGATTGTACTTTTGCCAAACTTAGCAAGTATTTCCTTTGACTCAAAGAGTTCTTTGGAAATAGCAATGTTTGTCTCCATAAGACTTGCATTTTCAGAGATGGCAATGTTCAGTTCTCCTTGCATGTCTTCTTTTTCCATTCTACTCTCATGAAGGTGAGCAGGTAGTGCACTAATCTCATGTTTCAACTTGGAGATCTCATGATCTCTGTCTTTTACCAGATCTTCATCTTTTCTTTGGTTCTCAAGCTCTTGACTGAACCGAATAGTCAGTCCTTCCAACTCCTTTCTCAGGTTGGAGTTTGAATCATTTAGCTTATTCACTTCAGCAATCATAGCTTCCATGTTAGCTTCATCTTCAAAACTACTTTCAGATAGTTCCATTAGCCTTTCTGCATGTTCTCTTCTTTTTGCTTGAGATGCCTTGTATTTGACCATAAGATCATCATAGGCTTGTTCAGATTTAGTGATCCATTAAGTTCCCTCAAGGTGTATTCCCCCACATCTCTTTCCAAGTGGTTAAACTTATAGAAAGGTTGGCTTTGATACCAATTGATGAATACTAAGAGGAGGGGGTGAATTAGTATGCCAAAAATCTTTGCACTAAAACACTTACATAGTCTAAAGATAAACTGGTAAAGCAGTCTGACAGTCAAACCGGTTACCACACATACAAACCAAAATGTGAATAAAACATTCACCCACAAAAGCAATACAACCATAACACAAGATATTTGACATGGAAACCCAACTGGGAAAACCACAGTGAGATGGAACTCACAAGTCACTAGCTGCAGAATAGAAACTAGACTGGTTAAGGTCTCACAATGTTCTTCACTAGAACAGATTTTGTTAGGAATCTCAATCTCTTTTAGGAGATAAGTCCGATTAAAGACTACCTTGTTAGAGGATTTTAGATTCACATGTGTGAACCACCTTGTTAGAGGATTTTACAAAGGCTTTGAGGCCTACCCGGTTAGGGGCTATTGACTTGTTAAAGATGTGAGTAATCAACAAGTGTTTGATCTATCTAATAGCACAAACTGCTTGGTTAGATCTAGTATTGCTCACGGCTAATACATTCTAGCATTACTTCAGTCTTCTCTATCTCTCTCTCAATTACAACTCAATATTCTCAGATAAGATCGCTCTTCCAACAACTCAACATCCACCTTAAACCCTAGCTCAACATTAACCCTTTTCACAACAACCTAAAACCCTAGACATGATGTCCTTTTAAAGGAATTTGATTTCATGTCGGTCCAATAGGATTTCTTTACAATTTCCTAGATTCAATGAACCTAGACATACTTAGTAACATGACACAGGAATCACCGTTAATGTGTCGGCACCATCAAACAATCAGTGGATTGGTAACTCATCACAAAATGCCAGTTGGTAACTCATCATAGAGTATTACCGGTTCATACAAAATACCGGTTGCCGGTTTGACAAAAATGAAGACTGGTAAGAATGTGTTGTGCATCTTTGCTCCCTCATACCACTTGTGATCTACGAACCACTTGGGGTCAACATGCTGCTTCAGACCAAGAAACACATTTTGCAAAATCACTACTAGTCTAAAGACTAGAATACAACATACCAGTTGGAACAAATACCAGTTGAGCATGAGCTCATACATATAAAGGGGATCTCAATACAAGTGTGTGTCCATCAATGACAATCACAACATGAACATAAAAAATGCCAACACAAAATACCAAAACCAAGTGTCCAAACCAAGTTTTCGACATAACCAAGTGATCTCCAAATGAGAACAAGTCATGCTTAGTGCCAATGAATAATATAACCTACCAGTGAACCAAATACCGGTGACTATGCATAAGTCACATAACTTGCTGGTGAACATAATGTGCCATTTCACCATAATCAAAGATCTTTAGAAGGATAAGTGTTGATAAGTGTTGACATCAATGACAAAACCAATGCAACACATCCATAATACCAACATCAACACCTCACATTTCTCTAATTTCTTCTATTCTTTCACCGTTATTGCTATTTTTTTCTCTTCTACCTCCTCGCCCAATCTCATTCTTTTTCGAGAGATCACCCGATTTTTCAAAAAAAATCGGCCCATCTCTCGAGGGGGCATACCTGTAATACCCTAAAAATGGTCATCTAAACCATGGGCCGCTAATCTTGACAACATCACCAAGGTCCTAACCAAAGGCAATTAAATAAATCTTGAGCACACAATTAATTCTTTAAACATTAAATGTCACATGGCAAATTAATCAATTAATATTAATTAAATATTTATTTAATTAATTAAATCATCCCAAGTAAATCATTTTAAACAATTATCTTATTTATTTTAATTAAATATCTTTGTATATTTAATTAAATAAATCAATTTGCCATTAAATCATTTTGAGGAATTAATTAAATCAATTTGCCACAAATCTTCAAAAATGGAAATAAATCAAAAAAGGAATTAATTGACCAAAAAAGAATTAAAAATTTGAGAAAAGAAATCAATTGGAAATAATCTTGAAAAACAAATTAAAAATTGATAAATAATCTCAGAGAAAGCAATTAAAACAATTAAATATTAAAATTGAATGAAATAGAGAATAAATCAGTTTTTTTTTATTTAATCTAATTTTTAGTTCAATTTCCTTTAAAACTGAGAAAAGCATCCAATCACAACAATTCACCTGGATTGTGCTTCCTCTTGGAAAATCTTGACCACTCATCATTTTATCTCAGTCATTGGTTTCTTTCTGAATTTTCTATAAATTTAGGCTCATTTCTCATTCAAAGGAGGTTGGAGAATATATTGTTATTATATTGTTTTTGCTCTAGACTCATTGAAATATATTGCATATTTATTTTTCATATTGATTAAATCATTTAGTTCATTTATTGTTTAAATCTTGTTAGATCAATATTGCATCCATCTAGCATTCATGATCATATAGATCAAATCCTTCGTCTTGGTGTTGTCTAGTCATTGGTTTTGCTAAATAATTTGAGAGCAATCTTATACTCGCATCTTTTAGAAGGAAATGGGTTGATTTGTTATGGTTTATTATTCATTGATTATATCTGATTAACCATGCATGTAATTACTTGATTGAAGTGTTGTGTCTTGCAAATACAAATTCTTAGTCCACTTTTCACACACACATTTCTGGCACCCACCGTGGGGCAGAAAACTACTTTTTTAGCCTCAAAATCATCATTTTTTTATCTTGTAGGTTTCGTCTGTATAGCCTTTGTGAAATATCATACGAGAAGTTTCACTGCATCGTACGATATTATATTGACACCTCCAATTTATGGTATGAAACAAGATAATATCTTTTAAATTATCGTATGAATCAGGATTGTCATTCGTACGACATACTGATTCTTTTATACTTTGTCGTTCTATGCTAATTCCTAACTCATATGACATACTACTCATTTTATCTTTTGTCATTCTGTACTGATTTATAACTCGTACAATAAAAGATTTATGTTGTTCTACTTTATGAAGATTGTCATACAATTTTTCTGACATATTAAAAACAAACTACCTTTCAAGATTTTTTTGGATTAAATTTTGATTATGCTAACCCTGAACTGTTTTCTATCTGCCTGATATTTTCACAGCCTAACCAGTTTCTTGCAGGACATTTGCCAAAGAATTTATCGACCAAACATATGCCTGTCAAAGAAAAAAGAAAAAAAACAACATGACTACTAATGCGTTGTTTTTGTAGGTTGCCTAAGGAGAAATCAATCAAACATTATGTATTTCTTAATTTTTCTAGGCACTTAACTTACTATCTAGGTAAATGAACAAATCTGTCTTTTGTGTCTTTTTGGAAAATTCTGAGAGGTAGGAGATTATGCTCTTGTCCTTCTAAGACAATCAGAAATCTAGACCCTTGAGGCTTTTCTTTGTTTGAGATTTGTACATCTTTAGCAGGCCTGCCCTCCCGAGGAGCCAATAACTCTATAGCCTTTATGGCCAGTGAGGGGAATGACCTAAGTGGGAATGGCTAAATGTCAAATACTCCAACCCACTATAAAATAAATGTGATTTAATGAAAATCAAGTCAATGACAATGCTCAGTAATAGCTCTCCTCAGTACCTTCGAGTATATTAAACCTTGGTTTTCAAGGCTGGGAGACCTCTTAAATGAGTTTATACCTCGACATGCCGAATGAAACCCCTACTAGATTTGATAAAAATTAGAAGCTACCCGATTCACCCCCAAAAGGTTGATGATCTTTGTGCAAGAGAGTAACTCTCCCAAGACACTTGCCATATCATGCCCCCATTAGCGTTTGGAGTCGGCTAATACGGTGTTGAGAATCCATTGCATGAGACTCAGCGGCCATATTTTGATTAGCTATTGGGTGTGTACCTAAGTTAGCAAGCAAAGGTTTTCTTCTCTAAGCCAACTTCCATAGGATTTGCATGTTGTGATTGGAGTTACTATTCATACTACGTGTTTTCTGTGTTTTCATCCCCCAAACTGAAACTGGAATACTAAAACTGGAGAACACAAATCAACAAAATCAGTGATCAAAACTCTGTTCATGTCATAAACTAGTCTATCCTGGTCAGAAATCAGTCCACATCAGAATTGGTCATGTTCAGTTGCCTTATCCAGTCATTGAAAAACCCAGAATTTCTAGTCTCTGATCTATGAACAGTCGTACGAGTCTGCTGATTTGTCATCCTACACCAAATCCTGTGTCATACGACTATACTATATTGTCATCCTGAGCCCAATCCTTTGTCATACAAGACTCGGTAGTCTATCATCTGGAGCCATATCTTGTGTCGTATGAGACAGAACTGAACAGAATCATGTCATCTGGGACCTACCCATTTGTCGTATGATACTAGGCAGCAACTCATATGAAACAAAACTATTGTCATCCTAAACCTGTTATACTATCAAAACCTATCCAAAATAGATTTTACAACGAGCCCAAAACTGGCTATCATCTTCCTGAGCATAAAACAACCTTGATAGTGTACCTCTGTAGTTGCATTGCACAATTTTGTCGATCATTTCTCAACTAGTTCAAATGAATATTTTACCAAACCTAAGTCAACTTGGATAATGTCTTACATAGGATAGATCATTCCTGAAACCAAACCAGATCTTAAGTTACTTCTCTTAATTAAAACATTAAATGAAATACTAGCTACAATTTGATCTTGACTTCTGCAACACATCTCGCTCTCGGTCCTGTCGGTAAGAAATTCCTATTCAAACCAGAAGTTCTCGCAACAAAAAGGACAAAGAAAAAGAAACACCCTTTGTGTCAAAAGACAATCCATTCTTTGTGGAAAACCCCTTTTACAATAAACCATCCTCGTCATAGATACCAATTTACGACATACCAATCTCTGGTCAGCCCCTATCTCCCACCATGTTTGGGGAAAGACAAGAAAGAGAAGCTAATAAACAAAATACTCATGATGACTTCAGCAATCATGCCACTGATAGTGATTCATCAACTAAATCTGAGCTTCCTGAAACTCCTAAAGATGAAGTACATAGATGTTAGAATAATAAAGAATTCCGAAAAATGATGAAGGTCATCATGGCTAGGGAAAAAGAAGACTATTTCCTAGAATTAGCAAAACAAGGTGCCAAACTCCCTACTGGTTATAATGTGGAGGCCCTCATTGCTAAAGAGGAAGAGACACCATGGGGAAAAATGAGAAAACAAATGCAAGCTTTACAAACTGCAATCACAAGAATAGAAAACAAAGACAAAGCACCAAAACAATATTCTCTGGACACAATATGTCCATTCCCATTTGACAAAAACCTTTACATGTCTCCATTTCCTTCACCCGTTGAAATCCCAAAATTTGACAAATGTGATGGTACCTCAGACCCTCAAGATCATGTCAGAGGGTTTTGTGTCGCCTGTATGGAGTTCATGCATGATCAAACATATCTCATGCGTCTTTTCCCAAGAAGTTTAGGGGGTCAAGCAATGGAATGGTTCGCAAGCCTACACAAAGGAATAAAAATGTTTTAAGAGCTAATCCAACTATTTTTACAACAATACTCGTACAACATTCGCCACCCAGTCACTATGATAGAGCTTTGCAATACCAGACAAAAGATAGGAGAACCCTTTCTCGCTTTCCTCCAATGATGGAGAAAGATGTTCTCTAGATATTCACGGACTATCCCAGATCTTGAGAAAATGGATATCTTTGTCAACAACTTAGTCCCTGAACTGAAGTACAGTGTCCGGATACAAGTACACCCCTCATTCAACAAAATGGTAGATAACACCCTTAGGATGGAAGATGTGCTTATCAAAAAGGGAGATATCTCACTTTGGAAAGAAACATCGCAAGGTTCTAGCTCTAAAGAAAAGAGTAAATAATGGAAATATAACAAAGACAGCAACAAGAACGTCATTAGTGATGGAGTGGTAGATACTATCCAAGCAAAAAAAAATCCACAATATTTAACTTGGCCAGTGGCACACAAGCACTCAAGGTAGCTAAAACTACAACAGAGAATCCCCCAAAGAAAACAAGAGAGTGGTTTAAAGACAAACTTTGGGTCTCAAAGCCTAAGTGTGAGTTTACTCCTCTAGATGAGTCATATGAATTGGCTTTTAAAACTTTATTGGCAAATAATCTGATAACATTACCAGACAATTCTAGACCATATGACCCAAAAATTAGACACAAATGGTGGAGAGAAAACGAATACTATGACTACCATCGGAACAAGGGACATAACATAAACCACTACATGAAATCCAAGATCTCATTGACGCATGCAAGATTGTTGTTGAAAATCACGTTACAAATGCTGATCATAAGGCCTTTAAAGATCCCTTACCAACGTATGAACAAGGAGATTTCTCAAAATCCAAAGGAGGAGATAGAGTCAATTATACCTATAGTAGCAATGATAAGGTGATAAACATGATTGAATCTAATCACACTGAATATTGTAATGTGATCATAGTCCCAGATCACCGAAATCAAGCACAAACCGCTAATGTTGTGACTCACGCTCAAAGGAAGATTTCACTCCCAGGGGCTAATTCCTCAACGTTCGATCAAACAACATCAAAAATGCCAAATAGATAAACAGATACAATCATGGCTAAATCGACACAACCAGCTTCATCGTATTCCCCTGGTTATAGTATTGTCAAACAATTGAAGAGAACCAATGCTCAAATCTCTATTTTAGAATTGCTTAAGATCTCTTCTACTCTTAAAGAGGTCCTAGACAAGGCTCTACTTACCACCAATGTCCCCAAAGATTTAGACATAGATCGGTTTCAATCTATGGTGGGTCACCTAACCTCACCCCATTATCTCACATTCTCTGAAGAAGATGATAACTCACCAAGTCATCCACATAACCAGCCATTACACATTAAAGCCATGATCCATAAGCACTGCGTTAAACGTGTTTTGATAGATGGAGGCATTGGGTTGAATATTTGTACCTACAATCTATTGACACAGCTGGGATTCTCTAAAAATGTTATTGATCCAACAAAGAAGATAACAATCGAGGCTTATGACGAAGAAGAAAGAACTTCTAAGGGTCTGGTAATTTTACCAGTCAGAGTAGGACCTGTGGAAAGAGATGTCATTTTTCAGGTCTTGGATCTTCCTCTTTCATACAACATCTTACTAGGTAGGCCATGGATTCATGACATGAAAGCAGTACCATCTACGTATCATCAATGCCTAGAATTTCCTCATAATGGAGTTGAAGTCAGTATTTCAGTCGATGCAAGCTATACCTACAATGTGTTAACGCAGGGTGCTGATGCTTTTGTTCCTAACAATAGAGCAACTTCTGTAGCTGAAAGTTTAGAATCTTTGCTAAGAGATTTAGAAAAGAAGTTAAAAATCACAAAAACTGGCATGGATGGCTACAAGATAGAGCCTATACTCTCACTAACGTCTCTTCCTCCATCACCAAGATAGTCGGGAAAACCATCAGAGGTTATGAAGCCACAAAATTCAGCTCCAAAATTCATTTATGATGGCACCTTTATATAGTCCTCTACTTCTCTTGCAAGTGAAATAGAAGAGTATGATGTTCTCAAATCGCTCTTCAAAGAAGACAGTGCAAGCAAAGAAATACGACATTGTGAGATTTCTTTGATACAATATGGTCCAGGATACAAGATGCTTCAACACATAGGATATTCAGATATTGGTCCTCTAGGCAAGCGTTAACAAGGTATTGTTGAACCCATTCAGTTACAAACTAAGTCTATCAATGATAAAGCTAGACTGGGATATAATCCAAGAAGGCAATCAGATTAGAAGCACACGCCTCATCATCAACGTAAGTAGAAGAAAAAGGTACTACCTTTAAGAATACAAGAGGTCAATACTCAACAAACTCAAGAAGAGTGTGATGAAGAACAGAGAGGATTGCCCACCCAGAAAGAGGAAATAGATGATAGCCAAGATCCAGTTGTATCGGCTGTAATACCACAAGAAGTAGAAATCCCAGAGGATATGAGAGACAAAGTATATAGGATCAGAGATTTGTTTGCACCACTAAATGTTCCAGTCACATATACTGGTAGATAACTAACAGAGGATTCTGAAACTGATTCAAATGAGTATGAGTGGGGTCCAGATCATATTTCAGATACATCTACTACAGATTCCCTTGAAGAATCTAATGATATCACAGATGACGCACAAGAGCTGATACACCTAAGAATGCAAAAGGAGATAGAAGAAATCAAACTAAAGAGACAAGAAGACTATGAACGATAGCTAAAGAAAGATCGGACACAATCAATTCCTTCACCTACCAACCCTTCTAATGAAATAAGACAAGTCAAGTATGGAACTACACAAGAAGAACTAGAGGCTACAACAACAGAACTAGTCATCAGTCCAGAAGAAGCTGAATGGAACAGATGATAGGGATTAACAAAACCATCAAAGCTATGTTCACAAGTGTGTCAAATACAAGCAATCAATGAACCAAATCATGAAGGGACTTGCAACATCAAAGACGTGGGTGTTGATACTATATATACCTTTACTTAGCCAATTGAAGATGAGTCAACAACTTCATCCTATTACTCTGATGACTCAGACAGGAGCTCTATTTATAACAACAACTATTCAACAACACATTATGACTACTTTGTCATGAATGATGAGATACTATCTACTATCACACCATGGTATGTAGTCCAGTCTGAATTAGATGACGATGCTAGAAGTAGGTCGGTTGGGTTAGGTCCAATAAATACTAACAAGAATTTTGATAATCATGTCATAACTCTTCCTGGTCTCGAGACACATATGCAAGGTAGTCTTCTAAAACTCGACTGGTCGATCTGAAGTCATGATGATAGTACCGTGCACCCCCTTGAGCTTGTTCCAACCTTATCTTTAATACATCTAGAATTGATTGATTGTACTCTTTATAACCAACCCTTGAATGTCCCTACCTTTGCCAATGACTATACATTAGCCTACTATCTCAATGCAGTTGAACCCATGTGCTCTTCCACCAATGAACATAATGAGAATATGACTGAAGTGGATATCAAGTATCTTACTCGCAAAAACAAGAAAAATAAGAATAAAAGATTTGATGGCAAAAACCACATTGTAGCGGTGTCAAACTCTAAAAGTGAGAAAATAAAGGACATACCTAAAGGTGAAAACCTCTCTGAGGCACTTGAAGGTGAGATACTTGATATATTGCTGAGTCACTTCCAGGAGACATCTTCCATATTAATCAAACCAACTTAGCCAGTAAACATTGGGAGTCAAGAGACACCATATATCATTCATTTAGCCCAATCACTCTCGATAGAAGAATTAAAATATTTCAGCAACCTTTTTCTAGAAAAGAAGATCAACTTTACATGGACATACTCAGATATGCCAGGACTCAATCCTAATCTCATCATGCATCACCTCTCTATCACACCAGGAGTTAAACTAGTCAAGCAAAAACTTTGAAAGATGCATCCCCATGTGGCATTGCTATTCAAGGCTAAACTAGAGAAATTGCTAAAAGATGGATTTATCAGAGCTATAGACTACACAGAATGGATATCCAACATAGTACCTGTATCAAAAGTAGACAAATCTATTAGAGTTTGCACAGATTTCAGGGACCTCAACAAGGCATGTCCGAAAGATGATTTTCCATTGCCCAACATTGACAAGATAGTAGATATGACTGTTGGATATGAGATGTATTCATTAATGGATGGATTCTCTGGTTACAATCAGATCAAGATAGAACCTGAAGTTCAAGAGAAGACAACTTTCACATGTGCATGGGGAACCTTCTACTCGAATGTTATGTCATTTGTTCTAAAGAACGTAGGAGCAACTTACCAAAGAGCAGTAACCACTATTTTCCATGATATGATGCATAAAAACATGGAAGATTATGTTGATGACACCCTGGTAAAAACTATGAAGAGATCTACACACATTTAAGAGCTAGGCCTCATATTAGATCGAATGGAAAGATAGAAGCTCCGCTTAAATCCAAAGAAATGTGCATTTGGGGTAACATCAGAAAAATTGCTTGGGTACATAATATCCATAAAAGGAATTGAGGTTCACCCTGAAAAGGTCCAAGCTATAATGGACATGCCTCCACCCAATAATATCAACCAGATGAGAAGTCTACAAGGCTATCTTTAGTCCATAAGGCATTTTATATCTCAACTAGCTGACAAGGCTCAACCATTCATGAAGGTATTAAGGAAAGGGATTCAATACAACTGGGATAAAGATTGTGAACGACACTTACAACAGATCAAAGAATATATCTCTAATCCACCCATATTAATGCCACTGATTCAAGGTAAGCCACTGATCCTATACATATCATCTACAGATACTTCACTGGGGGCACTTCTAGCACAACAAGATGACAATAAAAAGGAACAAGCTATCTATTACATCAGTAGAAAATTGGTGTCATATGAAATGAATTATACTATAATAGAGAAAGCATGCTTATCTTTATTTTTGCATCACAAAAATTAAGGCATTATATGTTTGCACACTCTATTAAGTTGGTAGCCAAGATTGATCCACTCAAGTATCTTCTCAGTAAAGGAACGCTTACAGGAAGACTAGCCAAATGGGTCATGGTCCTCACAGAATTTATTGAATATGTGGAATGTACAGCCATCAAAGGACATGTTATTGCACACCAACTTGTTGAAGCTCCACTTGAAGATGATCAACCTCTGCATATAAAATTTCCAGATGAATCAATCATGCACCTTACTGAACAATCATGGAAGATGTTCTTTGATGGGTCCTTCACTCAACATGGTTCTGGTGTCGGGATACTATTTATTACTCCCCAAAAATACTTGATTCCAAAAGCTTACAAACTTCTCTTCCCTTGCACAAACAACATTGCAGAATATGAAGCTTTGGTAAATGGGATCAAGTTGGCCATCGAGTGGAAGATCATGGAATTACACATCTATGGAGATTCTCAACTCATTATCAACCAGATTAATGACCTATATCAGACGAAAGATGAGAAACTAATGCCTTACAAGAGGATGGTGGATGATCTCAAGAAATACTTTACTTCTATATCATTTCAACAGATTCCCAGAATAACAAATAGAGCAGCGGATGCAATGGCCACTTTGGCATCTATACCACAGCTACAAGAGTCTAATTTTTGCTTTGAATTCCTGGTGGAAGAGTTACATTACCCTGCCTATGATTCTCTCAAGTCCCAGGTAGTCTGTTCTATTATTGGACATGACTCATCTCATTATAGCCACATTTTCTCTTACTTGCATGACCAAGTCATCCCTGCTAATCTTTCCTGAAAGAAAAAAAGGAACCTAATCTGAAATGTGTCACAATATGTCATCATTGCTAACAACCTATTTAGGCGAGGTTTAGATAATACTTTTCTTAGATTTCTAGATACTGAGGAGTCTCAACACGGATTATCTGAAGTTCATGAAGGTGTTTGCGGATCTCATTCAAATGGTCTGACTTTAGCATGCAAACTACTATGGGCTAGCTACTACTGGCCAGATATGGAGAAATATGCTATAAAATTTGCTAAAACCTATGAAAAGTGCCAACTACATGGGCACCTTATTCATGCTCCAGCAAGGGATCTCATACCCTTTGTGACACATTGGCCCTTTGAGCAGTGGGTGTTTGATCTAATTGATCAAATATATCCTGCATCATCTGATGACCACAAATTTATTATCACTACCACTGAATACTTCACTAAGTGGGTAGAAGCGATACCACTCATCAAAGCAACTGAAAAACAAGTAGCTCTATTTATTCTTAACTATATCATCTGTAGATATGGTATACCTTCATCAATTATAATAGACAATGGAGGACAATTCAAGAACAAAGATCTGGATGACCTCTATGAGAAATTTAAAATCAAACAACACTGGTCTTCAATTTATTACCCTCAAGGTAATGGACAAGTAGAGGCATCTAACAAAAACCTACTATCTTGCACAAAACAATGAACAAATCTAGGAAGGATTGGCATCTGCAGCTCAATCCTACACTATGGGCTTATAGAACAAGTATCAGAACACCTACTGGGGCTACACCTTTTTCATTGGTGTATGGGTCCAAGGAAGTACTACCTATTGAAGTAGAAATACCATCTCTAAGAGTTTCCTTGCAAGGTCTTGTTACTGATGAACACTATAGAATATCTAGATTGCAAGAGCTTGAATTGCTGGATGAGTGTCGGCAAGTGGCATTTGATCATCTCAGAGTGTATCAAAAGAGAATGTCCAGAGGATATAACAAGAAAGTTCGACATCACGTTTTTCAAGTTGGTGACTTAGTTTTAAGAGAGAATCCTAAAAATCAACAGTTTCGAGACAACAAAGGGAAGTTTGAACCCAACTAGCTGGGTACCTATATCTTTACTACAACTTTTGGCTCAGGTGCCTATCAACTCTCAACATTAGAAGGAGAACAACTCTAGGAGCTGATCAACACCATCCATCTGAAGAAATTCTTTACCTAAATATTCTCTGCTCCAGTAGCCTTTTACAGTGAAAAAAGTCCTGAAGAAATCATAAAAATCAGAAAAAAATCCTGAAGCAATTCAAAAAAAAAAAAAAGAGAAAAAGAAATTCAAAAAAAAAAGGAAAAAAGAGAGAAAATGCCCTAGTGAAAACCTAGTAAACAAGCACCTTGGTCAAAAAAAAAATAATAATAAAAATGAATCTCTACCAAGCAAGTGAAAACCTAGTAAATAGGTGCCTCTTGTACTCAAGCACTCCATCTATCAATGCAACGTCGACATTCCCGCTTTCCTACATATTTGCTTTCACTTGTACATATTTTAGTTACTTTTGTGACATACTGGTCAATTGGAACCCTCATGGCTTGAAACCAATCAATGTCCTAGTCTTGGGTAATCAACAAGAGCACATTACATGTCCTAAGTAGTATCAACCAAGTCAACCTTACATCAATGAAACTTGGTCATCCACTCCAAGTCAGTTACCTGTCTCCTGACTACTGAAGAGTTTTATCACTGAGTTAACAAGCAAAACAACAAAATGACAAATAAATCACTAAAAAGTTTGAGCTATTCATAAAAAATTTATTTGTGTATTCTCTTTTATATTGGTTTTCGATTATTATCCCTTTGAGTAACTCGAGGAAGTCTATCTTGACTAAGAGGAGCAAGGATTGGGGGCATAATATTTTCTTTGTTTTCTGCTTGAAGGAATGATCCCAATGATCTGGAAACATCTAAATTAGCTGGGTGTCTGTGATAAGAGCCTTCACATCAAGGTGAAATCACCTCACATACCTCGACTCGGCTTATTTGAATGCTACAGGAAGGTTCCCATCATTTCCTTATATGTTTTGAGGGCATTTCTTTATGGTGCAATTCTGGTCCATGCATAATTTGTTCAAGGATATGAATGAAAAAAGGGTCATTGCGGAAAAGATAATTAATATTGCACATGAAAAGAAATGAACTCTACTTTGTTTGCTATAAATTGTAAAATGCTCAATGATGAAAATTAAGTTGTTCAAATCTAGTGACTAGGTTTAGGTTGCATCTCATTTTGTATTTTCATTCTGCATTTTGTGAATTTGGAGTGATTTTACTATAGTAACAATGCTTTCTCTTTATCTTTTGAATGAGAGTTGGAGCATCATCATTTCTTCACTAAGTGGTCTCTTTTCATCATTTCTCCAATCGAGTACTTGTGTTTTGAGATGTTAGCTGCATACATGAGCATTTAATATAGATTCATACATTCATTATCATTCATTTGCATCCATACTATTGCACCGAAAAATGAAAACATTGCATCATCCACTATCATTCATTTGCATTCATCTTATTGCATAGAAAAATGAAGAAAATTTGCATTGCTCATTCTAGTTACTCATTTACATCATCATTTATTTCCATATGAAAAGAAATAAAAATAGACATTCATATTCCATTTGCATTCATACATTTATGCTAAAAAGAAATGCATACATATAGAATAAAGCATATAAAAGACATCTTATAAACGAATCAACACAGGTACGATGAAATCAAATCAAGAACTCGTAAATCAATTGTCCTGAGTCCATTTTCGAGATCAAAATCAAAATCTGACATCACTTCTCTCATCAAAATTTCACAACGTTGACCACTTAGCGCTTTCATCAACCACTCATTCTCTTGTTCAACTTTGTGCTCAATTTCTTATCAATCAACGCAAAATTTTCAAAAACTCCTCTAAATCAATTTGTGCTCAAACAACTTATCATTGCTAAAAATTGCCTATAATCATTATCTACCCTCTCTATCTTTCGATTTTGCTCCTGAGGGGGCATACTCATGACCTTATGATCTCACATCTTCAAATGTCAAGAAAATTTTCAAATCTTCATCGAAAGTCGAGCAAAAATATTTTTCAACTAAAGAAAATCAATAAAAAAAGACCTCATCGCTAGGGGCATCTCAACTTCATCACTTTATATCAAGTTAAACTCTCTTGATCATCTAAATCGAATCAATCTCTAGGGCATATCAGTTTCATCACTTCAAATCAAGCTGATATTTGTCTTTTATCTGAATCAATCTCTTAACGTTAATCAGTTTCATCGCTTTTCATCAAGCTAATTATTCGTTTAAACTCAATCAAGGGTTTAAAGAGTTTCTTTGATCACACTAAATCTAAGTAGGTGTTTAGTATTCATTTCTTGATCAAGCTGAACAATTTATCTTTATCGTATCTTGATCAATCAAGTTCAAGATTGATTTTTATCATCACTCACTGTGTCTAGATCAATCAAGTTCAAGTTCGGTATCTTTTGTTTTCTATTGTTCCTAGTTTGAGATTGGTATCGCTTTAATTAGACTTCATTTAATCTAGTTCGTGATCAATCAAGTTTAGAACTGGTATCTCCTAGACATCAAATTTTCTTTGAACTAACGCATTGCTCACACATTAATTCAAAGGGGCAAATGTAATACCCTAAAAATGGTCATCTAAACCATGGGCCCCTAATTTTGACAACATCACCAAGGTCCTAACCAAAGGCAATTAAATAAATCTTGAGCACACAATTAATTCTTTAAACATTAAATGTCACATGTTAAATTAATCAATCAATATTAATTAAATATTTATTTAATTAATTAAATCATCCCAAGTAAATCATTTTAAACAATTATCTTATTTATTTTAATTAAATATCTTTTGCATATTTAATTAAATAAATCAATTTGTCATTAAATCATTTTGAGGAATTAATTAAATCAATTTGCCACAAATCTTGAAAAATGGAAATAAATCAAAAAAAGAATTAATTGACCAAAAAAAATTAGAAATTTGAGAAAAGAAATCAATTGGAAATAATCTTGAAAAACAAATTAAAAATTGATAAATAATCTCAGAGAAAGCAATTAAAACAATTAAATATTAAAATTGAATGAAATAGAGAATAAATCAGTTTTTTTCTGATTTAATCTTATTTTTAGTTCGATTTCCTTTAATACTGAGAAAAGCATCCAATCACATCAATTCACTTGGATTGTGCTTCCTCTTGGAAAATCTTGACCGCTCATCATTTGATCTCAGTCATTGGTTTCTTTCTGAATTTTCTATAAATTCATGCTCATCTCTCATTCAAAGGAGGCTGGAGAATATATTGCTATTATACTATTTTTGCTCTAGACTCATTGAGATATATTGCATTTTATTATTTCATATTGATTAAATCATTTAGTTCATTTATTGTTTAAATCTTGTTAGATCAATATTGCATCCATCTAGCATTCATGATCATATAGATCAAATCCTTCGTCCTGGTGTTGCCTAGTCACTGGTATTGCTAAATAATCTGAGAGCAATCTTATACTCGCATCTTTTAGAAGGCAATGGGTTGATTTGTTATGATTTATTATTCATTGATTATATCTAATTAACCATCCATGTACTGACTTGATTGAAGTGTTGTGTCTTGTAGATACAGATTCTTAGTCCACCTTTCACACACACAATACCACCCATTAAATTAACATTTATGGGGCATATTTCTTCACACCTATTTTCTTTCTTTGAAACGACGCGATAAACCGCACCGTCTCAAAGAGGGGCAAATGTAGTCACATAAATCTATCCATTTAATTAAATGAATATTTATTATTTATTTGATTAATAAACCCACTAGCCATTAGTTAATTAAATTAACATTTAATTAATTCATCCTCAATCATTCTCCTATTAATTAAATAAATTATTGAATTTATTTCAATTAATTCATTAAACCAAATTCACAATCAATTAAATGAATAAATCTTATTTATTTAATTTAATCCCCTTTCCTCTTTTAAATAAATAATTAAAACATTTATTAAAATAATAAAAAATGCCCCCACTTGCATTCTCCTACAAATGCAAGTTGCAACCACAAGTTGAAATAAATTAATTTTATTTTAATTTAAATCCTATTTTCCCTCACCCACCAAACCCACTTGCAAATCCTGAATCCCCTTCTAGACTCTTCTAAACCATTCCTAATTAGCCTAATCCAACCCCTGAATATTGTCACATTCCTAAGCAACTTGGAGTCACTTCTCAAAGCCTTCAAAGTCTTTGAAAATCATTTAATGCTTTATGTGTTCAACAAGTTAGCCTTTAAAGTCTTCCAAACCACTAATGGCTCTTACATGATCATTAATGGCTCTTACATAACCATTTATGGTTAAATCTGTTGACATTTTTGATGATTATGTTGTGATTGTCATTGATGGACACACACTTGCTATGAGATCACTTTGTGAATGTATGAATTATGCTCAATTGGTATTTTGTTCCAAACCGGTATTATTTTGTAGTCTAGACTATTAATGTTATGTAGAAAGTGTTTACCAATCTCAAGCAGTATAAAGACCCAAGCGGCATAGAAAGGTCAAGCGGTTTAAAGAACTCAAGCAAAGTGAAGCAAAGGAGCCAGAAGCGGCAATTATCAGTTTTCAAGTCTTCAAGTTTTGTCAACAGGATATCTGTTTGAACTGGTATATTTTTGTGATGAGTTACCATCCACCGACACTTTGACGGTGTCTTTGTGTCATGTTATCAAATGTGTCTAGATATAATGAACCTAGGAACTTGTAATGAAATCCTATTGGTAGAGTCCTTTTAAGGACATCATGTCTAGGATTTTGAGAGAGAGAGTATGCGAGTATAGCTGTTAGGTTTTGTAGCGGTTGAAAAACCTCTTGAATGTGTGATCTTAACTAAGAAGATCAAGTCTGTGAGTTGTAACAGAGTAAGGAGTTACTGAAGACTGAAGTAATGCTGAAATGCATTAGCTATGAGATACAATGGATCTAATCAAGTAGACTGTGCCATTTGCTAGATCATTCACTTGTTGATTACTCACATCTTTGACAAGTTAGAAACCCTTAACCGAGTAGGCCCAGAAAAGCCTTTGTAAATCCTCTAACAAGGTGGTTCACATCTGTGGATCTAAAATCCTCTCACGAGGTAGTCTTTAATCAGACTTGTCTCCTAATAGAGATTGATATTCCTAACAAGATCTATTCTAGTAAATAACATTGTATGACCTTAACCGGTCTAGTTACTATTCTGCAGATAGTTACTTGTGAGTTTCATCTCACCGTAGTTTTTCCCATTTGGGTTTCCATGTCAAAATCTCTTGTGTTATGGTGATTGTGCTTCTATGGGTGAATGCATTATTTGCTATTTGGTTTGCATGTGTGTTAACCAGTTTGTTTGCTAAACTATTTTACCGGTTTACTGCTAGACTATTAAAGTGTTTAAGTATAGTATTTTTTGGTGTACTAATTCACCCCCCCCCCTCTTAGTATTCATCAATTGGTATTAGAGCCAACCTTTCTATAAGTCTAACCACTTGGAAAAAGATATGGGGGAATACACTGTGAGGGAACTTATTCATCAACTCACTCAGTCTAAGCAAGCCTATGATGAACTTATGGTCAAATATAAGGCCTCTTAGGCAAAAAGGAGATAACATGCTAAAAAACTGATGGAGCTAACTGAAAACAATTTTTCTAATGAAGTGGACATGGAAGCCCTAATTTAAGAAGTAGAAAAGTTGAATGAATCCAATTCCAACCTGAGAAAGGAGTTGGAAGGACTGACTATCCGAATGTGTCAAGAGCTTCAAAACTGGAGGAAAGCTAAAGATCTGGTAAAAGACAAAGACTATGAGATCTCAAAGCTGAAGCAAGAGATCAGTGCACTTACCACTCATCTTCATGAAAGAAAAATGGAAAAAGAATAAGTACAAGGTGAACTAAACATGGCTATCTCTGAGAATGCAACCTTGAAGGAATCCAATGCTGCTATTTCCAAAGAACTCACTAAGTCAAAGGAAATACTTGCCAAATTCAGTAAGAGCACTGTCAAGCTAGAGCAAAAGCTTGAATCAGCAAAACTGGTAAAGAATACCAATGGACTTGGTTTCTCTGAGTATGAGGAAGGTGAGACCTCTGGAACAAAAGATGGAGCATCAAAGAAACAACTAACATCAAAGGATAAAGGTAAGAAAAAGTTCAAACCTATTTGCTTTAATTGTCTCAAGGAAGGACACACTGCTAATGTATTTAGAAGTAAGGCTTACAATAATTTTCCTTAATTTCTAAACGATAAGCCTAGATCCAATAGATTCAATGGTAATTGTTATGCATGAAACAATTTTGAGCATAGAGCATTTGAATGCAGGTCTGTCATGCACAATACCAGAGGGTATCCTCAAAGGAATCAAGGAGTTTTTCCTGAACCCTCTAGGATCCAGAACCCAAACTGGTTTAATACCTATAGTCATCAGTCAGATAGAGATGGCTATCAAGTGGAAACTAGATGGAGAGCAATCTATGTGATTTGTCATGGTAATGGTCACACTACTACAACATGCAAAAGGAAGAATGGAAACATGAATAATGGACCTTGGAGAGAACCTAGAATGGTTTGCTATCATTGCAACAAACTGAGTCATTCTGCAAGATTCTACAAAAGTAGAAAGAGTATATTAGATGATATACCGGTCACTCCGGAAGTAAATATTGATGTTGAAACTGTTCAAGTAGATATGAAGAAAACCTGGAAGAAGAAGCTAGAAGAAGTGATTCAAGAAGAACTGGTTTCTGCACCTAGTGTGAAAGTCATTGAACCAACAAACTAAGCATCAGAAAATCTTAGGGGGAGCAAACGGTGAAATATCATGAACTCCCGATTAGCACTGGTAAAAGACCTTAACCAGTATGTGATACCTATCAGTTGGTAGAAGACCAGATTTGATAAAAGGCAAATTAGGGTTTATGCCCTAATAGTGGAGCATTTATTGTGGTAGGTGAATAACTTGTATAAAAGAATTTTTCAAAGTCATTTTTCACTTATCAAGTTCATGAGCAAAGAAGTTTTCATGCACAGAGTGAAGAAAAGTGATTTACATTGCGATTCAAAGAATTTATCAAAATCCTAAAGAAGAATCTGAAGCAAACATCTATTGGAGAAATGTAGAATGCAAAGCAGTATTTCTGCAACCAAAGGAGTGTGTAGTGAAGTTCAAATTATGAAACCCTAAATTTTGATCTATGAAGGTATTTTTCAAAATTCTCTGTTTATCATGACTTCAGCATCACATGATAGCTCTAGTGCAACTATTGCTCCTGTAGACTTCATTCAACAGAAGGCAAAATACAATGCCCTATCTCAAATACTCGATGGTGTCATAGTGGAAGAAGGCATTTTAGATTTCATTGACTGCAAGCTTGAAGACCTAGGATCTCTGATGATCCATTCCCAGTTGAGTCTGTTCTGCAGAAAGGATAAGAAGATTAAACTAGAATTCAGCATTCTAGAAAAGAAGAAACTTCACAACGCAATCTATTTTCTTGAAGAATTTTTGGATGATCACATTCACATTATTCTAAGTAGAGTACACAATGATAAGATGTACTTAGAGTGGACACATGATATCACACCAGAACTAATTCATGCCATCACCAGTTTCTGCAATGTCGGTGAAGTGCCAGCCCTAAGAAAGATTAGCAAGACAAAAATGACTAAGCTTACTAGTTTTATGAGCGATTCACAGGGAATGACTGTCAATTCAATCAAGGATAGTCTTGTCAAATATGCATGTATGGTGATAGGATACTAGACATTCCATGCCAATAGAATCAACTTTGTCTCTACTGTAGCAGTAAATGCCACCTATAGGATGATCAAGGAAGATGCACCGTTTGATCTGTGCACTTGTATGCAAAGACAACTTTTATTGAATCTCAAGTCGATCAAACAGGGAAAATGCACTAAGATTTAAGTTTGGACAACTAATGGTTGGGTTGTTCTTTTACTTCCAAGGCTACTTTCCTGGAGTAGGTGATATTCAGTGGTTTGCTGACCAACCGGTGACAAAGCAAATAAGGGAAAGCCTACAAGCGGTTGGAACTGGCTATCCGGAAGTGCTGAACAAATACTTTGATGAGTTCAAATGCAAAATGAACCAAAGGGTAAGAATATCTAGTGATATAGTCAAAAAGTATGAGGAAGACATCTGCTTCACTATCAAAGTTGATGAGTGTATAATGGAGGCGGTTGAGCCTAGACAGGAAGAAGTGGAACCAATGGGATATGAGGTAATGTATGATATGTTGGATGGATATGCCTCTACCCTACTTGCCTCGCCTCTTGATCCAAAAGAAAAGATAACCATCACCTATCTAGAAAGGGTTACACCTATTCAAGAACCCTCAATAAAGAAGGCAAAGGCAGTGCCTCCAGCATCAGCACCAGTTACTCCAACAAGTCCCAAAGTGACCAAGCGGTCACCAGTAAAGAAGAAACCAGAAGTAGCACCTGCCGAAGTCTTCGAGAGGAAGCAAAAGACACAAAGCAATACACTAGACTCAGAGGACACTGTGTCTAATGAACAACCTAAAAAGACTAGGCAAACCAGGAAAAATACAAAGAATGAACCGGCAACATCAACATCGGTAAATATTGATATTTCCTCTTACAAACCTTTGACACATTATCAAAGAACAATTAAGAATATTAGAAGAAAAGTACTTGGTGATTTGAAAGAGTTCTTTGATGATTTTAATGATGATGAAAAGAAAGAAGTTGAACAGGAAGTTATCAATTATTTATGTATTAATTACCGGTGGCCTTCAGAAATTAAGTCTGAGACACCTAATTCTTTGTATAATTCTTTAGATAACAAGTGGCACATTGCCATAGAAAAGAAGCAAGAAATAAGAGAGGAAGTATTTGCACAATAATTTCCTAATGTGCCTAGATCAGTATTGTATGAAGTAGTGGAGAGATATAAGGGCCTCTTCTTCATGAGAAGATGAAGACTCTTATTATTGGAAGGAAAAGTATTGGAAGTGGTCAAAGATATCCACTCCCTTGCTCAATCATCTTTAAGACTACATTAAGTGGCTAAAGCCAACAGGAAAGTAGAGCAAGAACCAAAAATCACTCAACCAAATGAAGTATACAATAGTGAAGGAGAACCAGTCACCACTCAAATGGAAACAATTGATGTTGATGCCTTAAACGGTGACAATGTTACTCCAGATGCACCAGTAGAAATAGAAGGTTAGGAGAAATAGGAGGAAGACAAGAGAAAACGGGCAGAGAGAGAGAAAAAGAAACAGGAGGAAGAAAATAGAAAATAGGAAGACATGGAAAAGAAGCAAAAGGAAGAAGAGAAGAAAAACGCGGAAGAGGAGAAACAAGAGGAAGAAAAGAAAAAGGAAGAAGAGAAGAAAAAAGCAAAAGAGGAGAAACAAGAGGAAGAAAATAAAAAGGAAGAAGAGAAGAGGAAAGTAGAAGAGGAAAAGAAAAGAAAGGAAGAGGAGAAGAAGAAACAAGAGGAAGAAAAGAAGAAGGAAGCGAAACCAAAAGAGGAGAAGAGAAAGGAAGAGGAGAAGAGAAAAGAGAAAGAGAAGAAGAAGCAGGAAGAAGAGAAGAAGAAGAAGGATGAAGAGGAAGAGAATCACAAAGAAGAAGAGAAAAAGAAGGCAGAAGAAGACAAGAAAAGAGCCAAAGAGAAAGAAGAAGCGGCATAGAGCACTCAGATGGAGACTCCAAAGGCAACTGGTAGTCAAGCCAAACCAGCTGACATTACCAGTCCTATTGACCTCTAGTCTACAAATGAATTGGAGTTGTTGTAGAGAATTAAGCTTGCTCAAGAGAAATTGGATTCTCTAAGAAGGAAAAAGGAGGAAGATGTTATCCAAACTATGGTGGAAACACTCACCAATTTGATACTCGGTACAAACCTCCCCAATACTGATTCCTCACTTGCCCAATTAAAGCTTCTATGTACAATTGTAAAAGACCAAGTCCAAAGCCTGGAAGAAGTTGCAGAAACAAATGCCAAGAAGGAGCATGAAATGGCTCTAAACATTGCCTTCGTGAAGAAGTTGAATGAGCTTCGGTCAGAACTTTAGAAGGCACAAAAGGACATCACAGATGCAATGGATGAGGGCAATCCACTACTCAGCAAGATTTGCCAACCTCATTTATTCTGTGATGATGTGCTCACTCAAAAGGACAAACTGCAATCTGATATGTAGTCATTTATTAGCACCTTCAAGATGCCATATGATTCCTTCTCCACATATGGACAAACTGCTCACCGATTTCAACTTTAGTCTACAAGAATATAGGCAGAGATAAGCAACCAGACATGTAATTTGCAGGAACTTCAATTGGTACTACAACCAAGACTACAAATTCTCCAGAAATGCTACCTCAATCTAGATGCCCTAATGGTCACTCAAGAGATGTGCACCATGGATGCCATGGAGGAGCAGGTTTATCAGATGCAAATGGAGAATGAGGTTTCTACCTCATTGCTTGAATCATGGTCTTTATTGATAACTCAATGATGAATGAATAGTACCAAACCGGTACTGAGAGGGGGGGGTGAATCAATACAAACACATTAAGTTCAAAACCGGTTTGACAGCAAATACTCCAAATGACTGGCAAACAGGGATACTGGTTGAAACATAGTGCAAAAGGTAACACCCAGAACAACTAAAACAATCATAAACCGGTCACTCACTAAGCTTTCCTCTTAGCTCAATACTATGGTACCATTACATTCTCATGCATGAATAAGTAAACTATCATCAGATCTTCATAACAGTTAGTTCAATATGTTTTATAGACATGCATAAAACACAAAACCATCATATGCTCAACAGGTAATAACAAAGCATCACAAGATAAAAGCATTACACATGACACACATATTTTTCAAGTGGAAACCCAACTAGGAAAAACCATGGTGGGGATGAATACCCACAAGTTTCTTTTGAACTCTTTAGAAGTCTTCTTTGTTAGGAGCCTTGTCTGGTTAAAGACATTACAATAGATTTTGCTAGGAACCGATCCTGTTAGGGATCACCCGGTCAAGGGATGGCTATAATACCCAGTTAAGGGTTAAACCTAGTTAGGGTTACCTTGTTAGAGGATTTCAAGAACTCAATAGCTAAAGGATCTCTAGAGCTCTATAGCTTCCCAGAACTCAATAACTTCGAGTTACCCTATTAAGGGATTTGAATCAAGCTGGTTAAGGCTACCTTGTTAAGGGATTTCACAACTGTTGAAGTGGTTAAAGATCAATAGGAATTACAATGTTCTGGTAACAGCACTCAATGGTAATGCAGATCTATTTTGGCTCCTCTTCACCTTTTGCACATTCACTTTGCAGGTATCTCTTCTCTCCTTTGGTCTGGCAAGAATCACATATCACTTCCCTTGGATACACACACACAACTTTTGCCAACAACCTTAGAAAGAAACACAACATCGACCTTATAGGAAATAGATAGGTTGATAGCAAAAACCCTAAACCCTAAACCTGTTAGGTTAAGCAATTCAAGCGGTTCAATCCTAATCGTTGAATCATACTACATTAAATGCAACAATCTTGAATCGATCTCAAGACATTCTCCATCATCCATTATCCACCAATTTCATGGCGGTTGATAACCCTTCACGCGTTATCACCATTTGACAAACTTCGCACATTCCTGAGGTACATAGGAATAGTCTTCTTCATGCAAGATCCTTCACACGCATGGGGCTTACGTGGTAATGTGATCTATTCTCTATTATATTGCTAACTCATCACACAAAGATCACTAATTGAGTCACACAGGCTTGAGGTACTTCAACCAGAAATCCTGAAGTGGAAACTACCTACCAACTGGTAGTCACACAATGCTTCCATGTGTCGGTTCCTATAACTACATGCTGGTTCATCTTGAACAAATATGCTACTTCACTTTGGCATATATACCAGTTCATACATATGTCAGTTCTCTCTTCTCAACTATCACATGTGTCGGTGTCCTGGTTCACATCATGTCACATATTGACATCATTGACAACATACAATATCATTATGTCTTCATACCGGTTCACATAATCCCAACAATCTCCCCCTTTGGCATTGATGGTAATATACAAAGATATCTCTCCTCTTCACATTTTCTCCCCCATTTTTTTGTAGATATCTTTTCCGCTTGACTCCTTCTCCCCCTTTGATAACAATGCCAAAGTGGAGGCACAAGCATCTCTTTTCCATTATGCTGCTCCCCCTGAGGAGTAGCATCCTTCAACACATCAATCAACAAAAAAATTGACTATGCAATACCTGACTGATGTGGAACAAATACTTTTAGTTCACCTCCTGAAGGGGCAGTACCCCCAATTCACCTCTTAAATGCACAAATGTAGTCTTTGGGAGAGGCTTGGTGAATATGTCTACTAACTGCTGATTACTGGAAACATGTTCTAGTGCAATCTCTTTATTTTGAACCTTTTCCCTCAAGAAATGATACTTAAGCTCAAAATGCTTGGTTCTAGAATGTAAAACTAGATTATTTGAAATATTCATAGTACTTGTGTTATCACAGAATATACTTACTGGTTCAGATACATGGATTTTGAAGCCTTCTAGTACATGCTTCATCCAAATTGTCTGAGTGCAGTTCATGAAAGCTGCAACATACTCCACTTCCACTGTAGACTGAGAGATACAACTTTTCTTTTTACTCATCCATGAGACCAGTCATCCACATTACCTACCCAATCAGCATCCGTGAACACTTTCAGATTGAAATCATTGTTGTATGGGTACCACAATCCATAGTCAATTGTTCCCTTCAGATACCTAAGAATCCACTTGACTGCAATCAAGTGGGATTCTCTTGGTCTTTTCTGGAACCTTGTAGTAATGCCAACTGCATGTGCAATATCTGGTCTGCTATGCACTACATAATGCAACTTACCAATCATTGATCAGTATTCCTTCTCATCAACCAATGCAAAATCATCCTCTTTTGTCAATTTGCATCTGATCACCATTGATGTACCAACTGGTTTGCTATCTTCCATGCCAAAGGTCTTCAACACCTCTTTGACATATTTGGACTGAGTGATAAAGATTCCATCTTTCATCTGCTAGATCTACAGTCCAATGAAGAACTTAATCTCCCCTATGAGTGACATCTCAAACTCTTTCTTCATCTCATCAGCAAACTCATGACTCATCTTGTCATCTCCTCCAAAGATAATGTCATCAACAAAAACCTCACAGATCAGGATCTGATCATCTTCAAACTTCAAGTAGATATTGCTATCTTCACTTGTTCTCTCAAATCCAATCTTCACAAGATGGGAATGTAGGCACTCATACCATGCCCTAGGTGCTTGCTTTAGACCATATAAGGCTTTATGTAGCCTACACACCATATCACTGTCTTTAGATAGGGAAAACCCATCTGGTTGCTCTATATACACCTCCTCTTCAAGTACACCATTTAGGAATGCAAATTTTACATCCATTTTATATACTTTGAACCCTTTAAAAGCTACATATGCAAGAAGCATACGAACTCCTTCCAATCTGGCTACAGGAGCAAAGGTTTCTCCATAGTCTTCTCCTTCTTCTTGAGCATATCCTTTGCACACCAATCTAGCTTTATCCTAATCACTGTACCATCCTCATTCAGCTTGTTTCTGAACACCCATTTGGTACCAATGACATTTTTATGCTCTGGTCTGGGTACCAAGGACCATGTACCATTTTTCTCTATCTGGTCAAGTTCCTCTTCCATTACCTTGATCTAGTCTTCATCTTTATGAGCCTCTTTGAATGATTTAGGCTCAAATTCAGAGATCATACATGAGTTTTCTCTGATCTTTCTTCTTGTAAGGATTCCTGCATCCTTATCTCCTATGATCTGCTTAGGATCATGATTCAGCTTGACATACTGAGGAATGGTATTAACTAGTTCTTCTTTCTTTTCCTCTTCATCCTCATCTTCATCAGGATTAGCATTCACCGGTTCAGGAACACTGTTACTGGTACTTGGTTGACTAACAACCGGTTCCCAAAAGGTTGCAACCGGTTCATTTACAACTTGCTCACTGCTGGTTTCCTCAGTTTTCTCAGAGGATTCATCAACTATTACATTGATACTTTCCATAATTCTCTAAGTCCTATTGTTGTAGCACTTGAGAGCTTTACTCTTGGTGGAATATCCTAGGAATATTCCGTCATCACATTTGGCTTCAAATTTGCCCTGATGTTCATTCCTCTTGATGTAACATTTGCTACCAAATACCCTAAAGTAGCTAACCACAGGTGTCTTACCGGTCCAATACTCATAAGGAGTTTTGTCCTTACCTTTCTTGATGAGTACCTGGTTCATAATGTAGACTACAATGCTCACCGCTTCTCTCCAAAAGGTGTGAGCTACCTTTCCTTGAATCAACATGGTTCTAGTTGCTTCAACCATAGTCCAGTTATTCCTCTCTGCTAGGCCATTCTATTGTGGAGTCTAGGGGGTAGATAGTTGTCTCTTGATGCCAAATTCTTCGCGATACTTGTTGAATTCACCAGAAGTGAATTCCCCTCCTTGATCAGTTCTGAGACACTTGATCCTTTTACCACTTTCCTTCTCCACTAATGCTCTAAAAGCTTTGAATTTCACAAAATCTTTAGACTTATCTTTCAAGAATTTGACCCATATCATTCTTGAGTAGTCATCAGTGAGAATCATGAAGTACCTATCACCCTGCACACTTCTAGTTTTCATAGGACCACACAAATCAGTATGCACAAGATCAAGCAAGTTGTCAACAATGAAAGATTTACCTTTAAAGGTTGAGGAAGACATTTTCTCCAATTGACACTCTCTACACAAGGTATTATCCGGTTTGCTTAGCACTGACAACCCTCTAACTACCTTGATCTTACTATCCTTCACAATGTTATCAAAGTTTACATGACAAAGTCTCCTATGCCATATCTAGCTATCATCAAGCTTAGCCATAAGACATGTACTTATATTTGCATTTAGATGAAATAGCTTACCATTGGTCTGCATGTTGGTGGCCACCAATTCACCCTCTTTTCCTTTGACTTTGCAAACTCCATTCTTGAATTCTAGAGTGAGGCCACTGTCATTTAGCTAGGCAACACTCAGAAGGTTGTGTCTGAGACCATCAACCTAGCACACATTGTCAACACTGCTCTTTCCATTTAGAGAGATGGACCCTCTACCTTTGACCATGCATGGTGCATCATTTCCAAAGCAAACCACACCACCATCATACTCCTCCAAGGATAGAAACTTGCTTCGGTCACCAGTCATATGGTGAGAACAGCCACTGTCAATGATCCACTCATTGGAATTATCAAACTGGGAGACAAGAGCCTTCTTATCTGCCACATCTTCCTTTACAGAAACAAACACAATGTCTTCATTCTCTTCATCTTCCGATTCCTCATCTATGACACCTTCATCAACTGCTACAAAATAGTTTCTCTGGTTTCCTTCTTTGAATTTCCTGAACTTTTCTGGTTTGTCCTTGTTATCACCATTAGGACAGTTTATAGCAATATGTCCTATCCAGTTACAAGAAAATCATTTCAAAGGTATCTTACCTTTGTATTTACTAGTTCCTTTAGGAAGCTTCCTAGTAAGTAGAGCTTCAAATGCCATCAGAATCTCTTCATCATTCATTTCTCTGCTTTGACTAGGTTCACCACTAGTGCTAGCTTCTTTTCCTTTTCTAGATGGTATAGCAAAGGCTTTGAATGTTGATTCAATATTTTGAACACTGCCATCAAAATTGTTTAGCTCATAGGTTGTCAGCTTGGCTATGATGGAGTCCAAGGATACCTTAGTCTTTTCTATTGATCTTAGCTCCTGAATAGTAGCAACCCTTATTGCATAGACCGGCAACAGGGATCTCAGGACTTTGCTTACCACAGTGGAATCTTCTATTTTACCACCTGCACTCTTGATTTCTCCAACAACCATTTTGATTCTTATTCCATACTACTGAATGGTCTCACCTTCAACCATCTTCATATCTTCAAACTTCCCTCTCAGGCTTTCTTCCTTAGCTTGTTTTACATGTTCATCACCACCATAGATATTTTCAAGAGCATCCCATACCTCTTTGGGATTTACCTTGTCTTGAACATCAATAAACTCAATGTCAGATAGACTACTAATGAGGGCTTCCATGACTTGCCCATTTTCTTGTATCTCTCTCTTTTGGTCATCGGTGAGAGTACCGGTAGGGACAACATAACTCTAGTGTTGAACACCCATGCTTCTGATGAATATCTTCATCCTATCTTTCCGTATATCAAAATGTTCCCTGTTAAACTTTGGACCTTCCCTCTTCATTATTTGACTAGGATCTTTACCTCAAGCGATTAAGCTTACAACACAAAGGACCTAGAGTGCTCTAATACCAATTGATAACTTAATGATGAATGAATAGTACCAAACTGGTACTGAGGGGGGGGGGGTGAATTAGTACAAACACAAATATAGTTCAAAACTGGTTTGACAGCAAATACTCAAATGACTAGCAAATAGGGATATTAGTTGAAACAGAGTGCAACCAATAACACCCAAAACAACTAAAATAGTCATAAACCGGTCACTCACTAAGCTTTCCTCTTATCTCAATACTATGGTACCATTACACTCTCATGCATGAACAAGTAAACTATCATCAGATCTTCATAATAGTTAGTTCAATATGTTTTATAGACAGGCATAAAACACAGAACCATCATATGCTCAATAGGTAATAACAAAGCATCACAAGATAAAAGCATTACACATGATACAAATATTTTTCACATGGAAACCCAACTGGGAAAAACCATGGTGGGGTTGAATACCCACAAGTTGCTTTTGAACTCTTTAGAAGTCCACTCTATTAGGAGCCTTGTTTGGTTAAAGATATTACAATAGATTTTGCTAGGAACCGATCCTATTAGGGATCACCCGGTTAAGGGATGGCTATAATACCCGGTTAACGGTTAAAACCAGTTAGGGTTACTTTGTTAGAGGAATTCAAGAACTCAATAGCTAAAGGATCTCCAGAGCTCTATAGCTTCCCAGAACTCAATAACTTCGAGTTACCCTGTTAAGGGATTTGAATCAAGCTGGTTAAGGCTACCCTGTTAAGGGATTTCACAACTGTTGAAGTGGTTAAAGATCAATAGGAATTACAATGAGTTGGTAACAACACTCAATGCTAATGCAGATCCATTTTTGCTCCTCTTCACCTTCTACACATTCACTTTGTAGGTACCTCTTCTCTCCTTTGGTCTGGCAAGAATCATGTATCACTTCCCTTGGATACACACACACAACTTTTGTCAATAACCTTAGAAAGAAACACAACATTGACCTTATAGGAAATAGACAAGTCGGTAGCAAAAACCCTAAACCCTAAAACTATTAGGTTAAGCAATTCAAGCACTTCAATCCTGACTGTTGAATCATATTGTATTAAATGCAACAATTTTGAACCGATCTCAAGACATTCTCCATCATCCATTATCCACCAATTTCATGATGGTTGATAACCCATCACACGTTATCACCATTTGACAAACTTCACACATTCCTGAGGTAGATAGGAATAGTCTTCTTTATGCAAGATCCTTCACACGCATAGGGCTTACATGGCAACATGATCTGTTCTCCATTATACTACTAACTCATCACACAAAGATCATTGATTGAGTCACATAGGCTTGAGGTACTTCAACTGGAAATCCTGAAGTGGAAACTACCTACCAACCGGTAGTCACACAATGCTTCCATGTGCCAATTCCCATAACTACATGCCGGTTCATCTTGAACAAATATGCCGCTTCACTTTGGCATATATATCGGTTCATACATATGTTGGTTCTCTCTTCTCACCTATCACATGTGTCGGTGTTCCAGTTCACATTATGTCACATATTGACATCAATGACAACATTAAATATCATTATGTCTTCATACTGGTTCACATAATGCCAACATTTATCCATGAAGACATTCATGCAAGACTTTAAATCCGTTTTTGACAAATTTCACTCTCTATTGTCATAAACTCTTATTTTGTTAAAGCTAATAGAATAGGGGTTATTCAGGTATACTTTGTCATTGTTGGCAAAGAGGGAGTAGTATACTTCAAATCTTGATGGGGAGTAGTATCTGTATTTAAATTTTGATGCATTCTATGTATACTTTCATGTCTAGCTCTATAAGAAAGTAGTATACATTGTATTGTCTACAAAAGGGATAGTGTATATGCTTAGCGGGAGTAATTTTGTTTATGGCATGATTTTGTTGTAAAACACTTAGAAGCCAAAATTTTTCCTATGTGTTGCCATCAATGCCAAAGGGGGAGATTGTTGGCATTTTTTATGATTATGTTGTGATTGTCATTGATGGACACACACTTGCTATGAGATCACTTTGTGAATGTATGAATTATGCTCAACCGGTATTTTGTTCCAAACTGGTATTGTGTTGTAGTCTAGACTATTAATGTTATGCAGAAAGTGTTTACCGATATCAAGTGGTATAAAGACACAAGAAGCATAGAAAGATCAAGCGGTTTAAAGATCTCAAGTGGAGTAGAGCAAAGGAGCTAGAAGTGGCAGTTATCAGTTTCCCAGTCTTCAAGTTTTGTCAACTGAAAATCTATTTGAACTAGTATATTTTTGTGATGAGTTACCATCCACGGACACTTTGACAATGTCTTTGTGCTGTATTATGAAATGTGTCTAGATACAATGAACCTAAGAACTTGTAATGAAATCCTATTGGAATGACATGAAATCAGATTCCTTTTAAGGACATCATGTCTAGGGTTTTGAGAGAGAGTATGCGAGTATAGCTATTAGGTTTTGTAGTGGTTGAAAAACCTCTTGAATGTGTGATCTTAACTGAGAAGATCAAGTCTGTGAGTTGTAACAAAGTAAGGAGTTACTGAAGACTGAAGTAATGCTGAAATGCATTAGCAATGAGCTACAATGGATCTAATCAAGCAGACTGTGCCATTTGCTAGATCATTCGCTTGTTGATTACTCACATCTTTGACAAGTTAGAAACCCTTAACCGGGTAGGCCCAGAAAAGCCTTTGTAAATCCTCTAACAAGGTGGTACACATCTATGGATCTGAAATCCTCTCACAAGGTAGTCTTTAATCAGACTTATCTCCTAACAGAGATTGAGATTCCTAGTAGGATCTATTCTGATAAAGAACATTGTATGACCTTAACTGGTTTGGTTACTATTTTGTAGATAGTTACTTGTGAGTTTCATCTCACCATGGTTTTTCCCTTTTGGGTTTCCATGTCAAAATCTCTTGTGTTATGGTGATTGTACTTTTGTGGGTGAATGCATTATTTTCTATTTGGTTTGCATGTGTGTTAATCGGTTTGTTTGCTAAACTGTTTTATCAGTTTACTACTAGACTATTAAAGTGTTTAAGTATAGTATTTTTTGGTATACTAATTCACCCCCCTCTCAGTATTCATCAAAATCCACTTGCTCCCATAGTTAGTGTAAAGCGGAAAATCGCGATCGAACCCTAGTTGTTCTCCCCTCTTCCAACTCCGAGGAGAGAGAAGGGAGGTTCGCTAGGATTCGATGGTTTTCACTTAGGAGAGAGACTTTACATTCAAAAGAGGGGTTGAAACCAACTAGATCTAATCCCACGTAATGCAAGATTGGATGCTAAATGTGTTTCAAGGGTTAAGACAACAAGGCTACCCTCTTTTGTAAAGAATGTTGATAGAAGAATTAAACTAAGCATGCATAGAAAATGACAAAGATTTGCTTATAAATTGAGTTCGGATTATAGGATGAAGCTGCGGACCTGGAATTAGCAGTAAAATGTCGATACGGCGCTGTCCTGCAAATTTGAGCAAAAGTTGTCAGGACAATGGCGCCCGGCGCCACGGTCCTCCGAAAAATCTGCGAAACGAAGGGGGATCTGTTCGTCTCTGCACAAGGATTCCAGATCTTCAATTTCAGCCGCGTACCTACAACCTACACACAGAAAAGCGAGAATGATTGGGGGGTTAGGGATAAGGGGTTTGCCTTTAGGTCAAACCCCAGTTTTGGAATTAACCAAGAAATGAGCAAGAGCTGTAAATGTAAATGACTATAAAACAAGTACTAATACCTTGTTCTAAGGATGTTTGTATCCTTATGTGCGAAGGTTTAGATGTTGTATGTTGTATGTTGTATGTTGTATGTTGTATGTAACATGTAGTATGTGATATGTGATCTCCTCTTCAATGGTTGAATCCTTGCCTTGAATGCAACACTTAGCCTTGAATGGAGACTTAGAAGGAATGCTTGAATGTTTGAATCTTGCTTTCACCTTTTTTCCATCTACCCAAATGAGAGAGGAAAATGTAGTTTATATACTTGTCATTTAGGGCTGATAGACTGATTTTTCCGACCTTAGGCCGACTAGGAAAGTTAATTTCCAAATTGCAAACAAAAAGACCCGAGCCCCTTAGGAGACTGGGCCCAAAATAGGACCCAGGGACCAGGGCACTGGGCGCCATGGTCCTGGGGACCAGGGCGCTAGGCACCCTGGTCCTAAGGGACCAGGGCGCTGGGCGCTCTGGTCCCACCTCCCGGGACAGCAGGGTGCAAGGAGGTTCAGGCCAGGGTGCTTGAAAAATGCAATTTTCAGTGTTGTGAGCAAGTTTCAGGGTCTCCATTCAGGTTGCGTGTTGCGTCGCCATCGTGAAGACCGAAATGTAGTCGAAATTGCAAGTGTCACAATTTTAGGACGCTACATTTAGCCCCCACTTTAGCGGGAGTATGTATGCTCATACTTCCGGTAAAGTACAAGGAAACAACATTGAAAGACTTTCACCACGTCAAGGAGGCAAGATACACCAAGCCCCCAGTGGACTAAGGATCTTACAACTTCGATTGACAAAGTAAAAGGGAAGATCACGAGGGAGAACCATGACTGTCAGTAGTAAGGTTCCCTCACTATGAGTCATGCAAAAGGAATACCGAAAATTTTCAAGGCAAAGCTAAGTTTGCCAAGAAATTTTCAAGTATCTTGAAAAGATATGAACGGGATGTATGCCCCCCTACGTTAAAGCGATCGCACACGCCTCACCGGGGGTGATTGTTTTAATGTAGTGATACATATAAGAAATGAGAAAGGAAAAGGAGCACGTTATTGCAAGGATTTAGCCCCCAAGTGTGAGAAAAGCCCAAGGATAATAGACACAAAACACAAAGCACGAGGTGACTTCACTTTCCTCGGGGTCAGTATGCTGTATGATAATTCATGTATATCATATGTATGTATGCATAATTGTTCTTCATTCCCCAATCAAGGAAGGTCACCTAGAAGAAGGGAACACATGTGTCTTTTGAGTCAACATGAGAGAGATCGATAGATCTCAATGCTTTGCATCGTCCTCTAGTAGACAACACTAAGGACAACAAATAGAAGAATGAGAATAACATATAGAAGAAGTAACACAAGAGAGGAGGAGAGAATCTGCTATGCTAATGTAACTAGTCTAGCACATCATCTACCCCCCGATCTTGCTGATCAATGTTTCGGGAAGGCAGGGAACACGCTAGAGGAGGAACATACAACACAGCAGATGGAGCTATCACAAGATCCAAACAAGGGCTATGTTCATGTCCCGAGCCACATTGTTCTTGTCTAGGAGCTAGGATAAGTGCTTTAGAAAATTCATTAGATAAATGGTTATCAATATCAACAAGTTCATATTCACTATCAAAAGCAAGAGAAGTAACATTTTCATCATGAATAACATTTTCATCTATATCATCATCAAGATTTATAAAAATAGGATCTTTAACTCGCACAGGATCAAGACCATCATGCATCTTATGTTTAGGAGATTTAGGCTCAATGTCTAGCTGAGGAGAAAATGGAATAATGCTTGTTGAAGGTGTTTTTGGAGATGGCAAAGTTTGAGAAGCAGCTGCTTGAGCTCTAAGACGACGCTTTCATCGACGTTCGCGTGCAAAACGATTTCGTCTAGTCTTAGTAGGAAGTGAAGAAGATTGAGGAGGAGGAATGTTCTCATCCCTATCACTTGGGTGTTTAGGTTGTGGTCTCTTAGGCTGGACAATAGGAGAAGAAGAAGGTCTCTTCTCTCTATAAAAAGAAGGAGGAGGAACTGCTCCATATAGAGGAATATTTGGTTTAGGGAGAAGACCAAGTCCATCATGATGAGGAGGTATAGGTCTACTCTTAGGAAGTTTATTAGGCATAGACATAGTCACATCCATAGGGATGGGTTTGGAATCTTCTTGAGGAAAGACATTAGTTTTATATTTCAAAGGAAGAACTTCCTTCTCAAGAATGATAGGAATTTTAGGTGTTCTAGGTTCACTTAGAGATAAGATCATATCTGTTTTCCACTTTTGATAAGATTTGAAAAGATGATCACTTCGTGGAGGAAGGGATTGGAATTGTTTAGGCCAAAAGTAATCAATAGGAACGCTAGAAGTTCTTTCAGCTGGTTTAAAGAGACTATGATTGACAGTAACAACTTCACCATTATGGGGAAATTTCAAACACTTGTGAATAGGAGAAGCAATAGCTTTCATGGAAGATAGCCAAGGATAGCCAAGCTTCACACGAAATTGTTCGGAAGATGGAATAATAGCAAAGTTCACATCAAGAGATTTGTTATGGACCTCAATAGGCAATGTAATAGAACCAATTGCAGGAGAAGAAAATGCATCAAATAGTTTCACAATCACATCTGTTTTGTCATAAATCACTTGATTCAATTGCAAAGTAAAAAGAAATTCTTCAGTAATAACATTAATCATGCACGAAGGATCAATAAGCACTCCACGGCAAGGTGTATTCTTGACTTTTGCAACTATGTATAAAGGACCATCAGGTGCCCTAATGGTTTCATTGGAATCAAATGTGATGGAAGGTTCTTTAGGGATTTCTTGCTGCTCTACAAAGTTAATCACATTCGGAGTCATAGACACAAGACCATCAGATGAGAGAGAGGAATCATTAGCCTCAATTGCATTAGAGGTATGAGAAGGCAATGGATCAGTGAAAATCTGAAGATTTTGGTTAGGAGGAGCTACAGATGTGTTGCCTTTATCATTCACTCCAGAAACAGAGATAGTATTGTTATCAATCAAATCTTGAATTTTACCCTTTAAAGAAAAACATTTTTCAGTATCATGCCCAGGCTGACGGTGAAATTGACAAAAAGATTTGTTATCAAAATAAGGTGAAGTAATCTTTGCAGGATCAATTTGTCTTATAGGAGGAAGAGTAAGCACATTTTGTTCCAATAACTTATTCATAATACTATGCAATGATTCATTCAAAGGAGTATACTTTCTTTCTTTCTTGAAAAATTTAGAAATAGGAGGCACACCTGATGCTGCATTCACATTGTTGTTGATGATGTTTTCATTGAATTTGATGGAATCTCTGTTCGGTTTAAACTTCCCAAATGGTTGTTGACTGCTATCACCCTTATCACTCGGAGCCATAGGATGTGATTGTTCCATTTGACTCACAGTCAGTTGATAATTGTGAAGAGTTGCACACAACTATTGGAAAGAAGTAAACTCAGAAAACAGAAGTTTGTCTCGAATATCTTTTTGTAAATTAGAAATAAAGATTCTTTGAATATCATTGTCAGGCACTGGAAAAGAAATTTGAGCATACAAATGCTTATATCTACCAATGAAATCAGTCACTTTTTCTTTAACACCTTGTTTACAATGCATTAAATCAATCAAAGTAACCTTAGGACTTATATTGTTTTGAAATTGTTGAATGAAAGCATTTGCAAGTTGTTCGAAAGAAGTAATAGAATAGGAAGGCAACGAGCAATACCATTGTAGGGCTTTGTCTCTTAATGTTCTAGTAAACAATTTTGCAAGCAGCCTTTGGTCATAAGCAAAATCAGTACAAATTGTTTGAAAAGTCTTAACATGTGTTAGAGGATCTCCTTTACCATTATAAAGTTCCAAATGCGGGATTTCAACATGTTTAGGAGGGATAGCTCGAACAATGTCAAGAGAAAGTGGGCTCGCAACATCAAATGTGGGCACACTAAACTTAGATTGATTCATAGAGGCAATTTGTTGCTGTAAAGAAGAGATAGTTTGTGCAAGATTGTTAATGGTCGCTTCAGTCGAAGAGTTCATATTAGATGTGTTAGATTGAGATGGAGGTGTTATGTTATTGAAAGAAGGTAAAGAGTAAGGTGGTGGGACCCTATGATAATTAGTCATAGGAGATGATTGGGCAGGAGGAACACTACAAGGAGGAATGGATTGGTTAAACGAATTGCCCCCTTGCATCATGTTCATTTGTGGTGATATAATAGGCACACTCATTGAAGGAATGAATGAAGAAGTCGGATTTAATGAAGGAAGAGGGTTAATTGAAGAAGAAGGGTTGCCCCCATGACTGGTGATCATAGGAGGAATGTCTTGTGTAGAAGTAGCCATTATGTTTGATGTAAAGGTAGGTATGCTAGCAATAGAAGTCATCAAAGGAATAGAATGATTGACTTGTGTAGGAGGTTGTGTATAACCTAAATTTTCAGCACAACTCTTCATAGGCATCACATTCGAATCCACGATGTGTGCAATACCACGCAAAATATCAATTCCATTCTTATCACTTTGAAGCATACGTTTTAGACCCTCAATTAAAGGAAGAGCTTGACTATCAGGGTACTCTTGAGACATCCATTGTCGAAAATCATCAAATTGGTTATCCAATTTTGAAAGTTGTTCTTCAGAAACCTCATGGAGAGCTTCTTCATCATTAAGAGGATTAGAGGAATTACCCATGTCCTCGTTAAAAAGGCTATTCAAATTAGGTTCCATCTCCTCAGTAGTTAAACTTCAGAAAGACTTAATTCTATGGCTTCGTCTAACGGGAATAGTGTAAGTAGGGCTTATTGTTGTAAAACTCATGCACTAGAAAGAGAGAGAAGATTTTGAATTTAGAGGTAGCAATTTTCAGTAAAATCAGCCAATCTTCTGGATTTAAGCTGTTAAATGCAATCACAACAGTCTCCCGAAATTTCAAAAAAAATGTCCGGGACTGTGGCGCTCGGAGTGCAACACGGTCCTTGCAACTTTTTTCGAAATTTGCAGGGATGAAAGGTATGATGATTTTAGAGCTAATCTGAAAAAATTGAGTGATTTTACGATCTGTAGATAGGCCAAATTAAAGTTGCAATCTCAAAATTGAACCCTACCCAGATTGTCGAAAAATGCAAAATTTGAATTTTGAAAAAGAGAGGGAAACTGAAATTTTGAATTTTATGATTTTAGAGGGAATGCCAAGAGCAATGCAAATTTTGAAATTTGAAAATTGACTCAATTTCACGCAAAATTCAATTTTGAAAGCGGAAATCAAAGTTGTTGTAATTAAGCACTTAATTTCAAAAGTCACAAAATGCAAAAATTTGAATAAAGCACTGAAATTTTTAATGAATGATAACACACTTTTCAGATTTAGGACAGTAAGAACACAATTTTGACACAAAATTTCAATTTCAATGATTTTTAAATGTTTAGAAGTCTTAATCCAAGCAATCACAAGACCAACTTTGACTGTAATTTTGAAGGTGTTATAATTGATAAAATCAGCCAAAATTTTGGATTTTAGCAGGAAAATACAGTAAGATCTTGCTCCCAAAATTTTGGAAAAAACGTCGGGGACGATGGCGCTCGGCGCCACGGTCCTCGCAACTTTTTTCCAAACTTTCAGGGATGAAAGATGTTGTGAATTTATTGCGGAATCCAAAGTTACAGCTGATTTGGAGATGTTTTGATCAGTGAAATTGTCGGACAAAGGTTGAATCAAGAGGGTTTCAAAAATTATGGTTTTGACACTTAACCACTTAATTTTCAGAATTAAAGCACAAATATGAATTGATAATTTGTAATAGAAGGACAGATCTGAAACAAGCATTAACATTTAGACATTTCGCAAGTTCAATTACTAAAAAGAAATTTTAGGGTTTTAATGCAATCACCTCTAAAATTTTGCAAAAGATCAAACATGGAAATGTAATCAATTTTTTTAGATCTAAGCATGAAAAATCAGAAAGGATGTTCACGTCGGGTTCACCAAAATGTAAAGCGGAAAATCGCGATCGAACCCTAGTTGTTCTCCCCTCTTCCAACTCCGAGGAGAGAGAAGGGAGGTTCGCTAGGATTCGATGGTTTTCACTTAGGAGAGAGACTTTACATTCAAAAGAGGGGTTGAAACCCACTAGATCCAATCCCACGTAATGCAAGATTGGATGCTAAATGTGTTTCAAGGGTTAAGACAACAAGGCTACCCTCTTTTGTAAAGAATGTTGATAGAAGAATTAAACTAAGCATGCATAGAAAATGACAAAGATTTGCTTATAAATTGAGTTCGGATTATAGGATGAAGCTGCGGACCTGGAATTAGCAGTAAAATGTCGATACGGCGTTGTCCTGCAAATTTGAGCAAAAGTTGTTGGGACGATGGCGCCCGGCGCCACGGTCCTCCGAAAAATCCGCGAAACGAAGGGGGATCTGTTCGTCTCTGCACAAGGATTCCAGATCTTCAATTTCAGCCGCGTACCTGCAACCTACACACAGAAAAGTGAAGACGATTGGGGGGTTACGGATTAGGGGTTTGCCTTTAGGTCAAACCCCAGTTTTGGAATTAACCAAGAAATGAGCAAGAGCTGTAAATGTAAATGACTGTAAAACAAGTACTAATACCTTGTTCTAAGGATGTTTGTATCCTTATGTGCGAAGGTTTAGATGTTGTATGTTGTATGTTGTATGTTGTATGTTGTATGTAACATGTAGTATGTGATATGTGATCTCCTCTTCAATGGTTGAATCCTTGCCTTGAATGCAACACTTAGCCTTGAATGGAGACTTAGAAGGAATGCTTGAATGCTTGAATGTTTGAATCTTGCTTTCGCCTTTTTTCCATCTACCCAAATGAGAGAGGAAAATGTAGTTTATATACTTGTCATTTAGGGCTGATAGACTGATTTTCCCGACCTTAGGCCGACTAGGAAAGTTAATTTCCAAATTGCAAACAAAAAGACCCGAGCCCCTTAGGAGACCGGGCCCAAAATAGGACCCAGGGACCAGGGCGCTGGGCGCCATGGTCCTGGGGACCAGGGTGCCCTGAGGGACCAGGGAGTTGGGCGCTCTGGTCCCACCTCCCGGGACAGCAGGGTGCACAGAGGTTCAGGCCAGGGTGCTTGAAAAATGCAGTTTTCAGTGTCGTGAGCAAGTTTCAGGGTCTCCATTCAGGTTGCGTGTTGCGTCGCCATCGTGAAGACCGAAATGCAATCGAAATTGCAAGTGTCGCAATTTTAGGACGCTACAGTTAGAGACTTTAACTCTAACTTAACCCTCATTTGACCCATGGGTCTCTTCAAGCATTTATTGCTTTTGACCATGGTTATCCTCACTAACTCTTGCACAAGAGTTTATCCATTGGATAAAGACATTATTTATTGGATGATGGCTTTATTCTTTCAACTCAACATTAACCTTACCTCCCAAGTTAACACTCCAGTCATGTCAAGCAGTTAATGTTTATTCCCTCTCCTCTCAACCCATCTCTTATTGACATTTGTCATCCTGGGATTAGATTGAAAGCCCTCACATGGATCATAAACCCCTCAATCCTAGCCCTTGTTGAGATTACTTAATCTCAACCATCCATTGCTCCATTTTACCTATAAATAGAGCTCATTTCTTCATAATCCAGGTCTTGAAAACTTGTATGCATCTAGCTTATAGTGAATTTTAGAGCATTTAGCATAATCATCCATATTTGTCATTTGGGCTAAAATTAATATTAGGTAATTAGATAATATCTCATTTTAGCTTGTTCACATTTGCATTTTCATAATCATCCATATTTACAATCTTGAACCTCCATAAGATATCTAGAATAGTGCAAAAATCTATTGAGAGCTACACTCATTTGGGAACTTGGAGAGGAGAGGAACAAGGGAGGAGAAGCTACAAGCATGGTGGAAGGCATTTGGAGGTGTCTTAGAGCATTTGTTTTCTTTGTTAATCTCTCTATTTTTCTTTTAGTGTATCTCTTGATATGCTCGCTTAGGATAGCGTTTAATTTCTAATTTTCTAACACTAACACTTGTTGGCTGCTTGCTGTTTGTGTTTGTCATCCTAACGTATCATTTTTGCAGAGCATCACAAACAAGTCAGTTTAATCTTGACCATTAGAAATTATGATAATCTCTTCACATTCTTCAAGACAATTCCAACCACTCCATGATCACCACTCCATTGGACTTTGTAACTCATCACACGATGTGCATTAAATGCAATCCACTTTGCTCCTTCCCTAGACAATAAGAAAATGTGCCAAACCAATTTGAATTTATCCTCATACAATGATCACACGTGTCTCCATCATTACCTCTCATCAGATAATAAACCAACAAACTTGATCGGTTAGGGTTTAACAGGTGATAGGGTTTACTGGACACATTACATAGAAAGGTTTGACCCTTTACACCGGTTTACCGGTTCAACTCACAAACTTTACATACCAGTTACTAGCCAATATCAAAAACAACAATATCAACAATAACATGAATACCATTTACTGGTTCAGTTGACATCAATGACAACATATCATTAATGCAATCTCTATGCAAAATGCCAATAGACTTAGAATGCCAACAATCTCCCCCTTTGGCATTGATGACAATACAAATATTAATGCCTCTAATTGTTGCTGAGATTGGTGAATAGGAATCTTGGTTTACATTACCAAGTATTCACCTTGCTCCATGTGTCTTCAACCTACTGCTAGTGAATAGGAATCCTAGTTTACATTACCAAGTTTCACCTTACCAGACAAATAATTCTTCTCCTCAATCACATAATTCATCTCCTCCTTTGACAACAATGCCAAAGTGAAAGTAAAAACATGTAATTCTTCTCTCACTATGCATCAACATCATTCTACAACTTGATGCTCCCCTATGGAATACATCCACTCCTTCATCAATCCATATAAGATTCTACAAGTAATTCAGGGACTAATGCAATCAACAACATGTTCAACTAACTTCATGAAGAGGGACAACCCCCAATTGACTTCTAAGATACTCAAAAGTGGTCTTAGGCAGAGGTTTGGTAAAAATATCTACAAGCTACTCCTTGGTAGAAACATGCTCCAAGATAACATCTTTACTTTGAACTTTTTCCCTCAAGAAGTGATATTTCAATTCAATGTGCTTAGTCCTTGCTTGTAAAACATGATTTTTAGAAATGTTTATTGCACTTGTATTATCACACAAAATATTTATAGGTTCTAAGATTTTCATCTTCAAACCTTCCAAAATGTACCTCATCCACATAGCTTATGTGCAATTTATACAAGTTGCTACATATTCAACTTCAGCAATAGATTGTGAAGTGCAACTCTACTTTTTACTACTCCATGAGACTAGCCTTCCTCCTAGAAAGAATGCTCCACTAGTAGTACTCTTGCAGTCATCAATATTTCTTGCCCAATTAGCATATGTGTATGCCTACAAGTCAAAATATCCACCATTTGGATACCATAATCCATAGTCAACAGTACCTTTCAGATATCCAAAGATTCTCTTAGTTGCCATCAGATGTGCCTCCTTTGGATTCTTCTGAAATCTAGCCACAATACCAACTGCATGGGAAATATCCAATCGACTATGAACACCATAGTGTAGTTTGCCAATCATTGACTTGAATTCCTTTTCATCTATAGACTTAGATACTTCTTCCTTGGACAATTTAAAACATGTAACCATTGGGGTTCCAACTAGTTTACAGTCACTCATACCAAAATTCTTCAAAACCTCCTTCACATACATGGATTGAGTAATGAAAATACCATTCTTCATCTACTATATCTGTAAGCCTATGAAATTTTTTATTTCCCCTACTAATGACATCTCAAATTCATTCTTCATTTCATCTGCAAAATAATTACTCATGTCATCATTTCCTCTAAATACAATGTCATCTACAAATACTTCACTGACCAGTATATAATCTCCTTCAGACTTGAGATGAATGTTGTTGTCATCATTGGTTCTAGCAAAGCTTATCTACATCAGATGAGTATGAAGTCATTCATGCCATGCTCTGGGTGCTTGCTTTAATCCATACAAAGCTTATGCAGTTTGCATACCATGTCTTCTTTATCTATCAATGCATAACCATCAGGCTACTTTATATAAACCTAATTTTCCAGTATCCCATTCAAGAATGCAAACTTGACATCCATCTGATATACTTTGAACTTCTTATGAGCTGAAAATGCAAGTAGTGTTTTGACACCTTCCAGTCTTGCTACTGGTGCAAAAGTTTCTTCATAGTCTTCTCCTTCTTCTTGCACATAACCTTTTCATACTAATCATGCCTTATTGCGAACTAAAACACCATCTTCATTTAACTTGTTTCTGAATACCCATTTAGTACCTATAACATTCTTGTTTACCGATCAAGGTACCAGGGTCCAAGTGTTGTTCTTCTCAATTTGTTCTAACTCCTCCTCCATAGCTTTCACCCAATGATCATCACCAAATGCCTCTTTAGCATTTCTAGGTTCAAAGGTGGATATCATGAAATAGTTCTCTCTTATTCTCCTTCTAGTTAGTACTCTAGCATCCTTATCATCAATTATCTATTTAGGACTATGATTCAGTCTCACATACCTAGGAATAACATGATCATTCTCTTTAGGTTCAGCTTTTTCATTGTCATCTTCCTCTGAATTTATTTGTTCTGGTTGAACAAGTACATTAGGATTTTCTTTACCGGTTTCTAATTTAACAGTTCCAAGTTCTAAAAGCAAAATGCAAGGATCTTCATCCTTCTTCTCAGAACTGGTTCCTTCTAAAATTTTAGGACATTCATCTACATGAACATCAACACTCTCAAAAAAAATTTGTGTCCAATTGTTGAAGCATTTATAGGCCTTACTCTTGGTGGAATAGACAAGAAATATGCCTTCATCACTCTTATCTTCAAATTTGCTTGTGTAGTCACCTCTTTTAATAAAACATTTGCTACCAAATATTTTAAAATAGCTAATATCAAGTGATCTCCCATACCAGTACTCAAATGGGGTCTTGTCCTTACCTCTTTTTACTAGAACTTGGTTCATTGTGTAGACAATTGTACTTACAACTTCTTTCCAAAATGTTTTTGATACACCTCCTTATATCAACATAGTTCTAGCAGCGTCAACCACCTACCGGTTGTTTCTCTCTACTATACCATTCTGCTATGGTGTCCTTGGTGCAGAAAGCTACCGCTTGATACCATTATCATCACAATATTTAGTGAACTCTGCAGAAGTGAATTCACCGCCTTGATATGTTCTTAGACATTTTATCTTTTTTGCCACTCTCTTTCTCAACTAAGGCTCTGAATGCCTTGAATTTGCCAAAAGCTTCATTCTTATCCTTCAAGAATGTGACCCACATCATCCTTGAACAATCATCAGTGAAGATCATGAAATATCTCACCTTGAATGCTTTTTGTTCTTATTGGTCCACATAGGTCTGTATGAACCACTCTGTTGAGAAGGACTTTCTCTTGAAAGTTGAAGAAGTCATCTGGTGCAGGAGCACCCAAGACAAGATTGGACACCATGAGGCCATAACGAAGATTTGTGAGATAATTAAGTCTATGAGGTTAAAATGACCATTTTATATTTTAAACATGGATAATAATTCCATTTGGAGTCATCAAACTCATGTAATGAGTCATTTTGTAATAAGTTGTCAAAATTGTCATGTTGGGCAAATAATGTCAAAATGAGTAATGTAATGGGGTTCAATGGGTAGAATAAGTTTTTAATGAGAATTTTAAGTTTCATAAGGTCTTGTGTGACCATATTAATGTAATAAAATTGATTAGAAAGTTTCAAGATGCAAAAAAGTTAAAAACTTGTCAATTGACAACTAAAAGTGTCAATTTGACAATAAATTAAAGTTGTAAACACCCAAAAGTGGTTGTATGGGTGGTTAAGAGTTGGTTTTCAGTTTCCATGAAGGGAAGAGGTTTAAATATGTTTGTAATGATCCAAAATGAGTAGGTAGGGGGTCAGATTTGCTAGGCATTGTAAGAATTTGGAGTTTGGCAATAAAAATACAAGGTTTTCCTTGCAATTTTGGTCTAAAATCTGCACTTTATTGGTTTGAAACTCTTCTTCTTTGCTTCATTCTTGATTGGAAATGGATTTGGAAATGTAGAGGAGTGTTTGCACTATCATTTTATACTATTATTGAAGGTTTTACATTCAAATCTGATATACTTCTATTTGCTGTCCTAAAACCTGCTGTAGGTGATTGTTTTTGGTAAGTTTTGAGAGTCACAATCAAAATGTGACCCATTCCACTTTATGTGGTGGTTGTTTCTTGTGTAATGGGTCAAGAATATTGTATTATATGTGTATCTAACCTTACATTTGCAGGGAATAATGTGGAGATGAAGTTTTGATACCCTAGGCTAAGAGATTGAGTGAGGAAAAACATGAAAATGGAGGCATGAGTATAGCAGCAGAAGATCTACCTTAAGGAGGTAGTGTTTTTATGTGAAATAGATTTAGGGGATGGTAAATTAATGGTGAATAACAAGTTTCAAGATCTGGAAGTGAGTTTTGGGGTTTGAACAAGGAGGTTCTAGTTTTCTAGGCCTAATAAGGGGGGTTTAGTATCTAACCTATCAAATCAATGTTTATTGTCTTGAAAACTAGAAAATATATGGTTTTGGAACATTTTTAAAGACTTTTTTTTAGTTTGGAGTTGTGGTCATACCATTTGTTGGTACTTGCCTTGAAAAAGAGGGCTAATTGGGCCTAGTTACTGTGTAGCAGGGTGCTGGTCTGAGTATTTTATCCAAAAGATAAATAGTTGATTTTCACATACGCTATGTAACTCCAAAAAGGGTATCTAGATGTATAATTTATTTTTCAATTGTTTTGGTATTATTTTGAGAAAAGGTTATATTACCCGCTGAACAGGGCTACTAGGGAATTGGCCTATTTAGGGACCCGGGTAAGGGTTTGTGAGATAACCAGTTGATAGGGTGAGTGAATCCTATTGGGTAAAGTGGAATAGGGCATGTAGAGGCCCTAGGAAGTGTTGGAACAAGTTGGTGAGGTTGAGAGTTCTATTTGGGCATCTTGGTGAAGCCTAGTGAAGGAAGGTGAAACAAGAAGAGTTGAGTTTTTGAAGAGGAAAGAATGATAAGTTGCAATGTGATTATGGGAGGGTCCATGATTCTTTGCATCATAATCTTTCCTAGTTGACATTCTTTACAAAGAGCATTAATTGGTTTGTCTAGCTGAGGCAGACCTCTTACTATCTTAGACTTGCTTACTTTAATAATATTGTCAAAATTTATATGACAAAATCTCCTATGCCAAAGCCAGCTGTCATCTATTTTTGCAATCAAATAGTTGCTAACTTTAGGATTGAGATGAAATAGATTAACTCTGGTCTGTTTCCCAGTTGCAATTAATTCACCTTTGTTGTCAAAGATTTTGCATATACCATTTCTAAACTCCAGTGGGTAACCTCTGTCATTAAGTTGTGCCACACTTAACAAATTGTGCTTTAGGCTTTCAACCCAATAGACATCATCAGAACTGCTCTTCCCACTAAGAGAAATTACTCCCCTACCTTTTACCATACAGGGTGAGTCATTGCCAAATCTGACAACACCGCCATCAAATTCCTTTAGGGAAATAAATTTGCTCTAATCACCGATCATGTGATGTGAACAACCACTATCAATGATCCAATCAGTAGAGTTATCCATTCTAGATACTAGTGCCTTCTGATCTGATACTTCTTCCTTAATTGCTAAAAACACAATATCTTCACTAACATCATCATTAGTAATACCACTGTCAATAGCTACAAGACAGTCTCTCTTGCCTTTACCCTTGTACTTCTTAAATTTGTCTCTCTTGTAATCATTTTTACCATTAGGGTAGTTTGTTGCTATATGACCAATCTTGTTGCATGCAAAACATTTTAAAGGTAGCTTACCTCTATATTTACCAGTGCCTCTAGGTAGTCATTTTGCCAACAATGCTTCAAGTTCCACTAAGTTGTCTTCATCATCAACATCTCTGCTAGATATAGATTCATAGCTATCGTTGGTATCTCTACTTCTTCTCACAGATGGGTTAGAGATAGAAGCTCTTGTTAGGATTCCCATAGATACCGAGAGGGGAGGGTGAATTAGTATCTAACCAATTGAAAGATTTTCTTAACTTAAAACATGTAGAACATATTAATACTATATACCAGTAAACAAAAAATAATGCAATAAACAAAGATAACAACAAACACATGAAAAACACACCATAACATAGTAGTTTAACGAGGAAACCCGATATGGGAAAAACCTCGGTGGGATTTGTGACCCACAATATTCACTTACTAGCCAATAAGAGAATATTACTGCTATAAGAGGGGTCTGCACATGTAGGAAGGCCAAGTGCCTAGAGCTCACTGCTCAATTACAAAATGGGAAGTCTCACTAACTTACAAAATGGATTATATAAATCAAATGTCTTGTACTGCTTCAAAATAGCATCTATTATGCCAGATCCAGTACCGGTTTATAGCTCTGCTTCATACATAAAAACTTAACCTATAATTCGCATAATAGGTCTGCCTTGTTTTTCCTCATTACATCATTTTCTTCCTCTATAATGAACTCTTATATATATGGGTCATTTTACAACTTGCCAAATCGGCTTACAATGATTTTACAATAATTAACAAAATAATTTACAAACAAAATTCCTATCGGCCTCTATGCCGGTATGCTTCCTTTTACTGTCGGTACCGGTGGTGTATGTGTCGGTGTAGAGTCTGACCTTGCTAGTGTCGGTAAATTGTCTTGTTGGTGTCATAGGATTGTAAGGTTTCCATCAATGACAAAACCTTCAATCACCTATAATGTCTCATTAGAGTGTGCATTTGCCAACAACTCTGAATGCAGATTCTGATTTCTTTACACTACCATCATATCCATTTAGTTCAAAAGCAGTAAATTTTCCAATAACAGAGTCAAGAGTTACCTTTGTCTTGTTAATGGATTTTAGCTGCTTAATAGCTGCAACTCAGATAGCATAGACTAGTAGTAGGGTTCTCAGTACCTTACTGATTACTGTGGCATCTTCCACTTTCCCTCCTACACTCTTTATGTCTCCAACTATCTCTTTGATCCTTTGACCATACTGCTGGATGTTCTCACCTTCAGACATTCTCATGTCATCAAACTTGCCTCTTAAACTCTTTTCTTTAGCAATCTTGGCATGCTCATCACTGCTATAGAAATCTTCAAGTTTCTTCCATACTTCATATGTAGTTTCAAGACCATGAACATCTACATATTCAACATCAAACAGGGAACTGATAATAGCTTCTAATGCCTGGTGATTTTCTTGATGTTCTTTCTTCTGATCATCAGTTAGGGGTTCAGTAGGTGTAGTATACTTATGTTCTGTATGATCCCAATACTGCTTACCAAGACTCTTAATGTAAATATTCATTCTGTCACTCCCTATTCTATAGTTATCTTTGTTAAACTTCAGACCTTCTTTCTTCATCATGATCTACAAGATCTTTTCCTCAAGTTGTTAGGCTTTTAGATTAAGAGGACCTGGATAGGTTCTGATACCAATTGATGGTATGATGAAAGAATAAGTATTTGGTAGAATACTAAGAGGGGGGGGGGGATGAATTAGTATATTGAAAAACTGATAATAAGTTCCCAAGCTCAAACTCAGTCAAACAAGGTAAACATATCTTAGTCAAGATCAATGTTCTTAGGAATACTTGACATTAACTAGTTTAACTGTTATGACAACTTTTAACATTAAACACCTTCAATCTTGTAAACATCAACAATTCTTAATATTAACTCAACATATTCATCTCTTAATGATTCTACATAGCATGCCTTATCAGAAGTTAACCAAATAAATAAATAAGATCATAGCCACAAAAGCATTCACCACTTGACAAAAATGTTTATACATGGAAAACTCAAATAGGTAAAAACTATGGTGAGATGGAACTCACAAGGATAGCTATCTGAACTCTTTCAAAGTTCACCCTGTTAGGAGACAAATCCTATTAGAGCTTTACAATAAGTCCTATTAAGAACTAATTCTAGTTAGGAATCACCCGATTAAGGGATTTACAAATATGGGTTGTTAGAAGCACAATACCCTGTTAGGAGTAACCTCGCTAGAGGATTTAAGAACCCAAGCTAATGGACCACCTTGTTAGAGGATTGAATGAGTAACCAAGCTTGTTAGAGCTTACCCAGTTAAGGGATTTTACTTCTGCTATAATTGTTAGAAAACAATAGGTTTTCTTGATCTGTCTAAGTAGCACTATATTTGCTTGATCAGATCCTTCAAAGCTTCAATCTGCCTTCACTTAAAGTGCAGATCCATTCACTGGTTGGGCAACCACACACTCAATGGGTTTTCTACCAATCTTGCCAACAACATTTACAAACAACTTCATTGACCTTAAATACAAATCAATTAGATTGGTAACAAAACAAAAACCTAATTCTCATCATTGAGATTACAAACAAGTTGGTTCAATCTTGACCATTACAAATCATGACAATCTCTTCAGATTCTTCAAGACAATTCCAACCGCTCCATGATCATCACTCCATTGGACTTTGTAACTCATCATATGCTATGCATTAAATGCAATCCACTTTGCTCCTTCCCTAGACAATAAGCAAATGCATCAAACCAATTTGAATTTATCCTCATACAATGATCACACATGTCTCCATCATTATTACTCATCAGATAATAAACCAACAAACTTGATCAGTTAGGGTTTAACAACTGATAGGGTTTATCTGTTACATTACATAGAAAGGTTTGACACTTTACACCAGTTCACCGGTTCAACTCACAAACTTTACATATTGGTTACTAGCCAATATAAAAAACAACAATATCAACAATAATATGAATACCATTTACCAATTCAATTGACATCAATGACAATATATCATTAATGCAATCTCTATGCAAAATGCCAATAGAATCAAAATACCAACAACAAGAATCTATTGACTATCTTACACAGAACAATAAATAAATCTGGAAAGGATTGGCATCTGCAGCTCAATCCTGCACTATGGACTTATAGAACAAGTATCAGAACACCTACTAGGACTACACTTTTTTCTCTGGTGTATGGGTTCGAAGCAGTCTTACCTATTGAGGTGAAACTACCATCTTTGAGAGTTTCTTTACAAGGTCTTGTTACTGATGAAGACTACAAAATATCTAGATTGCAAGAACTCGAGTTACTGGATAAACGTTAGCAAGTGGCATTTGATCATCTGAGAGCATATCAAAAGAGAATGTCTAGAGGTTATAACAAAAAAGTTTGACAATGAGAATTTCAATTTGGTGATCTTGTTCTGAGAGAAAATCCTAAAAATCAACAGTTTCGAGACAACAAAGGGAAGTTTGAACCCAACTGGCTGGGTCCCTACATCATTACTACAGTCTTTGGCTCTGGTGCCTATCACCTCTCAACATCAAAAAGGTGAACAACTTTGTGAACCGATCAACACCATCCACTTGAAGAAATTCTTCACTTAGTATTCTCTGCTCCAGCAACCTGTACAACTAAAATGTCCTGAAAAAAATCCTAAAAATCCTAAAATGTCTTGAAAAGAAAAAGAGAGAAATGATCTTTTCCAAGCAGGTGAAAACTTAGTAAACAGGTGCCTCTTGTACTCAAGTGCTGCATCTATCAACGCAATGTTGACATTTCCCATTTCATTCCTACTTTCCTGCATCTTTGTTTTCACTTGTACATATCTTTTACTCACTTTCATGACATCCTGGTTCTTTTGGAACCCTCATGGCTTGAAACTGATTAATGTCCTAGTCTTAGGGTAATTGACTGAGAAATTTACATGTTCTAAGTAGTGTCAACCAAGTCATCTTTTTGTCGGTAGTACTAGGTCATCCACTCTGAGTCAATCACTTGTCTCCTAACTACTGAAGATTTTTATCACTGAGTAAACATGCAAAACAAGAATATTGAAAACAACAACTAAACTATTTGAGATATGCATGAAATTTTCTTTGTGTGTTGTCTTTTACATTGGCTTTCGATTATTATTCCCTCTGAGTAACTCGAGGAAGTCTATCTTGACTAAGAGAAGCAAAGATTGGGGGCATAATACTTTTCTTTATTTTTTGCTTGTAGGAATGAATCCATGATCTGGAAACATCTAATCAGTTGGGTGTCTTTGATAAGTGCCTTCACATCAAGGTGAAATCGCCACACATACCTCAACTCTGCTTATTTGTATGCTACAAGGAGGTTGGAGTCATTTCTTTGTCTATTTGAGGGAATTTCTTTAATGTGCAATCTTGATACATGTGTAATCTATCCAAGGATATGAACGAAAAAAGGGTCATTACGGACAAGATAATTAATATTGCATATGAAAAGAAAGGAACTCTATTTCGCCTGCTGTGTTTGTAAAAAACTCAGTGATAAAAATTAAGCATATCAAATCCAGTGACTAGGTTTAGGTTGCATTCATTCTAAATTTTATGCATTTCGAGTGATTTCAGCATGATAACAATGGCCTCTTTATCTTTTGAATGAGAGTTTGAAGCGTCATCATTTCTTAGCTAAGTGGTATCTTATTCATCGTCATTTCTTTGATTGAGTACTTGTGTATTGAGATGTTAGCTGCATATATAAGAATCTTATATAGATCCATACATTTCATTATTAGTTATTTGTATTCATATTATTACATGAAAAAATAAACATTTGCATTACTAGTTACTCATTTTTATCATCCATTTGCATATGAAAAAGAAACAAAAATAAACATCCATTTTCATCAGCATTACATACATCCATAGAGAAAAGATATGCATACATATAAAATAAAGCATATAGAAAGACATCTCATAACCAATCAAATCAAGAGCTCATATATATCATCATAATCTCAATGTCTCAGAGTAAAAATGATATCCACTATCAAATAAAATGTCTCATCAGAGCAAGAATCATATAGGATACAAAACTGGGGTATATAACAAAATCTAGGAGATATACAAATCTAGCTCTCTACCTCTCCCTCATCGCCAAGTGGAGGAGGTGGTGGTGCCTACTAACCGACCTCCTGTCTGGGTGCCCTAGCTCCCTTAGATCGAGCCATATACTGAGAATACAGAATAACCTATTGCGCTACTAGGACCACTACACTATAAGAAACAACATAATACACTGCCCGACTCGTCTGATGTAACACCTCTTGCTACAGTGCATCCTGCTTTGTTGTGACCTTAGCAAGTTGTTGATCATGCTCTGCTCTAACCTCTACAAGTTGTCGGTCTTAGTTTGCAAGTTGCATCTACACCACTGTCAATTGTGACTAGAAACCTGCCAATCTAGTCCTTAGAGATCGTACTGCATCTGGTGCCCCTTGCTCTCTCACAACCCCTCTACCTCCCTCTCCACCTCCCTCTCTTCCTCCCTGCTCATCCCTCCACTGCCTCACCTACCTAGGAGTTGCTCTCTCCTCCTCGCCTCCACCCTCTGCTACCTTGGCACCGCCAACCTCAACACCAACAGCTCCTGAGGATCCACCCTCCCCTCTTTGCTGTTGTCTCACTCCAGCTGGTACTCTACTACTACTAGCCTTGGGATCTCCTCTTTCTCATCTAGGCACCTTGGCTCTCTATCCCTATACCTACCCTTGTCCCTGTCCCTATACCTAGCCTAGTACCTATTCCTATGTTGGTGCCTCATCCTCAGCGTCCTCTATAAGAGGTGCATGCTCTCTAGGATTCATAAATCGAGGAAAAGGTTGTCTCTAAAACCAATCTCTATACTGCAGCAATACCCTCGCATCTAATACATCCTCTAGGTAATCCCACCTCTATCATTGTAAACTAACTAACTCCTACATGCTCAGTGCATATGATAGTCTCAAGGCCCATCCTCATCTCTCCTCCTCTCCATACCGGGCATAAGTTGCAAACTCCTGAGATATACCTTGCAGTCTCCCATACTGCCTCATCACTCTGGATACTACAAACCTCTCAATAATAGACACTAATCGACCAATGAGAGGTTGAGTCATGAACATGTCCTTCCTCTAAGCTCTCCAATTGTTCCACAGCTCCAAACCCCTATATAGTCTCCACACTACCATGATCAAATCATCCAACTATCTCCTCCAATAATCAGTCTTGCCTAGATAGGGCTGAGTAAGATATCCTGAATAAAAATACACAATCGACTGGTGTGCCTCTATCAAATCATCTACTATAGGCCTACATACTGGGATATGCTCCCATGCCCATATATATAAAAATAGAACACCTGTTGCCATGCTTTTACCCTCCCGATACACAATCTCGTGCATCTCATGATACATATGGGCAAGCAAACATGATCCCCACCCTAATCTCTCAAGCTGAGTCAATAGTCTCTCAAGCATCCTATCCCAACCACAAAGAAAACCCTATTGTCCTCTATCAGGCATAACAAAACATCCAATAATACTTGCTAGAATGCATGCTAGAGGATACTGATCATCATATCTACTCATCATATAATCCCAAGTGATAACACGCTCCAAAATGGTCTCATCATGAAATATCTGTCTCAATGCTAGGACACCCGGTCGCTAAGTAGAATCATAGTCAACCTTGTCTCTGACAAAATGAATCCTCAAAATCTTGTACACATCCTTTGGTGTAATCATCATCTCTCCAACTGGTAGATGGAAGGTGTTATGCTCTGAATGAAACCACTCTACTAACGCAATCAACATCCCATGATTCACACGGATATCCTACATTTGTAAAAGGTATCCAAAACCGCACAAACCAATATGTGCTCTATTTGAATCTGATAAACCATGGACTAGACTCATCATCGATGAAATTACACACCAAAATAGGATATCCAAAAACTGAATCTACAAAATCAAACATACAAATTGTCAACACATAATCCAAATTGCATGCAAAATGTGTTAAAAATGCTTGCAAATCCAAATATGCAAAATGCCAAATCAAAAATTCATGTTTCGACACTCAAAAATGCTTGTTTTTTTTCATATGAGTTTTCACCAGACAAGCAGAAACTCATACGTATAAGGATTATAGTCTACACAATAAATTATCCCCATACGATAAAACATCACATATCGCACGGTATAATGGGCACCCTAGAATAGTCTCATATGAGACATGGGACAAGATCAGATGACAAACCTTATATGACCTTACAACAAAACACTAAAGGAATAATTTTTCGTGTGAAAAACAGTGTCTCACCACACAACACAATGAGGCAAACCAACTTTGAATGAAAATAAAATGCAAAAAATTCACCAAAAATTCAAACTTCAAGAAATGCATAGGCCTAAGATGGATCACTTACTACTCACTGTCATTTTTATCTCCACTCAATGTGTCTAGTTCAATCAAGTTCTAGATCAGTAAGATCCGCTTCTTGATCCATCAAGTTCAAGTTCGGTATCTTTGCTCTTCATCGGTCCTAGTTGAATCAAGTTCAGGATCGGTATCACTTTAATCAACTCTGTTCAATTTCATCGCTTCAAAACAAATTGAATACCTCGCTCTTCATCTGGTTTGTGATCAATCAAGTTTAGAACTAGTATCTCCTAGAAATCAACTATTCTTTGAACCAATGCGCTACTCACACATTAATTCAAAGAGGGGCAAATGTAATACCCTAAAAATGGTCACCTAAACCATGGGCCCCTCATCTCGACAACATCACCAAGGTCCTAACCAAAGGCAATTAAATTAATCTTGAGCACATAATTAATTTCTAAAATCATCAATGTCACATGGCAAATTAATCACTTTGAATTAATTAAATAAATATTTAATTAATTGATCATTCCAAGAAAATTATTTTTAAACAATTATCTTATTTATTTTATTAAATATCCTAGCATATTTAATTAAATAAATCAATTGGCCATTAAATCATCAAAAAGGAATAATTGGGAAAAAGAATTAAAAATTGAGAAAAGAAATCAAGTAGAGATAATCTTAAAAATCAAATTAAAAATTAAAAAATATCAGAAAAGAAATTAAAACAATTAAATCTCAAAATTGAATGAAATAGAGAATAAATCAGTTTTTTTCTGATTTTATCTTAATTTTAGTTCAATTTCCTTTTAAACTAAGAAAAGCAGCCAATCACTTCAATTCACCTAGATTTTGCTTCTTCTTGGAAAATCTTGACTGCTCATCATCATTCGATCACAACCGTTGGTTTCTTTCTGAATTTTCTATAAATTCAGGCTCTCATCTCCTAATCAAGGATCCTAGACAATATATTGTTATTATGCTATTTTTTCTCTAGGCTTATTAAGATTTTGTATTGAGAATATTTGTATATTAGTTATTGCATATTTGTTGAATTATTTAGCTCAATATTCATTCATAACTTAATCATGTTAGCTTAATCTTGCATCCATCTAGCTTAATCTCACATCCATTTAGCTCAATTTCATGCTCATATAGATTAAATCCTTTATTTAGGTGTCGTCTAGTCACTGGTATTGCATATAAACATCTGAGAGAAAGACTAAACTCACATATACTAGAAGGCAATGGGTCTCTTTGTGATGGTTTATTATTCATTGTTGATTGATTTACTAACCATGCATCTAATGACTTATTGAAATGTTGTGTATTTCAGATACAAATACGATCGTTTTTTCACACACACAACAAGTATCCATCATCAGTTCCCAAATCCGTTTAATATATCAAATCAAAGCAAAATCAACTTGAAACAATGAAGCATCTCAAGAACACATCATAAACATATTAACATCAATCCGTGAATAAATCAAAGACCCATATCGGGAAATCAATCAAAGACCCATATCGATAAATCAATCAAAGACCCATATCGAGAAATCAATCAAAGACCCATATCAAGAAATCAATCAAAGACCCATATCAAGAATCACTGACCCATATCGAGAAATCAATCAAAGACCCATATTGAGAATCGCTGATCCATATCGAGAAATCAATCAAAGACCCATATCGAGAAATCAATCAAGCCCCATATCAAAATCAGTAACCAAGACTCATATAGCAAGCATCACATCAGGACTCATATCACAAGCATCAAATGTGGACTCATATTGGAAATCACATCAGGACTCATATCAGATATCAAATAAAAAACTCATATCGAAAAGCAACATCAAGATCCATATCAAACTCAAAATCAAGATCCACATCAAAAATCAATGAACTTGGCACTCCATATTGAAAGCAATTCATATTGAAAATAGCACACTTAGATCATCCTACACCAGTATATCAAAATCAGACATCATCACAAAACAAGACTCACATTGGATCAGGAACTGTATCAGAACAATCACAGACATGTATCGACATCTACGACATATATCTAATCTATTTGACTCAAGATGCATTCTTCACAATCCTTTTTCATCAACTATGGACCCTATGCACTAAACCAGGGCTCCTAAGTGCTACGCTGCCACCTATGTGCTAGATTTTTTTCATCAATGTGCTAGAAATAAAACCCTACGCGCTAAACCTATCCAACGCACTAACTGGAATTTCCATTGTGCTACCCTGTTAACCCCATGCGCTAAACTATCCTATGCACTACCCAACCTACTCATTGCACTTTTATGCAGGCCCCATGTGCTAGAACATCCTATGCGCTAGCCTATTCCCCATCTGCACTACCATATGCTCCCCAAACACTAAAACACCTAGTTTAACCCTATGCACTAACACTCCTATCGTATGTACTAAGAAAATTAACCTACGCGCTAACCCAACAAAAATCAATTCAAATTTGAAAAATGTGATCAAAATGAACAAAATCAATAAAAAACACATAGAGATTTCGACCACTTACTGGTGAGTCATAGGCGGCAGGTCTTCGGTGTCGCTTGACGCACTCAAATCGGTGCGAGGAGTACGAAATCGACATCATCGTCAGAGATCCAAATGCCACAATTGCAAAGAGACAAGTGTGCAAATGATTTTTCCAAATCAGTTTTTCCCTTTTATAGGGTAAAATCAAAAGGTTAATAAGTGGGGCATGTATTTTCCTCACTTTTTCATTTTTTAACCTTATCAACGTCATTTTCGGGAGATGAATAAAAAACATACATTCAACACAATCAATATTCTCAAATTCCAATTAATTCAAAAACACTCATCAACTTGATAATTTTTCACTAAATCCTTGATTATCTCTTGAGGGGGCATCATCGATATCGTTCATCAAATCTGGGGCATCATATTGACATTTCTACACACAAACATCATATCGATCAAATTTTGATAGCGTATATGGCAAATTTTCTTTGAATCAACATGTGCACACACATCACTTCAAAGAGGGGCAAAATGTAGACGTATAAATCTGACCACTTTCCTAAATGAATATTTAATATTTATTTTAACCTCATTCCCCTTATTAATTAACTTCTATTTAATTAATTTCTTCATATTCATCTATTTGATTAAATAAATTACTCAATTTATTTAATTAAGTTCACCTAAATCTTTTTTAGTCTTTAATTAAATAAATCACTTTATTTAATTAATTCCTCTTTCTCCCTTTTTAATTAACATTTAATTAAATTGATCCTTGCAAATAAATAAATCTAATTTATTTATTTAAATCCCTCACTTGTATTTCTGCAAGTTGCATCTATTTTAGTTGAAATAAATTTATTTTATTTTAATTAAAATCCTTTCCCCTCCACTTGCATTTTCCTACCTCTCCCACTTGCCTCCTAAACCCCTTCTATATTCTTCTAGTCAATTCCAATTTAGCCTAATACATCTCCTAATTATTGTCACAATCCTAAGCAAAGAGAAGTCACTTCTCAAAACCTCCAAAGTCTTCAATAACCATTAAAGGATTTATGTCCTCAACAAGTTAACCCTCAAAGTCTTCCAAACCATTTAAGGCTCTTACATTACTATTTATGGTTAACTCAACCTTCTTGCATGATTAGAGACTTTCTCTCTAACTCAACCCTCATCTAACCCAAGGGTCTCATCAAGCATTCATGGCTTTAACCTTGGTTATCCCTTTAACCCTTGCACAAGAGTTTACCCCTTGGGTAAAAGCTTTATCCAATGGATGACCCTAACCTAACCTTAACCGTTACCTCCTAGGGTAACCTTCATGTATTCTCAAGCATTTAATGCTTCTTACATATCTTCTCAAGCAACCTCTTGTTGACAATTGTCATAATTTCATTGGTGATAATTGTAAGAATGGATTGATTAACATTCAATCCTGGTCCTTGTTAAGATTATCCAATCTTGACCATTCATTACCCTATTTTCCCTATAAATAGAGCTCTCATTCTCTCATTTTTAGATATATCTAAGTCTTTGTGCATCAAACTTATAGTCTAATTACTAATAATTTTAGCCTCTCTTTGTTAAATCATCAAAATAGCATTTAGAAGCATTTTAATATCATAGAATATCCATGCTAGACTAGTATATCATGTTAGGATAAATTTATTAGTCCTTTATCATAGCATCATCTTCATACTAGCTTAATCATCATAGTTTCAATATCATACATGTCTTAGAATGCATTCATGAATATAAATCAAACATCACTCATTCTTGGAGTTTCATTCCTAAGTCACTTTGCTTAGTGATCTGAGAGAAAAACATTGACTTTTGGGATCCTATGAGATAGAGAACAATGGGACACCCCTTGGGAAGTTGAACTATTTCAAATAGTTCCTATAACTTGCACCAAGAGTCTCATTGGTGTGTGGGTCTTTTGAATCTGACTTTTACGCTTTTTTCACCCTCATTCCCCGCATATAGGTTTCACTAGAGGTGGAGTGGACAACAACTTGTATGTAAAGGTTGAAGGTAATGACATTCTAGTTGTTGAAGTATACATGGATGACATTATCTTTGGCTGTAATAATGATTCCTTGTCTAAAAAGTTTTCTAAAAACATGGTATCTGAATTTGAAATGTCCATGTTGGGTGAATTAACCTTTTTTCTTGGTTTTCAAGTAATGCAGTTGTAAAGCTCTGATGCTAATAGTAAATAAGATGAGGAGGGGGGGGGGGGGTGAATCATACAAACTTAATCTTCAATATATTCAATAGATTCAACCTCGGTAGCTTATACTTCAGAATACATAACCAAAACTGTAAAACATTCAAACTCATGAACAAATAACATCACAACACATATAACACTGGATTTAACGTGGAAACCCAAATAGGGAAAAACCACTGTGGGATTTTGGACCCACTAAGAAATATACCCTTCTAGAGTATGCTCGATTAAAAGCAAATCTTGTTAAAGATTACAAACAAATTGCTAGATGTGACCCAGTTAAGGGATTTCCCTCAGACTTGTTAGAGTCTTGAACTTTGTTAGAAGTGACCTTGTCAAAGGATTTCAAACACTCATTTAGAATGTTACCTTGCTAGAGGGTTTACAAATAACACTGTTAGGTCCACTCGGTTAAGAGATTTCCTGTCACTTACAAAATAAACAATAGTAATAAAATATATCTACAACTTCACATCTAAAATGCTAAAGCAGATTCTTATTTGCTCAAAACAATCTTATCATAAGACTTATCTAGTCCCTTGATGGGCTTGTTGGGCTTCTCAATCTGTTCTTCAATCAGATCTTCAAGCTTTTGAGCTTGGTAAACATTCCTGTAGCATCACTGTGCATACATTTGACTGCATGCATTGTTTATCAACAATTACTTATTTATAAATAATTTCTAACCGCTTAATCTCCTTGATCACATTTCCCATGATCAATCTTAGCCATCAGATCTTCAAACTTGACTAGGTTCAATGTATTCTTCATTCTGAAAACATTTTACCTCACCTTGGAACTTGCATTCCTTCCTTGGAGCTTGTGCTAGGTTATTGCGGTTCAATCTATACTATAGATCTTCCTCTTGATTTTCATTGCCGTAGATTCTTAACAAACTTCTTGCGTGGCATACCAATCATTTAATCAACTCTAGCTCATCAACATCCTTCATTAAATAATGCCTTTTATCCATCCAATGCGATCTATTATAACTCGGTTATTACTCAGTTAATACTGAACTTCGCTCGGTAGACATTCTACCTTCTTTAACCAATATCAATAAACTTAGGGGTTTACAGACTAGGTTCCTTGCTGGGTGACATAATACAATATTAAACTTATAATCAATAACATGTGTAGAATATCAAAACAATCAAAACAACATGATCTCATCATTGTCTAACTCGGTAATAGTTGCCCATTGAATAACTTATTTCTCCTTTTTATTATCACATTCTTTCTGTGTCACTTACCGACCTCCTAATACTCATCAACACATACTTCTCAAGATATGGCAACATCATACTGAATCAGAAAATCAATTTCTTGACATCAATGACAAAACAATATTATTAAGACAGTAATCATCCTTCTTCAGTTATATCAATAATCCCCAACAACCTTCTCAATATCCTTTTTGAAATGCCAACAATCTCCCCCTTTGGCTTTGATGGCAAAACCAACAATTAAATGGTAATATCAACTTGATTTGTTCCAACTGATTCAGATTCAGATTGTTGTTTAGACTTCTATCCTTGAGTTGTTCAAACCTTATCCTGAAGTCTTCTCCCCCTATCATTGGTTTTCTGTTATCTTCTCCATTTAGTCTTCTCTATTTAGTCTTCTCCATTTAGTCTTCTCCCCCTTTGACAACAATGTCAAAAAAGAAAAGAAAAGAAAACTAATTCATGATTTCTTCCTTTGTGAAGTGATTTGCCTTGCTGTGTTACACATGTATCAACTCAGTCTCAGTCAGAGCAACTTGTCTCCAATCAATAATTCCTACACACCTTTAGAAATTCTCCTAAAGTGCGTAAATCAGCATCAATCCACAAATAATATTCTATAGAGTCATCGAATTGATGCTTTCACTGAACTCTATCAGTGAGTAGAAGATAGGGGTAGGACCCCTAACTTGCTTCTAAGATACTCAAAAGTGTCCCTTAACAATGGCTTTATGAAGATGTCTACTATTTGCTCCTTTGAACTAATATATTCCAGCACAACTTTCTTCTCTTGAACTTCTTCTCTGAGATAATAGTACTTTATAGAGATATGTTTTGTCTTAGAGTGCATTATCGGATTCTTTGAAATGTTAATGGCACTAGTATTATCACAGAATATAGTTACTAGCTCAGTAACTTTCTCATTTATACCTTCCAACAGTTGTTTGATCCATGCTATATTTGTACAATTCAATGCTAGAGTGACATATTCAGCTTCAGTTGTTGATTGTGAAATGCATCCTTGTTTCTTGCTAAGACAACTTACTAGTCTTTCTCCCAAGAAGAAAGCTCCACCACTTGTGCTTTTCCTGTCATCAATGTTTCCTGCCCAATCAGCATCAGTATAGAATTTTAAATCAAAATCATTCCTCTTTTCATATACTAAGCCATAATCTTCAGTGCCTCTCAAGTATCTGGAAATTCTCTTGATTGATGTCATATGGGTTTCTTTGGGATCTGCAGAAAACCTTTCAACTATTCCTACTGCATGTGCTATATCTAGCCTACTATGAACAACATATTGTAGCTTTCCAATCATAGATCGGTAAAGTGTCCCATCAACAGATGCAAATTCATCATTCTTTGATAGTTTATAGTTAGTAGTCATAGGAGTACTTACAAGTTTAGAATCCTCCATTCCAAATTTCTTCAAGATTTCCTTTATGTACTTGGATTGAGTAATGAAAATCTCATCTTTCATTTGCAGTATTTGTAAACCTATTTCCAAAGTTCTTGCATAGAGAATCATTTCCACAAAAAATAATATCATCAACAAATATGTTTGAGATTAGTATTCCATTGTCCTCATTATTCTTCATGTACATATTGATGTTTTCACTTGTCCTTATAAATCCAATCTTGATTAAGAAAGAGTGCAGTCGCTCATACCATGTTCTAGGTGCTTGTTTCAGACCATATAAAGTTTTGTTTAGTTTACATACCTAATCTTTACTCTTGCCTTCAACAAATCCTTCAGGCTATTCAATATAAACTTCTTCTTCTAGTATACCATTCAAAAATGTAGATTTAACATCCATTTGATATACCTTGAAGTTTTTGAAAGCAGCATATGCCAACAATGTTCTTACTCCCTCAAGTCTAGCCATAGGTGCAAAAGTCTCACCATAATCTATTCCTTCTTCTTGAGCATAACCTTTGCAAACTAGTCTTGCTTTGTTTCGAATGACCTCACCTTTTTCATTTGGCTTGATTATGAAAATCCACTTTGTACTGATTACATTTTTGTCCTTCAGTCTTGGGACCAATGTCCATGTTTCATTCTTCTTGATTTGATCAATCTCTTCTGTCATAGCATTTACCCAATCTTCATTGTTAAATGCCTCTTTTACTATTCTCGGTTCAAATTCAGATATCAGACATGTGTTATGTCTCCGTTTGTTCCTTGTCATCACTGGATCATCCTTATCTCCTATAATCTAGCTTGATGCATTATTTCTTCTGATATATTTGGCTAATATAGGCTCGGTAGGCTCTGTATGATCTTCTTCATCACTCGGTAACTGGATATTATCTCCATTTTCTTCAGCAACTTTCTCGGTAGGACTTCTTGGTTGAACATAAACAAATTCTTCATAATTTTCTGGTTCTTTGGAATTTCCTTTATCATTTCTTTCTGCAAATTCATCAATTTTCACATTTGCACTTTCTACTATTTTGTTAGATGATTTGATCAGACATTTAAATGCTTTACTTCTAGAAGAATAACCAAGAAATGTTCCTTCCTCACTTTACTGATCAAACTTTCCATTTCTGTCATCTTTGTGAACATAACATTTACTCCCAAAGATTTTAAAATAACTTACATTAGGTTTCTTGTCATACCAGATTTCATCTGGTGTCTTCATAGTTCCTTTCTTTAGTTGTACTCGGTTCAAGGTGTAAACTGCAGTGCTAATTACTTCTCTCCAAAATGTTTGAGGTACCCTCTTTTCTATCATTAGGGTTCTGGCACAATCTACAATTGATCTGTTTCTTCTCTCAGCTATCCCCTTTTGCTGAGGTGTTCTCAGTCCAGACACTTTCCTTTTTATACCATGATCATTGCAGAATAAGTTAAATTCACTAGAAGTGAATTGTCTTCCTCTATCAGATCTAAGACATTTCAGCTGTCTTCCTGTTTCATTTTCAACTCTTGCCTTGTACCATTTAAACATTTGAAAAGCTTATTATTTTTCTTTTAAAAACATAACTGACATCATTCTTGAGTAATCATCCACAAATAATATGAAGTATTTATCACCATAATAACTTTGAACTTTCATGGGACCACAAATATCAGTGTGTACTAGATCTAAAATTCCTTTAGAAGTGTAGGACTTACTTGTAAAGCTTGATCTTGTCATCTTACCCATCTGGCATCCTCGACACATAGCATTCTTAGGTTTTTCCAGGCTTGGTAGACCTCTTACTCGATGCTTCTTACTTATTTTGATCAGATTATCAAAATTTTAATGACAAAACCTTTTATGCCATAACCAGGTATCTTCTATTTTTGCATATAGGCATTTATTCCGAGTTGAGTCAAGATGAAATGTATTACCTTTTGTTTGTGTCTCGGTAGCAACCAACTTTCCATGTTTGTCATGAACTTTGACACATCCCTTCTGGAATTCTATTCGATATCCTGTATTGTTTAGCTATGCTACACTCAACAAATTGTATTTCAAACCTTCAACCCAGTATACATCATCACATTTAGCATTATCAAGAAGTTTTATAGATCCTTTACCTTTCACCGGACATGGTGCATCATTACCAAATCTTACATATCCTCCATCATAGTCTTCTAATTTAACAAACTTGTGTTTATCACCTGTCATGTGATGTGAGCATCCACTATCTATGATCCAAGAATCATTATTATTTATGTGAGATATTAGGGCTTTTTCTTCATACCTTTCTTCATTTGATCCATTTTTAATAGCCACATAAACAACTTCCTCTATATTAGTTTCATCAGATTTATCATCATTGGATTCCTCATCAACTACTAGGCATGTCTTTCTATCTCTCCTTCTGAAGTCTTGGTGTCCTTTGTAGTGATTGTCTTTATGTCTATCTTCTCGATATTCTCTCTTTTCACTAGATTCTTTGTTAGGGCAGTTAGAAGCCATATGTCCTATTTTATCACAATTGAAACATTTTAAAGGTAGCTTTCCTTTATACTTACCTTTGCCTCTCAGCAACCTTCTGGCTAATAGTGCTTCAAACTCTTCTTGCTTTCTGATTTCCTCATACAGTTTGTGTACTTCTTCCATGTTTTTACAAAATCTCTCACTTGCTCCACTATGATTTCCTTCAGAATACTTATTCGTTCTATCATTATAGTCATCAAATTCACCAATATGAAAAGAACTAAATGCAGATTCTACTTTATTTACTGAAGACCCACTGTTATCAAAATTACTTAACTCAAATGCATGTAGCTTACTGATAGTGGCATCCAAAGAGACTGGCATGTTTGATACAGACCTTAATTCATTGATTGCAGAGACTCAAATGGCATAAGAAGGTAGAAGGGTTCTCAACAACTTATTTGTTACATCCCTTTCTTCAATAGTTCCTCATGCTCCTTTAATTTGATTGACAATTTCCTTTAATCTTGTATTGTATTGGGTTATGTTCTCACCTTCATTCATTCTCATAGATTCAAGTTGTCCTCTTAGACTATATACTTTTTCTCTTTGAACATGTTCATCATCACCATACACATATATGAGCTTGGTCCACATTGCTTTTGCATCATTACAGCCTTCTAGATCATTAAACTCTGAGTCGGTCAATGCTAATGTTATTTCAATCATAGCTTGAATATGTTCTTGCTTTGCCTTTATCTCTTCCAAGGTCATCGAGTTGGTGCTAGGTGCTATGTAATCATTCTCCAAATAATATGTTGCATATTCTCCAATTCTTGATAAGTGACTTGTTCAGCTTTGGTGAATCCTTTTTATACATCTTCGGATCTTTGCCTCAAGTACCTTTAAACTTTTCTTCTAGAGTCCAAAGCTCTCATACCAATTATAAAGCTCTGATGCTAATAGTAAATAAGATGAGAGGGGGGGGTGAATCATACAAACTTAATCTTCAATATATTCAACAGATTCAACCTCGGTAGCTTATACTTCAGAATACATAACCAAAACTATAAAACATTCAAACTCATGAACAGATAACATCACAACACATATAACACTAGATTTAACATGGAAACCCAAATAGGGAAAAATCACTGTGGGATTTTGGACCCACTAAGAAATATACCCTTCTAGAGTATGCCCGGTTAAAAGCAAATCCTGTTAAAGACTACAAACACATTGCTAGATGTGACCCAGTTAAGGGATTTCCCTCAGACTTGTTAGAGTCTTGCACCATTTTAGAAGTGACCTTGTCAAAGGATTTCAAACACTCATTTAGAATGTTACCTTGCTAGAGAGTTTACAAATAAGACTGTTAGGTCCACTCGGTTAAGAGATTTCCTGTCATTTACAAAATAAACAACAATAATAAAATATATCTACAACTTCACATCTGAAATGCTAAAACAGATTCTTATTTGCTCAAAACTATCTTATCATAAGACTTATCTAGTCCCTTGATGGGCTTGCTGGGCTTCTCAATTTGTTCTTCAATCAGATCTTCAAGCTTCTGAGCTTGGTAAACATTCCTGTAGCATCACTGTGCATACATTTGCCCACATGCATTGTTTATCAACAATTAATTATTTATAAACAATTTCTAACCGCTTAATCTCCTTGATCACATTTCCCATGATCAATCTTAGCCATCATATCTTCAAATTTGACTAGGTTCAATGTATTCTTCGATCTAAAAATGTTTTACCTTGCCTTGGAACTTATGCTAGGTTATTATGGTTCAATCTATGTTGTAGATCTTCCTCTTGATTGTCATTGTCGTAGATTCTTAACAAACTTCTTGCACGGCATACCAATCATTTAATCAACTCCAGCTCATCAACATCCTTCATTAAATAATGCCTTCTATCCATCCAATGCGATCTATTATAACTCAGTTGTTACTCGGTTAATACTGAAATTCACTCAGTAGACATTCTGCCTTCTTTAACCGATATCGATAACCTTAGGGTTTACTGACTAGGCTCCTTAGGGTTTATCAACTAGGTTCCTTGCTGGGTGACATAATATAGTATTAAACTTATAATCAACAACATGTGTAGGATATCAAAACAATCAAAACAACATGATCTCATCATTGTCTAACTCAGTAATAGTTGCCCATTGAATAACTTATTTCTCCTCTTTATTATCACATTCTTTCCATGTCACTTACTGACCTCCTAATACTCATCAACACATACTTCTCAAGATATGGCAACATCATATTGAATCAAAAAATCAATTTCTTGACATCAATGACAAAACAATATTATTAAGACAGTAATCATCCTTCTTCAGTTATATCAATAATCTCCAACAACCTTCTCAATATCCTTATTGAAATGCCAACAATCTATTTTCTATTGTAATGCCAACAACAACTTGAACAAGGCATTTTTCTATCACAAAATAAATATGCAAAAGTAATGCTAAAGAAATTTAAGATGATAAATTGTAAACCAGTTAGCACTCCAATGGAGACTAGGTGCAAATTGACTAAGACTGATGATTCTCCTGAGGTAAATCAATTAGAGTATAGATCAATGATAGGTAGTTTATTATATTTGGCTGCATTTAGATCCAATTTGATGTATACAGTATGTTTGGTTTCACGTTTCCAATCTTCACCTAAACAATCTCACTTAATTGTTGTGAAAAGAATATTTAAGTACATTCAGGGTATTTTAGACTATGGTTTATGGTAACCTCAAAAAAATGATTTTTCTCTTGTTGGTTTCATTGATGTTGACTGGACTGGCTATATGGATGGTAGAAAAAGTACCAATGGTTCAAATTTCTTTCTAGGAGATTGTCTTGTTGCCTAACACAACAAAAAGAAAGTTTGTGTCACTTTATCAACTGCAAAATCTGAATATATCATAGCAACTGCTTGCTGTACCCAATTGATCTAGATGTCTCATCAACTTGCTGATATAGGTATTTCAGTTGACAAATCCATCTCCATTTTATGTGATAATACAGTGCCATAAATCTTTCTAAGAATCCTGTTATGTATTATCGTACTAAACATGTTGCAATAAAACTACGTTTTCTACAAGAACAAGTCTTAGCTAATGAATTTAAGGTTTTGTATGTGCCCTCTCAGGCACAAGTGGCTGACATCTTTACCAAGGCTTTGTCAAAGGAATTTTTTGAATGGTTCAGAGACAGGTTGGGAGTGATTTCTCAATATACTCTTGTCTACAAATTGTGCATAAATTGAGGGGGAGCTTTGATCTCCATACACAACATTCTACTTCTTTACCTTTTGTCCTTGAGACAAAAAGGGGGAGACTTATTATATCATGCATCATTGACAACATTGGTTCTTTGGCATTCATCATTCAGTTCTGATAGATTGACAAACATTGGCATCTTTAGTTCTGATAGATTGACAGATATTGGCAGCTTTGGCATTCAGTTGCTTGGCATCTTTAGTTGATGTTGCATTTTCTGTGATAGATACCATTTTGTGAGACATGGACTAGCTCTGACACCATGTGAGATTTTGCCAAGATCAAGAGGCAATGGAAAGCACAAATAAGAAAGAACAAAATAGATGATAGAAATAAACTGTATTCTATCAAGAGAAAATATTGATCAACTAGATCATCAATTGATACATACAATGAATATGAGCCTTCTTATATAGGCAAGTCTATATGGATATGTGAGCACACAAACATGACATGTGGCTCAATAAGAAACAAGGGTAGGTAGGAAATAGGTGTGGGTAGGTAGGAGAAACAATATAATAGTCCACATGAGGTAGATCACCAACTGAATGTGGAGTGTAACAACAAGATCAACACCATAAAAGGTGGAAATTCTCCTACACACACTATCCCAATGTGGCACAAACACCCAAGTGTCTCATACCCAAACTACTATGAAATGAATTTCCTAAGTAAACTTAAGTAAGGTGTAATAATATCCAAGATGAATAATTATTTACACCAACACCCCCCCTTAAGTGCAACTTAGGGGAATGCACTTAAGTCTACAATGCAAATTAAGCAATGCAAGATGGGTCCCGGCTACTAGGCCATGTTAGGTACCCATGTACAAATGTGAATGCATGAAAACCAATGCTTGGAAATCTCTCACAAAGCGAGGAAAGAGAGAAAATTCCAATGGGAAAAACCCTCCCCCAAAAGAGAGATAAAAACTAGATACAAAGAACTCTCATAGAAGTATGTGAAGGAAAAAACCTAATGTGAGTAAAAAGTCCCCCCGATATGAGAGAAGAAGAAGAGAGACTAGGAAGCCCCTCCTCAATCTAGAATCTGCACCAATGATAGAAGCTTGAAGCTGAATGAAGAAACTGCTCCATGAATGTCGAACAACATTCCTCCCCTTAGGAAGAAACAAAACCAAAGGTGTATACAAAAAGTCTCCCCAACCATGAAGGGAAGATGAACAAAAATACTCATGATGAATGGAATCTCTAAAAACTACTCAGGTGTCCCCATGTTGATGCTGAAAAGTACCCCCTCCAAAGGTGGTAAATTGTGCCACATTGCTGAAAAAGGCACTCTAAGATCTAGTGGAGATGAATGTAGAGCAATATCCAAAGACTCATATGTCTCCTCAAAAGATAAAGAGACCTCCTCCAAGTGTTGTACAAAAGTATCCACAATCATGTCAACCTCTAAAGATTGATCATGTAGAGAATGCACAAGAGGGTCAGAGTGATCCCTCGCAACAATCAAAGAAGAATCATCTTCATCAAAGAGAAGATTAATGTCATCAATGATGTTTCCCAAATCTGCAATGTAGGAGTCCACAAACAAACCTGCAATGTCTGTCAAGTAGGCACCCCAATCAACTGAAGCTGGAAGACATGAAATATCCTACTACACTGAATCATAAGAAGGAAAAATTATCGCACTAGCTGCATCATCTAGTGCAATAGGTGGTGTGATATCAATAGAAGGAGATGAAATGCAAGGCTCAAGAACGGGGTCACATGTGAGAATCCCCAAGTTCAAATGCCCAAAGTTCTTCTCAAAATCTAAATTATCAACATAGGAAGAATCAACCTCAACAATAGGACCAAAATCTGAAAAAGAGCACAACCGAGATGCATGATCAACCACCCTAGTCGCAATAATGACTCCACTCTCCAAGTCTCTAATGATAATTGAATCAGGTGTGAACTCCACAGTTTTCCTAGTTGCCCCATGTGTGATTTGATAGATGGAAAGAAGATTATTTGTCAAGTGGGGTACACACAACACATCATTGAAGGAGTTATCCCCAATGGCAATAGATCATTTCCCAATCACATCCATGTATGTATGATTGCCTATCAAAATCTGTGGCATGTGGAAAGGCTCAAATGTAGAAAACATAGACTGCGAAGATGCCATATGATGAGAAGCCCCTGAATCTAGAAGCCATCTCCCTAAACCATGACTCATAGTAGCACAAAGAGCTTGTCCCTTTCCTTTATATGTCCCAAAAGAGTGATCCTTTCCTTTATCCTTGGAAGAAGAAGTCAATGTAGACATTCTAGAAGGTAGGTTGATTCTATTCTTCTCAAGAAGATTCTTCAACTCATCAATATCCTTCTTATAACAATGATGTTCATCATGTCCTGACTTCATGCAATATCCAAAAAAAATATTGTTCTTATATGATTTCCTCTTAGGTGAGAATAGTGAATCACCTTGTTGTGGAGAGGAATATTGTGCTCCATCTTGTTGTGGTTTAGACTTAGGTTGCTTTTGGTTCTTGCCTTTTCCTTGATTACTTTGATTCCCTTTGTTAGCCATCAAAGCTTGTGAGTTTGAGGATTTGAGAATCCCCATTGTGGTCAACTTATATTGCTCAAGTATCAACATCTCCGTGAATGAATCAAATGAGGGAGAAGTGTATGAGGAACCTTGAGCTAACCTATGGGTGTGAAAGATAGATATAAAGGTTGCATACTCTAAAGGAAGCTTGTCCAACAAGTTATAAACCAATTGAGCATCCTTTTTGTCAATTCCACAATCCTTTAGCTTTGCTCTTAACTTAGTTGCTTTTGTGACATAATCTTGGATTGTATCAAAATCCTTGGGATCCAAAGTTGTGAGTTCACTATCAAGCTTGTAGCCCTTAATCTCATCAACTTGACCATACAATTTCTTGACAATATCCCAAGCCTCTTTAATTGTTGTACACTTATCAATGTGAAAAATGAGGTCATCTGATACATACTTTCTAAGAGTTCCAAGTGCCATAGCATTCTTAGTAAGCCATTCAATTTGAGCATTAGGATCAGCCTTAGGATCAGGTGGTGCTATAATAGTTTCATTTACATAATGAATGAGTCCTTTTTCCATTAGTTTACTCCATGCCTTAATTTTCCATGATGCATAATTATGAGGAGTTAAAAGTGGAAATTTAGAAGAACCCATAGCACCAAAATGAGAAAACATAAGATAGAGAGAGGCACAATCACACAAGACACCCCCCCAAAATACTCAATCAAGAAATCCCCCCAAAATGATGATTTTGGCACTTTATACTTAGTGCGTATACAATGGGCCACTTGCAAAACAAAGCAAAGTGGAATTCCAATTTCAATTTACAACTTCTCAAAATGAGATCTAAGAGACTTCAACAAATATTGCTAGTGATCTAAACTGAGATCCAAGCAAAATGTAAGTACCAAATATGCCAAAAATGGCCAAATATTGAAAGTAAAATTTCTACTTAAAATCACTATAAACAGATGGCAGATTATGAAAGTAGATGAAAAAATATGCACTTTAAAAAAAAACGGCACCTGAAAAGGAGTCCATATGAGCCCAAACGAAGCCTCCAAAGTTGTAAAAATCAGGATTTCATGATTTTTGAAAAATCTGTATCCAAAAATTAGAAAACTCATGCATCACTGTACAGATCACAAAATTCTACCCCAAAAAAAAAATTTCTCGAAAAAATGAGTCCGGATGAGTGAGATATAGCTATTTGAAAAATGCCTGCAAAATTATAATTTTTGGAAAATTTCTGCCGCAGCATCAAACTTCAAATGCCTCTAGATTTGGCCTCTGAAGTACAATTTGGATGAATCAAAAGGCAAAACTGACTTTCTTGGACCTCCTCAATCCAATGGTAACCTCAGATTTAACCCATCAAGCTTCAATAATAACCTACAATAGAAAACTCTAAAATACACAACCTCAAATAACATCAAATTTCTCTCAATTAGCAAACCAATGACACTCTAATGGCTCCGATACCATGTGAGACATGGACCAGCTCTGATACCATGTGAGATTTTGCCAAGATCAAGAGGCAATGGAAAACACAAATAAGAAAGAACAAAATAGATGATAGAAATAAACTGTATTCTATCAAGAGAAAATATTGATCAACTGGATCATCAATCAATACATACAATGAATATGAGCCTTCTTATATAGGCAAATCTATATGGATATGTGAGCACACAAACATGACATGTGGCTCAATAAGAAACAAGGGTAGGTAGGAAATAGGTGTGGGTAGGTAGGAGAAACAATATAATAGTCCACATGAGGTAGATCACCCACTGAATGTGGAGTGTAACAACAAGATCAACACCATAAAAGGTGGAAATTCTCCTACATACACTATCCCAATGTGGCACAAACACCCAAGTGTCTCATACCCAAACTACTATGAAATGCATTTCCTAAGTAAAATTAAGTAAGGTGTAATAATATCCAAGATGAATAATTATTTACACCAACACATTTTATGCTGCAAGGGTAGGTATATCATACAGTACTCTTGAATAGTGATACCTTGTTTGACATCTGGTATTATACAACTTTTGATATGAGTATTGATATGGAGAGTAACATTATGTTGTGTTTCATTAGTTGTGGATATCATGGTTTACATTTAATTTGGTTTCGATCTTTCATTTCTAGTATTTGATAGCTTAACAGATGTTTACAAGTCATGATGACATGATTTTTTCCATCAAGGACAAAGGGGGAGTTTCTTGCCCCTTAGTTGTCCTTGGTGACAAAAATGGTCCCATTATTGATATTGTTTTACTCCTTTGTTTGGATATGTGTCACATTGTATATAACACATAGTGCTAATATTATTGTTGACATCTAATAATATGTTTACAAAGCACTTCTAATAGTGTTGCCGACAATATGAGATGTGGGTCCCTTTACACCGATGACTTGGAGGTAAGTTGGCATAGTGTAAGTGATTGTTTGGTTGTTGTTTTTTCGATGATCACTTTGCGGACTTCAAATAAAGTTTTAATATCACAAAGTATTTTGTTTAAGGCAAAAGTAACACTCTTTCAAAAGTATTCTCATTTCAAGGTTGTCGAACCCTCAACAACCACTGCCATGGTAATTTTGCAAATAGTTACAGTGGGCACTCTAGCTCATTTTGTTGACTTATTTTTCAGTATGATGGACTACACAGTATGGAGATTCTTTTGGTATTTTCTCTGGTCGATTTTCATGGGATACATGCAGATTTTGTGCGGTATTGACAAAGGGTTTTTCAATATTCTTCTTCAGGTGATTTTCATTTAATTGGAATAGGTATGTGGCACTTTTGTTAACATTTTATTTGAGTCAATCATTTGAAAGAGAAATATGGTTTATGTTTTTCTTGAAATAACTAAAGATTAAAAATGGCAGAAAAGACATTTGGATTCAGATATTCTATTCATTTGTCATTCCAAGGATATACAGGATTAAATGAAAATTTTAGTTTGTTTTCAACTGTAATAAGTTTAGTTAAATGAGTTTCAATTTTTTCCAGTGCAAGTTTATTTTTGTTAAGTTTAGTTAATATTCAATGAAATAGCATTCATTATGTATGACAAGAAGAAACAATTTCTTTAACAGTTGTTTACCAAAAGTGTTTGCCTGACCCTAACTAGGATTTGGTAACCCTATATGAGGGTTACTCATGAAGACAGTTTGAAAAATGTTCTCAAGAGAACACATTGATATATACAGAATTTTTTTGGGGATAGAAATAACAGAGAGATTTGAAAAGGAAAACATAGCATTATGTGTGATGTCAAACCAATATAAAAGAACATTGCCAGACATTTTGAACGTAGAGGTTTGTGGATTATTAATCTCATTTTATTATAGCGTATATGTTGTTACAAAGATTGGAATTATTTTTGTTATCCAAAGATTGAGTTTACTCTCTTTGATTGTGTTAGAGATTGTTTTTGCGAAAGAAAAATGTCATTCTCTATCTGCTATACAGAGATATGAAGGATATGTTGCAATACTTTTTGTAGTTGGAATCATTATATATACTGTTTTATTATACTCGTTCCAACCAATGATAATCTTGTGATTACAAAACATAGTGTAATGACAAGATTACGAGTGATTGTAACTTGAGTTGGTTTTGGCATTGTAAGAAGCAGAGGGGTTGGTGCTCCTTAAAGTATTAAGACTTCTAAATATAGTGTACTGATTTGAAGCTCTTTGAATTAATAAGGATCATTTTGCCGAGTGGTTTTTCTACCCTAAGAGGGTTTTCCACTCATGAAATATTTGTGTCTTGTGTCAACTTGTCTTCATGTGTTCCATTAGATGTTTTTTCTCTGATACATTTGATTATCTTATATCTTTCATATGTCTGTCAATTATATTTCAGTTTTGGTAATTAAATATGCATTGAGTTCATAAGGTCAATCTGAAAATTGCAGTCAATTACATTTTGTTTTGTCAAGTCAAGAGTTTTGCATAACAGATTACTCATTTAGTTCATGTTGGTTAATCTGAAATAAAGACTTTCATAAGATTCAGTAAATCATATATCTTTTTGAGTTTTTATTGTAATTCATATGTAAAGGTTATTCAAAAGTTTCCAATTTGTAAAGAGAGCCAAAGCTAGTTGTAACTCTGATTCACCCCCCACCCCCACCCCCACCTCTCAGAGTCATTCCACTTCCAATAGATAGATCTATAAATAAATTAATGAAAACTGAATCTAAACTTGTTGTGAAATCAGGCATGAAAGCCAAGGTAAATTACATGGCAGTGAGGTTCATGCACCACTTCTCAACATAAAGAAGGTCAATAAAACATACAAAATACAAAATAAAAAATAAAAAATAAAATATTATTTGATGAAACACCACAATATTTAATAAGTGATATGAACTAAAAAATGAAATAACGACGTGTAACTAAATCATAACCTTATTTTAACTGCAATAATGTAATAATAGAAAATATATATGCAAACACAAAGAATACAACAATGTCATACACCAATATTCCTCTCCATTTTTACTCCCACAATGTCTATTTAGTTCAATAACTATCCTATTGAAAGCATTTAGTTAGTTTAGCATACACCAAAACATCTTCCATTTTAAGATTATACAACTTATTTATCAAGAAAATCTTATTTACTAAGTGTTGAAATTGACAAATATTTTAAAACTTCTTCTAAAGATTCACTAAGATAACATTTTCATGCACGTTTAACAATGCTAAATTAAACAAATAAAATCCAATGATACCCTTTTCTTTTCTATCAATCTTGTGCTATTCTTATTCTAATATAGCTACATGTTTGGATACAAATACTAAAACCCATAGATCTTAGACAAAATGATGTAGTGTTGTTTTAAAAAGGGATAAAATATAGATGCCTATATCATCTCATGATAATTTTTCTATCATCAATTAGTTTTATATCATCACTTTTAAATTAAATAAATAAATTTATATGATTAATTAATCATCTTAATTTATCTATAAAAATTAATTAAATAATTTTCTACCTTTGTTATGGAGCTAACTAAATCCAAGGTGAAGGCTACTTCGGAGGCCCCTACTGTGTCTTCAGTAAAAGGTTCTAACAAAAGGTTGTCCTTCTCTGAGAAGGTGAAAGTATTGAGCAAAGACTAGGAAATCGAGAAAACCCCCACAAGGTAGACCATTGGTTTGTGTCTTCAATGGGTAGTGTGGTTTCTCTTTTTTGGTGTTTGTCGGTTTCTAGTCTTTGTTTTTTGTTTTGTTAACTTTTGATTGTCAACTAGTTTTTTGTTCTTTTTTGTTAGTTGATTCTCCTGTTGGGTGTTCTCACTTCTTGTGAGACCCTTGGTCATTGGATTGTAGCATTTATGTAATGCATTAATTTATATATTAAAATATATATTATATTAAATTGTAGACTTTAAATTCTAATGCATTAAATTTACATTAAAATATAAAGTAGCTTGCAAATTTGCACTCTTTCCTACACCATCTATGTGGGATTACTCTTAAAATTAATTTATACATCATCCAATTCAATATTAAATATAAGTTTTGACCTATAAAAGTAATACTAATTACATTTTAGTATGAACGAAACATAATTTTGGACATCATGCAATTCAATAACAATAATAAATTAATTGAAATTGAAATAATTATAAATGCACACATTTTGATGTAAATAAACACAATATCCCAACAATTGCAAAAGATGATGTTTAATGGAGTTTAAAAAAAATTGAAGTCTGGAAGATCCATACTTTTCCTTATGAGGGTGCACATACGTGTGAAGCTAGTATGCTGGGTGTGATAATGGATCCTATAGGTCCCAACCCCTAGTTTTTAGACATAATCTTGTTCATGGTGGTTGGACCTAGACTTCCAAGCTACTTTTTGCTTCTTTCTAATGGAGGTGGAGGTGCTCTTTTCTAATCCAACTCTAGCAAGTTTTTCCATTTGTAGTAGGGCGTTTCTCCAACATGTGCCTAACAGCTCTGTGAAAAAGGTGCTCTCACTCATTAGGAACCAATTGATAATAGTTTCCTTGAAAATGTTTGTGACAATAGTATGCATAAAAACCCTTCTCCTTGAAACATTGCCTTAACTAAGATTTCCTCAGGTTATATGTTTTACTTTATTTTAGACAATGATCCAATTAAACTTTGTGAGGTTGCCATTTTATCTTCCTTGTCATTATATTCATACTATTTATGATATAAAAACCACATCCAAATTTATAATAATTGACCCATGACTCATGGCGTGCGTTCATGTCACCTTTAATGTTTTTGGCATTTTGTACCTTCGGCCACGGCAATTTCTGAACGACTTATACTAAAGGGGAAACACTTTTATGGAATGAATGTAGACCAGGTCTTTGAGTCAATTTAGGCACCTCATTTGTAACGTAATTTGTTTGTAGACTAGTTCTTCGATCTCGTTCGCTGTCTTGTCTCCCTCTCTTACTATATATGAGATACGTATTCTCCACGGAACTTGACTCGTGTTATCAAATCAATGATTTTCCACCGTGCCATACACGTTGAGCTACTGCCTAAAGCGTATCTACTACGACCATATATGGTTTGAACGAATGCTTAATAAGAGAAGAAACCATGGATATTGATGTTGATGTCCACCGGCTCTACTATTGTACTAATTAACTTTATCATTTATCATCTTCAAGCTCTCTAACATTAACATTCTATGATGGATCAAAGAGTGCTATCCGAAACGTTGATGTAAGAAAATACATAATTGAATCTAGAAATAAGAAAACATACAATTGAATCTAGAAACAATAGGAAGATGAATGGAAAACTGATAGATTTAATGAGCTAATACCTTAGAGACTTTGTGAAGATTTGAATAGTTGCTTGCAATTTCCTATAGAAAATCACCTATACTAACATTCTAAATGCCTACTTTACTGTAAGTTTTCTAATCACAAAATTAAAGAATGCCTACTTTTGCCCTAGGTCGTAATAGCAATGGTGGAACTTTGAACACAATTGTGATCATAACTTCTGTAATGAAATCGATTAATCTAAAAATTAAGACTAATAAAAATAAAAACAAAACAATACTTTTAAATGATAAATAAAATATAAAATAAATTAATATATTTAATTTTAAAATATTAATTATAAAAAAGAATTAAATAATATAATATCAAACAAAAATTTAATAAATAACCTTAATTTATCCATAAAAATAACATTTGAAATAGACATAAAGGTGTCGAGTTGAGTCCGTGTTGTCTGAAGGGCTAAGAGCTAACCAAATCATTTGGAGAATTCTGGAGAAGGGGAATTTTATGCCTTATATCGAGAAATTGCAGGATTGGAATCCAAAAGTGACTAAAATCTTTGCTAGAGGACGGAATGATGGAGAAATTAATCTGTTTGGGAAGATTGTGGTGGTGGATGGAAATTTAATTGTGGAAATCACTGGACTCTCGCCTCAGGGTCTCAAGTTTTACAAAGATAGGAAATACTCTAATTCGATGGTGAAGAAATTCCCTAAAACTGATAAAGAGAGGAAACTCTTGGTGAAGAAAAATAAAAGTTGTTATGATGCAGATATGATCAAGTCGATATGGAGGGAGATTGTCAAGGTGATTATGGAATATATCACGATGGACGGTCGATTCTCGAGGGTTTGCAGACACCATTTTGCTCTACTAAATCATTTCAGGCACTAGGTGAGGGTTTCTTTCCCCTTCTATCTCTTGTCTTCCCTCAATGCTAGCATTTTTTAGCATAAAGATAACCCTTCAGTTAATCTCATTCTTCATGAGGGTCTACTAGTTTTAATCCATGAGCATTTTAAAGATAAATCTACCAAGCCTAATTCCCCTCTTATTTCCATCTTGGAGAATGTGGAGTTGGATACCCATATCTCCAATGTTGCTGATTGGAACACAAACATGGAGGATGATTGCTTTGTCCCTCCAGAGAAAAAGAAAAATAGAGCCAATCCTATTAATCCCTCTCATGTTGGGAAGGGGAAGGTTAAGAACCTTGAGATTGTTCTTTCCTCTAGCCCTGGAAGTAAAGAGGTAAAAAATTATGTCTAAGGTTCACCCTCTATTTAAAGGGAAATCTCTCAACTCTGAGGCTCCCTCGCTGGATAATGTTGCCCAATCTCCCCTACACTAGTTCAATTCTTATCCTTCCATGGATAGGGAGAATATGCCTCATTTTCTCCTTCACCTGAACCCTGATTCCCCTCTTTTGAACCTAGACAATGAGCTCCCCAATGATACTTTAGCTATTGCTAGAAATGGGGCGATGGACACTTTCTGCATCATGAAGTGGGATTTTCACAAGATAAAGAACCTCAACTTAAAATAGAGAGCTATTAGTAGTGTTACCGTGGTTTTTGAACTTGGAAATTTCTTTTAAAAATTACTTCCCCAAGTCGTAGCTTTGTTATTGAAAAAATATGTGATTTTGAACCTTCTAATTGAACCCCACAGTTCAAAGGTTCAACGGTTCATTCTGTTGTCAAAATTTCATGGGAAATGGAGTTTTTTAGCTGAAAGTTATCAATTTTTCTTCTGTGTTGAACCTCTGAACCAATATAAAAAAGGTTCAACGGTTCAGTCGGTTCAGTGGTTCAACGGTTTAGTTTGATAGTCCAATTTTGCACATATATCCGCTAGTCCAAAAATGCAGCCAAAAAAAAGGTTACAAATTTTCAAAATCTAAAGACAATGCACCTAATATTTTGGCCTTAAATGCTCCTAGATTTAATTTAATAACCATACGTGCTCACATAATATGTTATTTTAATATTTTCTCAATGCAGCAATGTGGTTGGCAGGGTCATTTTACAAAGGAAGTACCTGGATTTGTGAGTTGTTAAAAAATGATTAAAAACCCATATGTAATTTTAAATATCATTACTACTCACAAATTTTCACGGCCCTAGGATTCTCAGTTAATCCATGGTGAATTTAAAAAAAGTGGCTGGAGGAAAGATTAAAACTTTCTTAGTCATTTATGTGCGGCAATTTAAAACATTTTAAAAATGTTTTAAATCAATTGGAGAGCAGCAATTTCACGAGAAGGTGAAAGGTTAAAAGAAATATTTTGTAATCAATAATCATTTCGAAGAATCGGTTATTTTAAAACTGAAAGTTTCATCGAAAAAAAAGAGGTTATATATGTAATGAAAAGAAAGAGCATGAGGATTTTTCTTTTTTTTTTTGCTATAAAAAAAGAGGGCAGCAATGAGAGATTTATGATTTTATATTGTAAAGGGGAAAAAAGAATGTAGTTTTATGTTTTTGGGCATAACTATTGTGCAAGAATAAGATGATCTTTGAGTCATTCTATTTGCATTTTGAGAAAGGATGTGTGTTTGTGTGTATTTATTTTGCTTGTAATTTGGGCTATGAGTCATTGCAATTATTCTTTTAATGTTTTCTTGTGCATCTCAGTTATGTGTATGTTTGTTGCAAAGACTTTGATTTCTCATTCATTCATACGTCTGAAAGAAAATTATTGAATCTTTTTCCTCTTTGTTGTGGGTACCTGGGCAAGGATCTTTGTGTCTTATACTTCAGTATCCTCTTGTTTATAAATCCACTTGAAGAGGGGAAAATGGACTAAGAGGTTAAATGATCCAAAACACAATGAAACGAGCAAGAAAACACTAAAACATCAAAAGATCATTTATACCTTACCATTTTACCTTCTCCTTCAGATTGAGCTTGATGAAGTGGATGATGAGAATGTGCCTTTGATGCTCCACTTGATGTGCTCTTTGCTTGATTTGGATGTGGATTGATCTCCTTTGCTCAACAAGATTAATGGATTATTGGATTGAATTTTGATGATGAATAGAAGGATTCGATAATGGAGGATTATGAGGACATGATAGAAGGATGATTAGAAGAGGATGAGAGGAGAAAAGAGCAGCATAATTGTTGGGGTAAATAAATATTCATTTTGGATATTATTACACTTTACTTAAGTTAACTTAGGATAATGCATCTCTTCGTAGTTTGGATTTGAGATACTTAGGGAAGTGTGCACATAGGGATAGAGCCTGTAGGAAAAATTTCACCTTTTATGGTCTTGTTTTGTTGTTACACTCCACATTTGGTGGGTGATCCACCTCTTGTGGAATATTATATTATTTCTCCTACCTACCCCTAGTATTTCTTACCTACCCTTGTTTCTCATTGAGCCACATGTCATAATAGTGTGCTCGTACATCCATATGGCCTTTCCTATATAAGTAGGCCTATATACATTGTATTGGTTAATCCACTTGATCATTTGCATATTGATGAGAATACAGTTTTGTTCTTGTCATTCTATTGTCTCTCTTTTTATGCTTTTCATTGTGCCCTTGATCTTGGCACAATCCTACATGGTATCAGAGCCATTGGGGCTTCATTGATTGGTTTTTGGAGACATCGTGGAAAGCTTCTATTTTTCAGATTTGAGGAACTGCACTTTTTGGAGGCACCTTAGAGCGTTTTCGACCTCACCATCGCGTCCGGGAGGCCATTTCCATAAAAATTGAGTATAAATTCGACCGTTTTTTGTGAAAATCAATTTTTGGGGGTGGAGGAATCTTTTGCCCAATTTGGGCAGTACGGTACAGAATTTTTGGATCTTAAAAAAAAAAATTATTTTTTTTCTGAAAATTTTTCTAGTTTTAGAAAAGTGTTTTTTGAAAAAAAAAAAAAAATTTGTTTCGGAAAAAAAAAGGGGCAAAGGGATTTTTTTTTCAAAAATAAATTACAAAAAAAAATATATAGAAATTTTTTTGGGGGTCCGCAGACCCCCCCTTGTCCCGTCGTACCGTTTTCTGCAGGCCCGGCAGGTCCATGCTGCGTCAGCATTGTCCTCCATGCAGCCCCAGCAGTCACCGCCCAGTGACCACCGCCCAATGGCCACCGCTAGCAACACCGCCGGTAGCCCGCGAAAGACCCTAGCCCGCAGCGCCCACCCAGCCGCTGGCCGCCCCACTCCGCTTGCCACCTGCCTAGTTCGCAGTGCCCGCGCAGCTCCCGCGTCGCCCAACCGTCGGCCGCCCAGCTCTGCAGTGCTGTCAGGACCTCCTGACCCCGCCGCTGGTGCTGCCACTGGCCCCAGTAGTTATTTAAACCAGTGGACCCACACCCGCCACGTGGCAGTCGGCCACTGGCCCGCGGTCAACATCTGTACGCCAGCTCATCTCCCAGTCACACAGTGCCACATTAGCCTGTCCGTACGGTACGGATGCCACGCAAGGGGGAGATGAAGTTTTTGTGATGGCCAGATGAGCATCAAATTTAAGCCCATCATTTGCTGACATCAGCGTCACATCAGCAAATTTTTGAAATTTTTTGACCCCCTCTTCATTGAGCTTTTTAGTTTTGTAGTTAAACTTTGAAAGGTCATATCTTGCTCATTTTTGCTCCTTTTTTGGTGCAATTTTTTTTGAAATGGGCTAAAATTTCATGCTCTTCGCAATGGTGTGGTTATTTTCTGATTTTGATGCACAGTTTTTTTGAAAGTTTTGGATTCTCTCAGCTGTACCTATCCAATCCCTAATTTTGCAACTTCAAAGTCCTCGTTTGAGCTCATACGACCTCCTTTTTAGGTGCTATTTTTTTTGAAAGTGCATGTTTTTTCATCTAATTTCATAATATATGATCAGATTTTAGATATTTTTAGTGGAAGTTGTACTTTCAGATATTGGTCTTATTTGGCCTATAAGGTACTTGTAAAGTGCTTGAATCTTAGTTTAGATCTCTTGCATTATTAGTTTGAGTCTCTTGTGGCCTTATTGAGACAGTTGTAAAATTGTAATCAGAAGCCCACTTTGTCATTTTTTGCAAGTGGCCCATTGTATACACACTAAGTATAAAGTGCCAAATCATCACTTTTGGGGGGGTTCTTTGATTGAGTGAATTTGGGGAGGTGTCTTGTGTGATTGTGCCTCTTTTTGTGCTCTTTCATTTTTGTTGCAATGAGTCCTCATAAATTTCCACCTTTAACTCCACATAATTATGCATCATGGAAAATTAAAGTATGGAGCAAATTAATGGAAAAAGGGTCTCACACATTACATAGATGGAACAATAGCAGCACCACCTGATCCTAAGGTTGATCCTAATGCTCAATTAGAATGGCTCACTAAGAATTGCATGGCTCTTGGAACTTTGCGCAAGTATGTATCAGATGGCCTTATCTTTCATATTGAAAAGTGTACTACAATCAAAGATGCTTGGGATATGTTTCAGAAATTGTATGGTCAAGTTGATGAAATCAGAGGTTATAAGATTGACAATGAGCTCACCAACGTGGATCCCAAGAGTTTTGATACAATCCAAGATTATGTCACCAAAGCAAATGAGCTAAGAGCAAAGCTTAAGGATTGTGGAATTGACAAAAAGGATGCTCAGTTGATATTCAACTTGTTGGACAAGCTTGCACCAGAATATGCAGCATTTGTGTCTAGCTTCCAAACTCATCGTTTGACAGTGGGGAGTTCCTATGTTATGCCTTCCTTTGATGCTTTCACATTGTGTATGGTGAAAATGGATAACAATAATAACAAATATTGAAAGGCTAAATGAATTCAACCACCAAACCCTAGCCTAACAATGAACAAAAATCCACCATAACATATGAAGATTACCTAAGACAATGCAAATAACTCAAAAATCACAAAGATTATACCATCACATGTCCAATAGGGTTTTGATCTCCATTCTTCCTATCTCCATTGATATTGCTTGATATATTTGCTCTCAGATTTTTATATGCACAAGAGCTCAACAAAGAACGGAATGTGGTTGCAAGTAGGATCGTAGTGTAGCCAAGTACTCCAAAATCAGTCATTAGGGTTTGACAATGAAGAAAACATCTTCTTAAATAGAAGACACAATATGAAATGGAGGGATAAGATTGAGAGGTGTAAAAAGAGAGGTCGGCTAGGATTAGAGGGTAGGTAAAAGAAATACCAAAATAATGAAAGAGGTAGGTAGTGTATGAATTAAGAGATGAATGACATGTGTCATGTGTAGAAAAAGTTAATGAATTAATTAAATAAATAAAGATTTATTTAATTAATAGAAGAAGTGGGATTAATTAAATAAATAAAATATTTATTTAATTTAGGAAGAGGATAATTTAAATAAATAAATGTATTTATTTAAATGAGAAATAAGGCTAGAAGAGGATAAATGAATTAATTAAATAAATAAAAATTTATTTAATTAATAGAAGAATTAGGCTTAGATAATTAAATAAATAAAATATTTATTTAATTAGACATGACAATTTTGAGTGTCTACATTTTGCCCCTCTTTGAGACAATGCGGCTTGTCGCGTTGTTTCAAAGAAGATAAGATGAACTGATATAGAGTTGCCCCAAGATGGGAATTATATGCCCCCTCGAGAGATTGGATGAAAATATCTGAAAAGATTGCAGACAATCTCTCGATAAGAAAGAAAGGCTAGAATGGACAGACCGGATAAAGTGACAGAGTCACGGGATGAAGAATACTGACTCGGGAAATGAGGGCGAGGGCTAGGGTAGGCTATAAGATAGACCACGGGCAAAAGACATCCTCATTGTCATCTACACCTTCACGAGATCACAGTGCAGAGCGAGAAAAGAGCAGCAGCAGTCAGCAGCGATGGCCTTCATTCATAGATTCGACCACGTTCGCCGATTCTAGAGACCAGCAGATGCAGGAGAGCCGGTAAGTACCAGAAAACCTCCTCGTACTTTGTTGCATTTCAAGTTTTGTCATTAATGCTCAATAGGTAGCAATAAATGCACTAGGAATAGGGTAGTTAAAAAAATGCAAAAAATGCGCAACCGCGTTTGTGTCAGTGCCAGGCGCGTCTGTGTCCAACAGGCGCGTCTGTGTCGGGTCCAGGCGCGTCTATGCCTGGGACCGCGTTTATGAGTAATGCAAGCGCGTTTGCGAATTCCAGACGCGTTTGTGATCTTTAGGGGCGTCTGTGTTCCCTGGCCGCGTTTATGAAATATTTAGGCACGTATGTGTTCAGAAAGCGTCTCTGTGTTGCAGAAGCGCATTTGTGCAGTCTATAAGCGCGTTTATGAGTTTAAAGCGCGTTTGTGTGTCAAAAATGCATAGTTTGAGTCTTCTAGGTCAAATCGGCAGTTCTATGATGAACATATGCTGTCGATTGGATAAGCTGCTGAGAGGATACACTCAAGCAGGTCCTCTAGGAAGACTAGGATAGATCAAGGCACTTTGTGATGAACAGGGAGCACCAAGATAGGCAGCACTTTGTGATGAACAAGGAGTGTGAATGTGAGTAACACTTTGTGATGAACAGGGAATGTCACACACGTAGTACTTTGTGATGAACAGGGAGTACCACTAGGATAATCAGCAACACTTTGTGATGAACAGTGAGTGTCACTAGGGTAGATAGCTATATGCATTTAGATAGCAAGTAGCATTTTGTGATAAACAGTGAATGCCACTATAACTGACATGATTGAGTTGCTTGACTGCAGGAGTATCTGCCTATGCTGGAGTCACAGGAGAGATTCCCGTCGACTCAGAGATTGCGACCAGAGTTGTCGATTCAGGACAGGATTGCTATTGAGGAGATGGGCCTCAGACATGTGCTATATGTGCCCGAGTTTCGGGCAAACATGGGTTTGCTGACTGCACTGGCGGAGAGATGGCACTCCGAGACTTGCACGTTTCACTTGCCTATGGGAGAGATGACAGTGACCCTCGAGGATGTGTACAGGATACTGAGGATACCGATCAATGGAGAGCTGATTCCATATGATCGAGATGGAGACAAGGAGGCGCTTAGACGGGTATTCCAGGATCCCCGTTTGGAGATGAGAGCAGGGCACGTGGCATGGGATACCATGACCGTGACAGGTTTAGCGCTGCCAGCTGTTATTGGAGGAGCCATCAGTGGTTTCTTGTGTCCAGACAGGGCTACACGGGGATTGGCAGTGGGCTGGGGAGGAGCACTGGAGATACTGGTGACTGAGCAAACCAGATATGCATGGGGGCCATGTGTCCTGGCACACTTATATTATGAGCTGCATCAGTTTGTCTATCATGGATCAGTAGGACTGGGCTGCAGAGTGACTCTGTTATAGGTGTGGGCATATGAGCACCTTCCTATCACACGGCCTATTCATTTCAGGGGCAGAGGACATGGACGGAGTTTTGTTCATTTGTATGATATGATTACGTCACAGCCTCGAATTGGCCGGCTGGAGCACTGGAGGCGGGTTATAGATGACATTGACATGGTCATCTGGAGGCCGTACCTGGGGTGCGAGGAGTGGAAGGATGATATCGTGGAGCTGCCCTATACGTTCAGGAGCAGGTATCTGATTGGGTGTACGCCGGTTGACAGGGTTGAGAGACAGTTCGGTAGGATCCAGAGGATGCCGCGAGGCTCGGGCATGTATGCCCGCACAGTCAGGGATCAGGCTCAGTTCGGACCATTGTTATCATATGATCAGGCCGTGACACAGATGACAAAGATGCTGCCACTACCTTGGGATATGTGGCCAGAGGTGGAGGATGCAGGGATGGACACAGAGTATGCTGCGTATTGGGTAGAGCATCCATTTCTGAGGTTGACAGATCCGGGAGAGCTATTGGAGGGAGAGGTTGGAGGGGATGATGATGATGATGGTGGAGGGGATGGAGGCAGGGGCCGACGGAGGCGGAGAGGAGTAGTGGGGGAGAGGCGAGTGGCACCTCGGAGGGAGGGAGGACAGGAGGGAGAAGCTCAGGTGGTGAGGGGTCGAGGTGGATTGCCCCTACATGTACCAGCAGCACAGGGTCCTAGAGCACAGGGACCTAGACAGGTGCAGGGACAGGGACAGGTGCAGAGACAGGTGCAGGGACAGGGATAGGTGCAGAGACAGGTACCTATTCAGGCACCTAGACAGGTACAGGGGGAGGCACAGGTGCAGGCACCTGCAGAGGAGGAGCCACAGGCAGAGGCTGAGGGTGGTGATCCTGAGGAGGATGAGCTGCTAGAGCTGAGAGAGATCTGCCAGGGCCAGGCAGACGAGATTGTGGATTTGGAGCGGGAGAGGGATCGCCTCAGGATCAGACTCAGGGACACAGAGCGAGAGAGAGACCAGGCCATCCAGCGATATACTGAGGCCAAGGCAGCTCTGAGGGTAGGGAGGCAGGCGGCAGAGGATGCAGGGGCAGGCTACGCATATGTGCTGCGAGCTAGAGAGGAGATTGGGTATTGGAGGGACCTGTACTATGGTGTCGTGCTAGCAGATCAGTGGGCGAGGAGCTTCCATAGATCGTCGCGCACAGCGACGACTACGGGAGGAAGTCGTAGGAGGCAGGAATCTAGTGGTGGGGTCATGGGTCCTCCACCACCACCAGACAGGCAGGGTGATCCCGGAGCAGGTCCATCTACAGCTCAGCGTCCGTTGAGGCCAGGCGGCTCCGAGGGAGGGAGTTCATCATAGCCATAGAGGGCTCCCCTTGTATCAGTATATGTACCATTTTTGTATTGTAGACACCTGCGGGTGATTTTGTAGCCATATGATTCTTTTGACATCATTGTATCATGACACATTTTGATTATATATGAGAGATGATTCATTTTTGCGGCAGCTATATGCATGTGTACCTTATGTGATGAAATGTTCTTATGTGATACATGTTTTATGATATGGATGCTTATATGATGCAATGCAATATATTTTTGTTCTTTTATGTTGTATATGTGATGCATGATGCAAATGTGAATGTATGTAATGCAAATGAATATGATTATGCAAATGATTATTTACATAATGCAAATGATTATTTACATAATGAAAATGTGAGATGTGCTAACATGTGTTGTATGCAGGATGTGATGCAATTGTGATATCTATATGTATGTATGAAATGCTTATATGTGGTGATGTAGGTTTAACTATATGAAATGCAAATGTTTTTGGTGTGTCATTATACTCAGTCATGTGATAGCGGGCTATGCGGACTCGAGAAGGACGATGGAAGTCAATCAAGAAAGGGGGATGGAAGACAGAAGATATGAACGTGAAAGAGCTTCTTGTGCGTTATCATCATTGAGCTTTATTATGGCAAGTAGGTTATGACAATCGAGGCATATGTTCAACCTAAAAAGTCATTGTACCTGTTTGCATGGAGATAAGACAGTCACAAACAAGGAATGCCCCAGTTCATACTAGACTCACAGTGTCCTCATATCCTTGGACAAGTCATAGCATTACTAAGAGACAATCCATAGACAACAAAAGAAAATGGGTGACAATACCCCATCCTCGCCTTTCTAGTCAAAGACATCCTGGAGATAGAATCTCTAGTCAGAGACATCCTGGAAAAGCTAAAAGACATGTCACCAAAAGATAAAATCAAAAAGAAAACCAAGACTCAACACCAACATCCACTGTAGTCCTCAAGTTTAGTGTCTCTTGTCACTTGTTTAAGTCTTATTCGATTGTGGTCACAATGTTCACTTTCACAAAAAGGATAGATAGCACTGAACCATATGTTGTCTGAGTCTGTTGAAAGATTTGATTTTGTTGAAGCCCATTGTTGTTGCTGTGTCTCATCTGAAACTGACTGAATCCATGAAACTAATACTTTATTGTGGAGAAGATGGAACTTTATTGTGGACTGGCGATGCAGATGTTGCTTTATTGCAGATTGTGCGTGGATAGACTTGAAGGAAGCTGGAAGAAACTATACTCCTCGAAACATGTGATGTTCTCAGTTCCACACCCATTACTAGACGTAGGATTTGCCTTAGCCACAGATAGGATCTGATTTATTATGGATGGAAAGGGATGTGAAAAGGGAGGTTTATGGATGGATAACCAATCTTGGGTAGATCAATAACAAGCCATGATGGGAATGGGTAAGTTTATTATGGATGAATAGGTTGTGAGTGTGTGCGAAGTGAAAGGATGAAAGAGAATCCTGAAAGAGGGAGGAGCAAAGTCTCTACGCATGGCGCTGGTGACCCAGTTTTCACCATGGTACTTGCCCAGGGCGCCACCGAAGTGGTTTTCACCGTTGGACGAAATTATTTCTCTTTACTTTTTTCAATTTTTCAATTTTTTTGTGTCACAAGGCGCCTGTTTGCCAGGTTTTCACCAAGTAACGATTTTTTTTGTTTTATAAATTTTTTTGTATTTTTGAAATTTTTTGATTTTTTTGTATTTTTGAATTAGGATATTCCGAAGAGCTATGTGTAGAACCTGCGAAGGTGCATTCTGTTGATAGGATCCTCCAAAGGTTCACCTTCTGTAGTTGAGAGCTGATATGCCCCAGATCCATATGCTGCTGTAATGATGTAAGGACCAAGCCAGTTTGGTTCGAACTTGCCCTTCTTATCTCTGTCTTGCTGATTCTTGGGGTTCTCTCTGAGGACTAAGTCCCCTACCTCAAATGTGCGAGGCTTGACTTTGTGATTGTAACTGCGACTCATTCTTTGTTGGTAAGCCTTGAGATGATTAAAAGCAGTGTGTCTTCGTTCCTCCAGCAGTTCTAGTTTTTGTAAGCGAGAGACCCTGTAGTCTTCATCGTTGATTATGTTTCTCAAAGAGACCCGTAAAGAAGGTAACTCGACCTCAATAGGCAAGATGGCTTCAGCGCCGTAGACAAGTGAGTAGGGTGTAGCTCCTGTAGGTGTGCGGACACTTGTACGATAGGCCCAAAGTGCAGGATTGAGTTGGATATGCCAGTTACGGCCAGCGTCGTCGATTGTCTTTTTAAGGATTTTGAGAATTGTTTTGTTAGACGCCTCAGCTTGGCCATTACCTTGAGGGTAATATGGTGTGGAGAAGCGATGGGAAATGTCGAAGCGGTCACAGAGTTCACGAACATCCTGATTTTTGAAGGGACGCCTGTTATCAGTGATAATGGAAGTAGGAATCCCGTATCGGCAAATGATGTAGTTCAAGATGAAGGTAGCGATTTGTTTCCCAGTAACTTGTGTGAGAGGCATGGCTTCAATCCACTTTGTGAAATACTCTGTGGCTGTGATAATGAATTTATGACCATTGGAAGAAGGAGGGTGAATCTTACCTATGAGATCGAGTCCCCACTGACAAAAGGGCCAAGGAGATGCAAGTGGTTGTAGTTCTTGTGCTGGTGCATGTATGAGGTCTCCATGAATTTGACACTACTTACACTTCTTGACAAACTGATATGCATCTTTTTCCATAGTAGGCCAGTAGTATCCAGTCCTGATAAGTTTCTTGGCCAAGGTAGGACCACTAGTATGCGGGCCACATATCCCTTCATGCACTTCTCGTAACGCAATCTGAGCTTCGTCATTCTCTAAACATCTAAGAAGGGTGCCATCTAGACCTCGTTGGTATAGGATATCAGCTAAAATGACGTATCCAGAGGATTGGCGAATGAAAGTGCGGCGTTGATTGTTTGATAGATCGGGAGGTAAGATATTGTCGCGAAGGTATGTGAATATGGAACCATATAACTGGGATTCAAGACCAACACCACATATCATTTCCGTAGGAGTGATCTCATATGATGGAATCAGCAAGTTGTCTACCAGGAACTCATAGCAAGTCTCATTTTGCGGCAGATCAATGAGCGAAGCAATTGTAGCCATGGCATCTGCAGCACAATTCTGTTCTCTTGGTATCTGCTCAAAATCTATCTTTGTAAAGTGCTGTTTCAGATCATCTACCAGTTGTTTGTAAGGCATTAGTTTTTCATCTTTTGTTTGATAATCATCAGTTGCTTGACGGATGACAAGTTGAGAATCCCCAAAAACATGAAGTTCCTGGATCTTCCACTGAACTGCAATTCTTAATCCAGTTGTTAATGCCTCATATTCCGCTATATTGTTGGTGCAAGGAAATGACAAGCGGTATGATTTTGGTATAGAATCGCCTTGAGGAGTTATAAAGAGTATACTCGCTCCTGCCCCGTGCTGTGTATATGAGCCGTCAAAATATAGTTGCCATGACTTTGCAGGTGATATTGTTAGAATGGACTCATCTAGAAATTCTGACTGTAGAGGAATAGCATCTATCATGGGAGCATCTGCCGATTGATCTGCAATGGCTTGTCCTTTGATTGCTTTTCTGTCTACGTATTCGATGTCAAATTCACTCAGAATCATTACCCACTTGGCCAGCCGCCCAGTAAGTGTAGCTTTGTTGAGAAGATATTTTAGTGGATCAATTCTGGCAATCAACTTAATCTTGTGAGTAAGCATATAATGTCGTAATTTTTGTGGAGCAAAGACCACAGCAAGACATGCACGCTCGATTGGTGTGTAATTTAGCTCATATCCTACCAATGTGTGACTGATATAGTATATTGCCTTTTCCTTGCCGTCATCAACTTGTTGTGCTAGGAGTGCCCCCAGTGTTGTTGGAGTAGCTGATATGTAAAGTAACAATGGTTGATCTGGAATTGGTGGCATCAAGACTGGTGGGTTCAAAAGATAGTCTTTGAGCGCCTGAAAAGCCTGTTGACAGTTCTCATCCCATTTGAACTTGATATTTTTATGTAGCAGGTGCTGGAAAGGATTACACTTATCTGCAAGTTGTGCTATGAATCTTCGTATGGACTGGAGTCTCCCTTGTAAAGATCGAAGTTGACTGATATTCTTGGGTGGTGGCATGTCCAAGATAGCTCCGACCTTTGTTGGATCGTCTTCTATTCCCCTTTTAGACACAATGAATCCTAGGAGCTTCTCGGAGGTTACTCCAAAGACGCATTTCTTTGGATTTAGTCTTACCTTATATTTTTCCAGCCGATCAAAGACAACTGAAAGTATGTCCAAGTGGGTGTCTCTGTCTATTGATTTTCCTAAAAGATCGTCAACATAATCTTCCACGGTTATGTGCATGAGATCATGAAAGATAGTAGTCATCGCTCATTGATAAGTGGCGCCTGCATTTTTCAGCCCAAAGGGCATGACGTTCCAACAGAAGGTTCCCCATGGACAAGTGAATGATGTTTTATGTTGATCTTTAGGTACAATCGTGATTTGATTATATCTAGAAAATCCGTCCATTAAGGATAGCATTTCATGACCTGCTGTGAGATCAACGATCAAGTCTATGTTTGGTAATGGGAAATCGTCCTTTGGACAAGCCTTGTTGATATCTCTGAAGTCTGTACATATTTGGATACTGCGATCTGGCTTGCTGACAGGTACTAAATTGGAAATCTATTCGGGATAATCAATTGGGCATATGAATCCGACATCCAATAATTTCTCCAGTTCTGCCTTGACAAGTAATGCCACTTGTGGATGCATTTTCCTCAATTTCTGTTTTACTGGTTTTGCCCCCGGTTTGACTGTCAAATGATGCATAACCAAATCCGGATCCAGTCCAGGCATATCAGCGTATGACCATGCAAAGTTGACTTGTCGTTCCTTGAAGAAGCTTATGAATTTTCCCCTCTCAAACTCTGTCAATGATTGTGCCAAGAATATGTTGTGTGGAACCTCTTCTGTACCAATATTTGTCTTTATAGTCTCCTCTACCAACATGGATGATTTTTCCTCATATGATGCTGGGAGAATGTCGAGCCTTCCATCTTTGGGTGCCTCAGAGAGGTTTTCGCCCTCAGATACGTCCTTTCTTTTTACTTTTTTGGGGTCAGATAGCGCCACAGTGTGGTTTTCGCCATAAGACCCTTGTTTTGTTCTTATTTTCACATTTTTGCGACTAGAAGACCCGACACCCTCACCGAAGTATGCCATGTTGTTGAGTTCTATGGTGTATCCTGCTTTGTGGTCTCCAAGGGGAAGATCATCTCGAATGCCAAGATAGTCGACAATAGCTTCGTCATTTTGAAATGTATCAAATTGTGCTGGTCCTTCATGATCCCAGTCAATGAGTTGGGGGTGAACAAGGGGAAGGTCCTTAGTGTTTTCAGAGTTTGCTAGACAAAGGGTGAAGATGTGGTTATATTCATGTATGTCAAGGCAATCGTCGAGGTCATCGATGGCACTCTCCTCATCAGTTTCGATCGTGAGTGAATCCAAATTGTCATCACTAGTAGTGCCTTCTGGGACAGGTGTCCTCATCCTATGCGATTTCAACCTAGGACCTTGAAACGAAGACTGTGCGGGATCCTTATGGGTTGGTTCTTGACCAACTCTGAACTTTTTGTAAAATTCCTCCTCCTCTGTAGGTTCATCTGGCTCTCTGAATGTCTCGATAAGCTCATAGTCACTGGAGGATTTGTTTGAACCCCATTCCCACTCATTAGAATCTGTGGAAGGATAATCCTCTTGTTGAACTTCGGCAACTTTGATTCGCCATGCCTCTTTTGTTCTTTTATTGTGAATCTTGGAATTCAGAAAACTGAGTCCCTTGGAGCGTTCCCTTCTTGCAGTTAGCTCAGGTTGTAAGGGCTCCATGACACCTTCTTTGAGTAACCCGAGAGGGCTTTTTCCATCATACCCGAATTTTTGTAGAATTTTAAAGCCTTTGCCATAGTTCTCACAGGGTATAATAGTCTGATCATGTGTGTCCTCTTCAATATCTTTATAAAGCATTTTGTATAAATTTTCCTCCTCTAGTTCGCCCCATCTTTGAAAGATGGTAGGATCCCATTTGAGTATCATGATGGAGATTTGCTTGTTAGGATGTGGCCTCCCATATTCTTTTGGGGAGCTCAGGACTTGTCATAAAAACATTGTCTGATTCAAAGTGTATTCTCCCATGCCTTTGTCTTGAAACTTGCCTCTAAGTTCACCTTGTTTGGATGTCGAGGGTTTTAATGACTCAGGATCAATGTATGCCGAAGAAGGAGTAGCCTCACGGTTACTGGGAATGATAGTCTCAGTATGTGATCTCAAGTTATTGCAATATATGAACAGATTTGGATCACTGTTGACTGTTACCTCGACTCCATTATGAGGAAACTTAAGGCATTGATGATATGTTGATGGGATTGCCCTCATTTCATGAATCCACGGACGTCCTAGCAATATGTTATACGTGAGATCTAGATCTAGGACTTGACAAACCACATCCTTTGTGACTGGTCCTATTCTTAGCGGTAAGGTGACTGTGCCCTTGGACGAACGCTCTTCATCATCATAAGACTTAATGGTGATTTGGTTTGTAGAATTCACAGCCTTGTCAGAATATCCCAATTGTCTTATGGTACTCAAGGTACAAATATTTAGACCTGCTCCTCCATCTATCAGGACTCGCTTGATTCTATGTTTATGTATGAAAGCTTCAACGTGTAAAGGTGCATTATGTGGCTGACTTATGGAGGCGTCATCGGCTTCTGTGAATGTAAGGGAATGTGGAATGGAAAGGTATCCCACCATGGCTTGAAACTGGTCCACGTTCAGATCAGTAGGAACGGTAGTGTCTCTCAAGATTTTGTCAAGGATAGCTTTATGTGCAGGGGATATATGCAGAAGCTCCAGAATGGAGATGAGTGCGGGTGTCTTCCCTAATTGTTCTACAAGGTCGTACTCAGGCTTGATTGATAAAGGATTGGTATTCTTAGTGGAGGTACCTGGCAATGTAATCTTACCTTGACGGGTTGTAACATGACATTCAGAGGTAGATTCAGAGGAAGATCCCACACCTTTTAGGACAATCTTGGGTCTCTGAGAAGGATTCTCAGGATTTTTGTTTTTGATAGTGATAGTAGAAATATGATTGTCCATCGAGATGTGATTGATAGTAGAATCATAATTGTAAGGTGCTCTAGTGTAATTGGCTTGATCATCTGTGACTTTGCCTTTTCCTTTGTCATATTTTGGGAATGGTTCCTTAAACATCTCATGCTCTTGATTAGATGAATGTCCCTCAATCTCAATGTCGCCTCTATCAATGAGATCTTGCACAATGTTTTTCAATCGATGGCAATTACTTGTCTTATGACCCTTGCTCTTATGAAACTCACAAAATTCATCATCATTCCACCAATTTGGTTTGACCTTTGGTTCATATGGAGGAAAATCTGGAACTGTGATCACTTTGTTTGCCACAAGCTTTTTGAATACTGATTCAAGTGGTTCTCCTAATGGGGTGTACTTCCTTCGCGGTTTAGCAGTTGTTTGATTGTTCACCTGATTGTTGGTAGAACTTGATCCAGAAAAGACGAACTTTGGTCTCACTGTATTGGCATCAACAACGCCATCATTAACTGTGTTCTTGTTCTTGTTCCAAAATTTTGGTTTGTCCTTTCCCTTAAAGTCCTCTTTGTTTTCTTTGAATAGCTTGATAACTCCTTGTTCAATTAAGACCTTTTCTATTGCTAGGCCCTTTTCAATAACATCCTTGAATGTAGACAAACAAGCTTTCCTGAGATCATATCCAATAGCCTTGTTAACATTTTGTGTGAACATTTCTACCATTTGTTTTTGCGGGATTTCGCAAGAGCATCTGCTAGCTAAGTTTCTCCATCTCTGTAAAAATGTTGCGAAAGATTCTCCTTCCTTTTGTTTCGTATTGCACAAGGTAGTAACTGAGACATCTGTTTCAATGTTGTAAGAGAAATGCTGAATGAATGCCTCTGCCAAGTCGCCCCATGACTTAATACCAGGAGGTAATTGAGAAAACCATTCCATAGCTTGATCTCCTAAGCTCTGTGGGAACAACCTCATCAATTATGTTTCTTCTGCCGCTACCTCAATGCAAGCTGTGAAGAATTGTCGTATGTGTGCCTTGGGGTCTCCTCTCCCTCTATATTTGTCAAATTTTGGCGTTACAAAGTGTGGAGGAAATGGAGGCATTGGAATGCTCTTATCAAAGGGATAAGGACATATATCTCTCATAGTGTATGTAGGTTTTGATGTACTCATGTCCTCCATTTTCTTTTGTAAATCTCTTATTTGTTGCTCCAAATTATTCTTGGGAGGAGATTGATTTCTTGTAGCATACCCCATGTTTGAAATGCCCATTTGAGGAGGAGCTTGTTGCATGTATGGATGATACTGATCGTAGACATGTCCATATGGAGGTCTATATTGTTGTGGCATATATGGAGCACCTGGCATAACTTCATGTTGAGGGACTCCATATCTGTTTTGTGTATATAAACCATATTCAATAGGCCTTTCATTTTCCATTGTGTTGCCCCCAATTTTGACATGAGGTCTCCTTGTGTCAAAATTTTGAGGATGTCCTTGAGTATCCACTTGTTTTGATTGATCCACACCTTGAGCATGTGTTTGAGCATAAGGCCTCCATGATGGTCTTTGAGTGTAAGTATCATATGTTTGAGCTTGTGTATGTGGGATTGATGGTTTTTGGAGCAAAACTGATGGTGACTCAGGCATCATATTATTCGGTCCTCTATTTCCTCCACTATTTGGTCTCCTTTGATCCATGTTGGGTTGAATTTGTTGTGAGGGTCGACTTTCTATAAGTTGAGATAAGTCAAAATCATGCGGTATTTTAGCTCCACTTTGTGCCATCATGTGTAAAAAGTATTGACGATCTCTCCTCATTATTTCTTCAACCAATCTATTGAATTGAGGATTCATTATGGATTCTTCTATGTCTGCTGATAGTATTGAAGAATTGTCAACATTGTCATTGTGCGTAGCATTGTTGTTTATAGTGTTTGTGCTTTCCACATTTGGATTATGTCTATAAACATTCATGTCTGGTAATGTAGTGTGCTCAGGATTGTAGAATAGATCATTGTCATACTCATAAGAACTCATGTTTACAGATTCTTGAGCTTCTTTAGCTATTCTCCTAGATTTTTGAAGGCGGGTTTCAACCATGAACTAGGTGTTTGACCAATATGTGAGAGACTAGATGAAAAATGACAAGAGTATGGAAGACCAAGAGTTGTATGGAGTGTAAATGAATCTTGAGGTGTACTTGCAATGTCCAAAGTGTAAGACCAAGTATGTAAGTAGTAGAGTAGGTGTGACTTCCAAAGAGAGGATAGTTTCTCTCGATGAGGTAAGCTGACCTTGACTCTAAGTAAGACCAAATGAGACCCAAAGGTAAGAAACCTTGATGAGGGACCACTTAGCAAAGTGTAGTAGTATGTAATGTGTTGACAAAGTATGATGAGGACAAGCAAGTGACCTTTTGACTCAAGTTTTGACAAGTATGAATGTAAAATGAGATGTGAAGCAATGATGGACTGTATGAAACCTTAGAACAAGCTGAACGCTAGATGAAACCTAAAGAGACAACCTAGGAAGCTCAAGTATACCGAAACTGATTTTCTTTTGTTTGCTGGACTGTTAAAGTTTTCAATTCCTGACACAGACACCTCTGTATACTTCACAGACGCGATTCCCAGACATAGACGCCTCTCTATTTGACACAGACGCTGTTGAAAACACAGACGCCATTCTGCTCTTCACAGACGCGCTTATATGACGCAGACGGGGTTCAAACAGACACAGACGCGTTTCTGTAACCTTAGTGCAATTTTTCCAATGTGTGAAGTGACCAAATCCGACTGTTTGACTATTTTTTTGTGACAAGAGGACACAATGTTGATGACCCAATGTTTGCAAACTGTTTAGACTCCAAAAGTGTGTCATTTGATGTAAAAATTTTTGCATACACTTGAAGACACAAAAGACACAATGTTTTGTTGTTTTGTCTTGAATGTTTGAGTGTTTAGCATAAGACAAGCACAAATCTTAAGGCTGGCCAAGACAATAGTTGTTGATCCCACATAGGGTTTTACCCCCGAGGCTACGCTATTCAGAGCAGATACTTAGATGCTTGACCTCACTGGCTCCACCCTCAGCACTCACTTCTCGGGTCAGCCAAGCATCAGTCCCCATGAAAACTCCCCATGGCGAACTTTGTATCTCTACTAAGAACCGTATGTGTGTGGGCCGCTACCAGAGGTCCGACCTCCTGCCTCAACAACTAGAAGGATTTGGGCTTCTAAAACAAAAAGGTTCTAGTAAGGGCATCCGCTCGTGTGGCCATACATGCGGCACTTTCAGCTCTGTAAATACAGAAGGCTCCCAGTCGGTAGGGGTTACGCCCTACAAATGATCAAATAAATTTGATCAAACGGATTTATGGGGAGACATAGTGTCGGTATGAACTAATCAACACACGTTATTCATAGTTTTCACCATGAATACATTTGATTATAGTGGTTTGGATGAGGTGGGTTTTCCTCGCTACCACTTGGGTTGTTCTCTTCTCACTAGTAGTCCTAATGACCACACGAGAAGACAGGCCCTCTAAAGATTAAACAAAAAGAGCCTATTGCTCAAGACACAAAAGACAATGATTCAATTTTAGTGCACCAATTGAAGTGTTTGCTAGTCTATGAAAACAAGGCACACAACAAAACTACAAAACCCTAGCTAAGGCCCTGCAACAAAATTGTTAGTAGTTTGGGTTGTTTCAAATGATCACCCCTTCCTGCAAGCACACAAGTTAGGTAAATTTTAGAAAACCCAAAAAGACTTTGTGAAAAGGGGCCTTCAACAAAAACGTATTTTGCCTTCAAAGCAAGCTGCACAAACTTGGTTAGCTAGATCTGCAAGGGTTAGCCGAAAATAATCCAGATCTGAAACCCTAAGTACAAAATCCGAAAACCCGAATCAAAGAAAAATTAAAATTGCTAAACAAAAAGCACAGACGCTTCTATACCAGACACAGACACGTGTGTATAACACAGACGCTGTTCTGTGATTCACAGACGCGATCAGAGGTCACAGACGCTGTTAAATGACGCAGACGCGATCTGATGCAGTACAGACGCGGTTTGGAATCACAGACGCACCTTTCGGAAACCTGCAAAACAAAAATTGGCAAAAACATAGACACGATTCACGATATTGTAGACGCTTCTGAAACACAGAAACGCGATCCGAACGCTCGCAGACGCGAAAAAAAAAACCTAAAATGTTATCGAAAATTGTCCGATCTGCAACTTCAAAAATGCCAAATCTGCAATAAAAATGTTAAATGCAAAGGGACAAGAGTCCCACTGGGCGTGACAAAATGTGTATGGTGAAAATGGATAACAATAATAACAAATATTGAAAGGCTAAATGAATTCAACCACCAAACCCTAGCCTAACAATGAACAAAGATCCACCATAACATATGAAGATTACCTAAGACAATGCAAATAACTCAAAAATCACAAAGATTATACCATCACATGTCCAATAGGGTTTTGATCTCCATTCTTCCTATCTCCATTGATATTGCTTGATATATTTGCTCTCAGATTTTTATATGCACAAGAGCTCAACAAAGAACGGAATGTGGTTGCAAGTAGGATCGTAGTGTAGCCAAGTACTCCAAAATCAGTCATTAGGGTTTGACAATGAAGAAAGCATCTTCTTAAATAGAAGAAACAATATGAAATGGAGGGATAAGATTGAGAGGTGTAAAAAGAGAGGTCGGCTAGGATTAGAGGGTAGGTAAAAGAAATACCAAAATAATGAAAGAGGTAGGTAGTGTATGAATTAAGAGATGAATGACATGTGTCATGTGTAGAAAAAGTTAATGAATTAATTAAATAAATAAAGATTTATTTAATTAATAGAAGAAGTGGGATTAATTAAATAAATAAAATATTTATTTAATTTAGGAAGAGGATAATTTAAATAAATAAATGTATTTATTTAAATGAGAAATAAGGCTAGAAGAGGATAAATGAATTAATTAAATAAATAAAGATTTATTTAATTAATAGAAGAATTAGGCTTAGATAATTAAATAAATAAAATATTTATTTAATTAGACATGACAATTTTGAGTGTCTACACACATAAATGTTAATATTGGAACAATCTAAGTTGTTGAACATGGGGCTTCTCAAGTCTTCAAAGTCCAAGGCTTTGGTGGCTAATCAAGGGAATCAAGGAAGTCAAGGCAAAGATTCCAACAAGAAGAAGAAGAAATCCAAGTCTAAGCCACAACAAGAAAAAGGAAAATCATCCTCTCCATCACAAGGCTATTTTTCATCCTCTTCCAAGAAGGGGACACCACCTAAGAAGGATAAACCAACTTGTGCATATTGCAAGAAGTATGGTCATGGTGAGCATCGATGCCACACAAAACAAGTTGATGAGTTAACTAATCTTCTTAAGAAAAACAACATCAACTTGCCCTCCGCCTACACAAAGAAGGATTCAACTCCTTCCTCTTCAACACATTCTAAGGGAAAAGGGCAAGCATTTGTGGCTACAACAGGTTCTTCACAGCAGTGGATACTTGACTCAGGTGCCTCATATCACATGGGTTCTACAAAGGAGCAGTTTTCTTCATTGGAGCCATCTAAGGTACCTCACATTTACATAGGTGATGATACACAAGTAGAGGTTGAAGGGAAAGGTTCAGTTGACATGGATGATGGAGCATTTGAGAATGTTCTCTATGTTCCTAACTTGTCTACCAACCTTCTCTCTATCTACCAAATCACTCACTATGGGAATGGGAAAAAGGTTGAGTTTACACCAGATTTAGTTGTGGTAAAGGAAATTGATGATGATTCCTTGGTAGTAGTGACACAAGTCAATGACAACTCAAAGCTTTATTCATTCTCCCACTTTGTGCCAAGTTCACCTTCTAGGGCCTTGCTTACTCATTCAAATTCAGAAAGTAAGCTATGGCATGAGCGGTTTGGTCACCTCAACTACCGCTATCTTCAACAGCTTAGCACTAAAGACATGGTCACAGGTCTACCTCGGATTAGTTTTTCAGAGGGTGTATGTTCAGGTTGTTCCATGGGCAAGCATCTCGAGGAGAAGTTTGATAAGGGGAAAGCTTGGAGAGGTTTGGAAGTTCTTCAACTTGTTCACAGCGATATAGCAGGTCCATTTCCATCACCTTCATTCCGCAAGGCCTGTTATGTCCTCACCTTCATTGATGACTACTCCCGCTTCACTTGGGTCTACTTTCTTATTCATAAGAGTGAAGTATCTGATAGATTTCAGGAATTCAAGACTCGTGTGGAGAAGCAATCTAGGAAAGTGGTGAAGATTCTTCACACAGATAATGGAAGGGAATATGTGAACAAAAGACTTGAGGATTTTTGTAAATTTGAGGGGATTGATCTTCAGCATTCTGTCGCATACACTCCACAGTAGAACGGAGTTGCAGAGCACAAGAATTGAACTCTCAAAGAAATGGCTAGTTGTATGATACATGCATGTTCTCTTGATCCCACCTTTTGGGCAGAGGCTATCAGTTGTGCCACACACATCCAGAATCGGGTTCCTCACAAAGCTTTGCAAGGTATTACTCCTTTTGAGGCTTGGGTTGGTAGGAAACTGATTGTGAGACATTTCAGAGTCTTTGGGTGTCTAGCATGGGCTCGCATACCTCCACAGAAATGGAAGGCATTGGAACCACAGAGTCGACCTTGCATATTTGTTGGATATCCTAAGGGTGTTAAGGCATATAGATTGATGGATCCTGAGACACATGAGGTGTTCATTGAGAGGAGTGTACACTTTGAGGAAAGCTCTCCTAGCTTAGCCTCTCTACCTCCTCCACCTTCCTCCATTGTGGATAGTGATGTTAGTGATTTAGATGATGAGACTCCCTCAACTCTGACTTGTAGGGTTACACCTCCGTAGGGTCCACTTGCAGTTGAGGAGCCTTGTTCTCCACCTCCACCTAGACCTCGTTGGGCTCGACAGACACTTGAGTCTGCAGGTTCTCTTGTTAGGGAACCTTCAGATACACAGAGAACTCGATCACAGCATTAGGATCTACCACATGCATTTATTGCTACTACTTCCGATCCACATACATTTAGGGAAGCATCAAGGGTTCTTGAGTGGGACCAAGCTATGGAGGAAGAGTATAGTTCCTTGATGCGAAACAACACATGGGATTTAGTCCATCTCCCTAAGGGGAGAAAGATGGTTTGATGTAAGTGGATCTATCGGACCAAGTTTGCAGCGAATGGTAGTGTGGATAAGTATAAGGCTCGGCTTGTTGCGAAAGGTTTCTCTCAAGTTGCAGGTGTTGACTATACTGAGACCTTTGCACCTGTAGCCAAGATGAACTCCATTTGCTTGACACTTGCTATTGCTGCAGCTCATGGTTGGGCTGTACATCAGATGGATGTGAAGAGTGCTTTTCTTCATGGTGATCTTGATGAGGAGATTTATATGGAGCAGCCATAGGGTTTCATCTAGCATACTTCCTTGGTTTGCAGACTAAGGAAATCTCTCTATGGCCTTAAGCAGGCCCCCAGGGCTTGGTATGCCATGATGGATTCCTTTCTTCTCTTAGCAGGGTTCACCAGGTGTCATTCCGATCCGAATGTCTACATTTTGTGATAGGATGACTCTCACTTGATACTTGTGCTCTATGTTGATGATTTGATCATTACAAGGAGTACCGCATCCATCATTAGTAGGGTCAAATCTACTTTGCATGACATATTTGCTATGACTGACTTGGGTCTTTTGCACTACTTTCTCGGAATCGAGATTTCACAATCACCTTCTGGGATTACACTATCGTAGCCCAAGTATGCTCTTGATCTACTTGTACGCTTTCATATGGCTGATTGTAAGCTTGCCCCAACTCCCTTTCTTTCAGGATTCAAGCTTGAGGCTCAGTGTTCTTCTCCACCAGTTGATGCCACTTTCTATCGTCAGCTTGTGGGTAGTCTCATATACTTGACCCATACACGCCTTGATATTTCATTTGCAGTTGGCATGGTTTCCCGCTTCATGCAGGAACCACATGAGCTTCATTGGAAAGCCTCCAAACGCATCCTTCATTACATCTAGGGTACACATCACTATGGGATTCACTATGCAGCAGGCACAAGACTTCACTTGGTTTGTTACACAGACTCTGATTGGGCTGGCGATCTTGATGATCGTAAGTCTACTTCCGGTTATAATTTTCACCTTGGTTTAGGCCCCATTTGTTGGCAGAGCAAGAAGCAACATGCTATTGCTCTCTCTTCAACTAAGGCTGAGTATCGAGGCCTTGTTAATGCAGGGACTAAGACCATTTGGCTCCAACAGATTCTCACAGAGTTTGGATTCACCACTCCATGGCTGACAGTTCTACATTGCGACAATCAGAGTGTTATTGCAATCTCAAAGAACCCGGTCCAACACCAACGGACCAAACACATCAAGATTCATATGCACTATATCTGAGAGCTGATTCAAGAGCAGGTCATTGATTTGCAGTATTGTCCTACAACGGAGCAGGTTGCTGACATATTTACCAAACCTTTCACCGAGAGTAAGTTCTAGTAGTTGCGAGCTCTCTTGGGGGTGCGGGATGTGTCATTAGGGGGGGTCAGCTGGCTTCTCCTTCCTCTCTTATGGGGGGGAATTTTTCCTCTTTGAGGTTTTGTCCTTCTTCTTTGAGAGTCTTTTGTACTTTCATCTCTCTTTTGGGGGGGAGTTTTTTCCCATTGGGTTTTCTCCCTTTCTCCATTTGTGAGAGATTGCATTGCATGGTTTTGCTTGCATTTACATATTGTACATGGGTACCTATCATGGCCTAGTAGCCGGGACCCATCTTGCATTGTTGACTTGAGTCTTCATTCCCCTAAGTTGCACTTAAGGGGGCGTGTTGGTGTAAATAAATATTCATTTTGGATATTATTACACTTTACTTAAGTTAACTTAGGATAATGCATCTCTTCGTAGTTTGGATTTGAGACACTTAGAGAAGTGTGCACATAGGGATAGAGCTTGTAGGAGAAATTCCACCTTTTGTGGTCTTATTTTGTTGTTACACTCCACATTTAGTGGGTCATCCACCTCTTGTGGAATATTATATTATTTCTCCTACCTACCCCTAGTATTTCTTACCTACCCTTGTTTCTCATTGAGCCACATGTCATAATTGTGTGCTCGTACATCCATATGGCCTTGCCTATATAAGCAGGCCTATATACATTGTATTGGTTAATCCAGTTGATCATTTGCATATTGATGAGAATACAGTTTTGTTCTTGTCATTCTATTGTCTCTCTTTTTATGCTTTTCATTGTGCCCTTGATCTTGGCAAAATCCTACAATAATAATGCCATAGAAGATGATTTTATTCCATTTGTAAGGAGAAGAGGCTCCAATTTATAGATTGGAGGAGGCCAAGAGAGGGCCAAGATTGATTTGATCATGAAGGGTTGAGATTGATTTGAGATAGAAGGCATGGATCAAGGGTGCCTTGGGAAAATAAACAGGAATATAAAATTCCTTGGGAAAAAGTGGGGAGAAATTTGAATTTCAAACATGAGGAATTAAAAATTCCAAAATAAGGATGTATTGAGGGATTCAAAGAAATATGAATTTCTTTGAGAGACTTAATGTTGATGTGACATGAGCGGGAATTAAAAATTGAGGGATAATGATAAGCATGATTATGAGAGATTCTAGAAGGATTAATTAGGTTGAGTGGGATTAGGAAAAGTGATTTGTAAGAATCACATGACTAGGTTAATTAATCAGAATTAATTAACTGAGTTGGTTTAGAGGAAATAATTATTGGAGGGGACTTTAGAAGAATAGGGGAATAATTGATTTATTTGATAAATTAATTATTGGACAATAGTGATAGAATTAATTAAATTAGATTTAATTAACACTAAGAAGAATAAGCATAACACAATTAAGTCAATTACTTATGTTGACACACTTAAATTAATTAAATATTAATTTTAGGTATCTACATTGCTATTCGCATCTATGTCATGGCTATGAGGAGATGTTAGTTGCCTTTATTGCTTTCTATTTAAAAGCATATTAAAAAAATATACATTTTATCTAGCGAAGGGAGTTGTACCTTCATATCAAAATTCAATGAGAACTTGCACTTACCATTGTGTGTGGGGGAAAAAGTGACACTAAGCAAACATGCCCTAATCTCACTTTCAATCACACATTTGTGGAATACGAAAGAGCCTAGAGGTATCACACAATTGGCTACTTCTTTTTGTGGAAGAGAGAGCCACAGGCTACCTATTAGGATTTCTATTCCTTTGTTGTAATTGGAAGATAAAATGATGCAAGTTCAATTCCAAACCCCAAAGTGCAAGTATGAACTAATAACAAGATTTGCAGAATTGAACTTAAATAATGGAAAGCTGTAAACACAAGGAAAAGACAAGAATGCAAATGCGTACCCGGTGTTAAAATCTGAGTGAAAAATGTTCGGGACGGGGGCGCGGGCGCCACTGTCCTGATTCTGCCCCTGAAACTGCTCCGGAAACTGCTGTTTTTGCACTCTGGAAAAGCTGTCAAAAATGCTGAAAATGCTATCTGTCAGGAGGACCAGGGCGCCCAGCGCCCCTGTCCCAGGGACCAGGGTGCCCAGCGCCCCTATCCTGGTAGGACCAGGGCACTCCACGCCCCTGTCCTGGTCTTCTGGGCTGAAACTTGGTGTGTTGTTCTGTCTCCGTCTGCTTCTTTCGGATCTGCAACTTGCGGCGTCGTCTGAATCCCGAAATCTGCACTTATATCTGAAAAGGTGTTTTGGGCGGCTATATAGGGTTTTGCCTTAGTCAAACCCCCGCTTCGGTGATTTCCACCTCCACGAATAGCCAAGTTGTATTGTAAAATGTACTGTGTGTGCAGACCTAGTGTGTGTGCAAGGTCTTTAAATGCAAGAAAGCAAACTAGAGCAACCTAGAAAGTAAACCCTAATTGCTTGTAAATGATAATGTAAATGCTCTAAATCAAGATGCAAAGTGATCTAAAGCATGAATAAAGGATATATTGAAGCTTATGCAAAGACATGAAAACAACATGAAATCATACCCAACCCTCAAGGGAGGAGTACAAGCCAATCTTCAGTCAGTAATCTCCTATTGTTCTTCAATGTCTTCCAAGCCCTAAAATGGATGAATGAAATTGATAAATGCTTGATAGAAGGATGTTGAATGTTGTTGAAGTCTTCAAAGATCTACTCTTTCATTGCATATGAGGTCCTCCAAACCAAAATTCGGATCCTTTCAAATGAAGAAAGAGAGCTCTTATGTATGAAACCCTAGGTCGTAATTTCGTCTTTTGGTCGACCTAGAGATTGAATATCCCGCCAATTTCTTGGGGTTAAGCTTTATTTTATGATTGGATTGTGCTCCTAAAATTTTGGGAAAAATGTCCGGGACCATGTGCATCGGGCGCCACGGTCCCGACAACTTTTCACCAAATTTTCAGGGCCGTCGGATATGATGATTTTAGAGAGAATCCCAAAGTTACAGGTGATTTCGAGATGTTTTGACCCCCGAAACCAAGCCCCCAAGTTCAAAATAGGACCTAATTAGGGTTTTTGATTAAATGATGTATAGGAGGAATAAAATGAAAAGGGCACACTTTAATGAAAGGGCCCAACTTTATGATGTGGAAGATGATGAAATAGAACCTTAGACCTAATTAATTTGATTAATTAAGTGCTAAAGGGGAAATGCAATACAAAATGCAAAATGACCAAGGCGGGTGCTAAACTAGGTGTGAAATTGTACCACCCTACCAAGTGCGTACAATTTACGATGCTACACATTGCAAGTGACTCAACTATTCATTCTTTTTTGTCTTTCAATTTGGGAATTTGTGACTCATTTTTGAAAGGTATTTAAGAAGGACAAATCTGTTAACCAACAAATTTTTGGTGACTCTACTGGGGAAAAGAATTGAAGTGTTGGTTCTTTCATATTTCCTCAAAAGTATTAATGGTGTCTTCTTTAGAAAGAAGGTTGACAACTCTGTTTATGTCTTGTTGAAAAATTTCAGTTTGAAATCATGGCTTTGGTTGTACCACAACCATGGGGGACTCATTTTGGTCCATTTTCTCGACCATTGTATTCAACCCTACCAAAAAGATCAAGAGAATATTTTTCAAAGTTTGCTAGAGATAAGATTCAAGATACAGATGATCATATTAAATCAGTTAATGTTGCCTATGAAATTCTTGGAGTGCAAGAAGAAGATGTATTTGTGAGATTGTTTGTTGAAAGCCTCACCGGAAATGCTACATAATGGTTTTAGAATTTAGAATATTGATGCATTATCTGCTAGAATGATTTAAAAGTAAAATTTCTTGAAAGATTCAAAACTGTGATTGATACGTATGATTTGTCGCTTAATTTCTTCCAAATACAAAAGGAAAAAGATGAGCCCATTAGAAGTTTCATTGAAAGATTTAATCAGTGCATTGGAAATATTTCTCATAGGTCTCAACCAGCTAAAAATAATCAGTTATGTGTATTTATTGCTGCATTACACCTTGAGATTTGTTGAAACGTAAGAAAGTGCAAAATTTAGAGGATGCACACAAAGAAGCTGTTGAGATAGAGGATGATATGATTGTGAGTGGAATGAAATGTATGAGTAAACATGTTGTGAAAGTTCCAAAACCTAAAATTTACTTTCATAATCTAAACTACCCAAGAAAGAAGCCTTTGCAACATAATCTTGTCACAAAAGAAATGAAGCCAAAGTCATTTAATTCTTACAGTCAAAACTTGACAGTTTTTAATGAAAAAGATTTTTGAGCATCTTCTGTGGTTGAGAATGGCATTTCTAACATTGCAAGAGTTTATTATTTTCATACTGATGGATTTGATCCTTCTAAAGGTGCAAATGATCATGTCATCCGACCAAAAGAATTGGCAACTTGCCCAACCACACCTGCTATTAAACAACCTTTTGATGATATGAATAATAAGGAATTAAAAAAAAGTTTTTTAGAAAAAAATTCTTCTTCTGATTTTGAATCTTTCATATTTAAAATTTCTGATGCATTTTCAACAAATAATCAAGCAAGCATAAAGGACTAGCATGGGAAAGAAATAGATAGTTTTGGACATCTGGAGGTTGGTACACAAATGGATTATGATTCTTTTTAATTCACTTGTAGCTATGGTGAATGACACTTGGAGATCGAGTGTTTGAGAAATTATGAGTGTTAGAAAACAAGTATAAGGCAATGAATTATCTATTGCTGATACAATATCTAATATGCAGCTAGACTTCAAAACATTCAAATTTGGTGATGAGACTTTTGAAAATAGATTGTGCCTAGAAGAGTCAAACAGTTACTCGATGCTGGAGTCTTTTTATTTTGAGAATGATGTCATATCAGCTCTATCTCATAAACCAACACATGATGATGAGTGTTGCTTTCAGAATATTTATAGAGGCTGCCCAATTTAGAGTCTGGTTAATTATTTAGATAATTCGACACAACATTCTAATATAATTAATGAAAATTTAAATTAGTATGTATAACATAATGCCAAGACATTTCAATTGGCTTCAAAAATTTATAATGCAAAGTGACTTTTGAACCCCATTTTTTATTTGAAAATCATTTTACAATACATTGTTGTTGGGTCTCTTCTCACAGTGGTTGCAGGCTGGCAGTTGGGAATGATGTTTCTTTCTTACCGGCCACTTTTCCAAACCGACTCATATTTCTCCCAGCCAATTAATGGTTTTGCATGAGCAACCTAGATTTTTATTGAGGTAAAAAGGTTTTCCCACCCCTGTACATATTTGTAAATTAAATTTTTGGTCTGTTGTAGGCTTTAGTGGTTTTGGCCTGGGCTATTTTGGCTTGTTAGTTTTCAGCTTGTTCCCCACAACCCCTTTGCAAATAAGCACCCTTTATTCCTGCAACTTCTTTGTCTCCATTGCCCAATGGATAAGGCATCGGTCTCACCCAGAGATGTTCTAGATTCTCTTTGTCCTTGTAGTCCTTGTCCCCCTTTAGAGCATGTTGTTACCTCAATGTTTGAACTTGGAAATTTTTAAAAGTTTTTACTTCCCCAAGTAGTAGCTTTGTTATTGAAAAAATCTGTAATTTTGAACATTTTGATGGAACCTCGCAGTTCAAAGGTTCGACGGTTCATTCTGCTGTCAAAATTTTGTAGAAAATGAAGTTTATTAGTTGAAAGTTATCAATTTTTCTTCTGTGTTGAACCTCTGAAACAACATAAAAAGGTTCAACGGTTCAGTCGGTTTAGTGGTTCAATAGTTCAGTCTGGCAGTCCAATTCTGCACATATATCTGCTAGTCCAAAATTATAGCCAAAAAAAGGTTGCAAATTTTCAAAATCTAAAGACAACCCACCTAATATTTTGGCCTTAAATGCTCCCAGATTTAATTTCATGACCATATGAGCTCACATAATATATTATTTTAATATTTTTTCAATGCAACAATATGGTTGCAGGGTTAGTTTACAAAGAAAGTACCCTGATTTGATGAGTTGTTAAAAAATGGTTAAAAACCCATCTTTAGTTTTAAATATCATTACTTATCACAAATTTTCATGGCCCCAAGATACCCAGTTAATGCGTGGTGAATTTAATAAAAAGTGGCTGCAAGAAAGATTAAAACTTTCTTAGTCATTTTTGTGCAGCAATTTAAAAATTTTAAAAATGATTTAAATTAATTGGAGAGAAGAAATTTCACGGGAAGGTGAAAAGATAAAATAAATATTTTGTAATCATTAATCATTTCCAATAATCAGTTATTTTAAAATTGAAGGTCTCATCAAAAAACAAGGAGGCTATATATGTAATGAAAAGAAAGAGCATGGGGATTTTTCTTTCTTCAGCTGTAAAAAATGAGGGCAACAATGAAAGATTTATGATTTTCTATTGTAAAGGGGGAAAAAAATGCAGTTTTCTATTTTTGGGCATAACTATCGTGCAAGAATAAGATGATCTTTGAGTCATTCTATTTGCATTTTGAGAAAGGAAGAAGTATATTTTAGATCTGTGTTTGTGTGTATTTCTTTTGACTATAATTTATCTTGTGAGTCATTCCAGTTAATCTTTAAATGCTTTCTTGTGCATCTCAGTTATGTGTATATTTGTTGTAGAGACTTTGATTTCTCATTCATTCATACGTCTTAAAGAAAATTATTTAATATTTTTCCTCTTTGTTGTGGGTATTTGGGCAAGATCTTTGTGTCTTTTACTTCAGTATCCTCTTGTTTATAAATCTGTTATTCGTATCTGTGTCATGGCTATGAGAAGATGTTAGTTGCCTTTATTTCTTTCTGGTTAAAAGCATATTCAAAAAATATACTTTTTATCCAACAAAGGGAGTTGTACCTTCATATCAAAATTCAGAGAGCACTTGCACTTATCATTGCAAGTGACTCAACTATTGGTTCTTTTTTGTCTTTCAATTTGGGCATTTGTGAGTCATTTTTGAAAGGTAAATTTAAGGACAAATCTGTTAACCAACAAGCAGCAAACTGGAAATGTTGGATATTGGTCGGGAGAGCTCTTAGGGAAGACATGGCTCTAAAGGCAACGGGGCTCTTAGGGAAGACATGACTCTAAAGGCAACGATCTCTGAACCGAGGAAGAAAAAATTTCAATTATCCAGTGCCTCACCAAAAGTGTTAAAGCTTTGGATACTTTGAAAAAATACTATGAGAATAAAATCATGACCTTTGAGAAGAAAATTAAAAGCATAAAAGATTCTCTCTCTATGATCATGTCTCAAAGTCACAATGTTATCAAGACCACAACCGAGAGCATGAACACCATGGTTACAATTATGGAGAAAGGTTACCAAGGTAGCTTGGTGGTGGAGCTAGATCTTAAGAAGGAAAAATACAAGAATCGTTGGGTCCTAGTAAGAGATCTTGAGCTAATCTAAAGAGGAAGGCGGAAAGACACTTGCAAGAGATCTAGGATTTTAAGAAAGTTATTTAGAGCATGAATCATTTGGAGGCAGAGGTCGCACAGACTTTAAAGACCTTGGCTTAATCTTCTCTGGCCCCTGTTTGTTTTTTTGAAGGTTTTTTGCTGGCATTGGGTTGGCTTGTTCTCTGTTTTTCTTCTTGGGTAGCATTTTGTTTTTTTCTATTCTAGTCTTTATTCTTTATCTTTTTTCTAACCAGTTGTAAAGGGTTTCAGATCCTTTCAATACCTGTTTTTACTGTAATAAAAAACATTTGAAATAGACATTATTAATAGCCACTCAATTGTAATGTGAAGAGTACTTGTTGAGGAAATAAATCAAACCTTAGTAAAATGTTAAAAACGCCTTAATATTTTTTTTAAAAAACTATCGCCAAAAATTCAATATCTAAACGATAGAACAAATGGAAGGCACAAATAAGAAGTCTTGAAGTGTGAATCCTAACTGATTTGTTCCATAACTCTTCATGCACAATTACAATGATGATATTCAATGTACGAAAGAGAGATGAGCACTTGAAATCCAGTTCATAGAAGCCAATGACATAAGAAAATTGAAGCTATATTACTAATCAAAATATAAATAAATGCTAGTTAAAAAAGTAGAGAAAATTGATTATTTAATTTGCGAACAAGATTCTATTCAAATTTTTAAAAATAATTTCTACCAACTTTTCACCAAAATCACAAATGAATCCAAATTTATTTGTCCATAAATGATTACTACAATGCAACTATTACTAATTTTAACCATTGGATTTTAGCTAGATGCCTATTTATATTAGTAATACCTACATGACATTAAAGTAATTGGGCTCAATGGTGAAGGATGCTTGTGGCAGTCATCTGTTTTTTTGAAGAAAAAGAGAAAGAAAATATAACCATCTCCTATGAAGTGGTGAAACATAGAGGATAATCTGATCTTGAAAATAAGATCTTTGAAAATAAATATTATTGAAGAGGAGAATACATTGTTATAGGCATTGTATGAGGAAGATGAGAAAGTGGGGCTTCAAATTTTAAGATCTGAAGCACTTGTCTCATTTTATGCCTGGTGTTGGGATTAGGGCGAGATCTCCACAATCTTATTAGCATCAACTGCTCATTTATTTTATGAACATTAAGCTCTTCATCACAACTGGAATTTGTTACACCCAATAATCTCTCTTTCCCATCGATATCCCACACTTAATCTACAAGACGTATGTTGTACTACTCCTAGATGCAATCAACCACCTCATTTTCACAAACAATTTCTAGAGCAATTGTACCAAATCTAAAGACATCTGATTCAACATCGACTTCTCTTGTGACTACACATTTTGAAGAAATGTATCTCAATATTCTCGATATTGTTAGGGGGTTTTACTAGATAGACAATATTGTATCGCATGTGTTCATAATGGGGGGTTTAATATACTGAAAAATTGAAAACAATATATTGCCTATCTAGTGAAAATAGGGGGATTTAATTGAAGTTATGAAAAAATACAATATTTGGTGAAAATAGTGGGGTTTTTAATTTGATTTGTGTATTGAGCAATATTTTTTTCAAATAGGGAGATTATTTTGTATGCCATGAATGCACATGATATAACCCAGGTTCACTAAGTGAATCCCCTATGGATATTGTGGTGGTTTGTGATCACCTATCATCCTTTATTAAGAGAGTGAATCCGAAGTCTCCCAACTTTACATTAAATTGAGAATCCAACATAATATTTTTCCTCTTAACATCTTTGTGTACAACACGTTGGTGTCATAACTAATAGAGATAAAATGGAGTAGAGGTAGTCATATACCTACACTCCCAACCCAACTCTACTCTTCTTTTCCCAAAAATAAAATTATCTAGACACCCATTGAGCATGAATTTGTAAACCAAGAGCAGTTGCCTCTTCTCATGGAACCATCTAAACAACAAAACTTAATTTTGATGCCTCAGACGAGTAATCGTATTTATTTCATAAAAATATATCCTTATTTTCGTTGTTGGATCCCTTTGACATCCATTTCACTACCAATATTTCATTTGTCTCCACTAGCAACCCTTTGTACATGTCCCTAAAACCTCCACACCCAAGTTTCTACTTTTCACTAAACATCATTGTGGCTTCTTTCTACTCATTATATATAAATTTGTAGTAGCAATGTACATTATCACACTACCTAATTATTTGTTCATCCATTTTCTTTAAAGATCGCTTCCTCCTAATTTATATGATGAATTTAAAATCCCAAACACAACACATGTACTACTTCTCTATTTCCCAAATAAATGTGAATACAAACAAAAGTAATGCCCAAACATAAGATACTTGGAGATAGGAAAATTTATTTTCTATTAAATCATAAAAATATATTTACAAACTATTAGCAAACCTAGATTATAAAATATTACAAGTACATCATTTGTAGCAATCTAGAGTTGCACTTAAACACTACCAATTTGGATGTACTTTTAACTCCCTATTGCTCTGCTCACTTGGAGCTTACATGTTGACTTGTACCTCTGTCTGGAGCTTCCTACTTTTGCACTACTCACTCTTTAGAAACACTATTGTTTCTGCAACATTCCTCTTCTCTACTCCGAATTATTGTTCATCAAATCATTATTGTAACTAAATTTTGCAACTACATTCTCTCTATTTGTCTATTGTTATCTACTTTGAAACTCCAAACTTAAAATTCAAATTTTAAATTTACCTATCTTCATTTAAGTTAATGCTAAAATATTTAATTATTGTTATTGTGCATCAGGGGCAAGAGGGATAAAGATTCCAAGGAAACATGCAATGAGCTATTTTCAATAGGTAGGTGTCTGACAACAACTCAAGTACAATAAATTTTGCAACAGTCCCCTTTTTCCATGCACCTTCTTTCATTCTCAATCTACAACCAAATCAATAGTTACCAAATTATTTCACAAGGATTTAAAATATTTTTTACTCAATGGTTTTGTGAAAATGTTTACAAGTTACTGCTCAGATCTACAATACTTAACTTCTATGTCACCATTTTTAAAGAACTCCATGATTGAATGATACTTGGAATTATGTTCATTCTTCTTCCATAAAAAAAAACTATATTCTCCATCAAAGCTATTGATGATACATTGTCACAAAATATAGTAATACAATTCTTTTGTTGTTCCTTGAAATCTACTATGGTTATCCTTAGTCATATATCTTGACATGTTGTTTTATTTTCTGCTATATACTCAACATCAACTATAGAAAGAGAAAGTATGGGTTATTTATTGGAAGCCAATGAGATAGCTATAAAATAAAAATAAACATATATTTTTATTTGCTTGTCCTATCATCTTGATCCTTCTACCATGCTTAATCTACAACTAAATCAATAATGCCCAGACTATTTCTTAGGCATTCAAAACTTTCTTTACTCAATGGCTTTGTGAAAATTTTCACAAGTTTCTACTGATACCTACAATCCTTGGCTTTTATGTCACTGTTTTCAACCAAATCCCTTATTCAATGATACCTAATATGAGTTCTCTTCATCCATGAAAAACTAGATTCTTAATCAAAGCCATTGACGATACATCGTATCAAAATATAGTTATACCATTCTCTTGTTCTTCCTTAAAATTTGCTACAATTCTCGTTAATCAAATAGCTTGATATGCTTCTATATTTGCTTCTATATAGTTAGCCTCAATTGTAAAAAGAGAAACTATGGGCAATAGTTACATGTTGTTGATTTTGGTTAAGTAGATTTTAGTTTCGATGATTTTGGCTTGGTTTGTTTTATGTTATGTGTTGAGCATTAATTTTTTAGATTGATGGTGGCATGTTGTAAAGTGGGTTTGTAAATTGTAATCCGTAGGATATTGGTGAAGGAATGTGAACATTAGTCACATCACGAGATGTATTTGTTAAAATTATGCTCATGTTCAAGTATAATGAAACTGCATTATTCAATGGGATTATCATGTTCATCAAGCCTAAGTTTTGGGATGTGACATTTGGTATGGGCTCTTTGATTTTTGAAAGATAAAAACTTGATGGTAACTTTTTTCCCTTTCATACTAGAAATAATAATTTTTTTCTAGTTTTCTCAATAAAAGTGTGTTCATAACTTCTTCGATAATAGGGTCTTGAGATGCATCGCCAATTTTATCTAGTCTCATGTGCTATCTAACATTGCTCAAAGAGAAATTATTAGGAGGTGGTTGTAGTGTAGCTCCCTATCAGATGTCTAATATGGGTTTGAAAATGACCCAAATGTTTGCAATATGTGTTGTCATTGATGTTAGCCTAATGTCTAACAATACATGTTGTCCTTGATGATGTGATCTTGATGATGGGGATTTGTTATGGAGTCATTTATGTTTTAATGTTGTTTATTTTGAGAAGGAGAGTGTTGATAGTGTTATAATGTGTTGTCAACATATGTAGTTTGTATCAATTGGTTTCTCAGATGTGTTTTGATAGAATATGAGGAGATAGTTATTACTAATTATAGTTTCTTTAGATTGTGAATGTCCACCTTCTTGGTGTCTAATGTCTACATTAAGTATGATGTGTTGATGGTAACGATGGTAGTATAATGATGATAAGTTGTGTATTTGTAGCATGATGATGATGGTTTGGATGTTCTTTTGTTTTCCCTAACACTCTTGTTTATGTTAATTTTGTTTTCAAAATATTTGCAATATGATGAGATGTGATGTGCAAGAAAGATTATTTAAAGTCCTATTGGGAGAATACTCCATATTTCTCTATAGATCAAAATTTGGTATTGCAAATTTTAAAATGATATTTATGCTATGTGGACATTACACTACTAGTGTTTTAGATTCCTGGTATTGTAGCTAAAGTGGCTAGTAATTTTTATTTGCTAAAAGTCTAGTTCTCTGTCAAAAGTGGATATGACTGGTCAAAAAATGCTCCACATTTATCCCTATTAATGCTTTAGGTCTTGTGACTGAAATGCATGCTTTTATTGTTTTTGCATTGTCTCAATTCTAGTTTCATGTGTTGAAGTGTTATGCAAGAAGACTTATTGATATTATGTTTAGCACTATGTTTCCTAGCATTCTAGCAACGAAGTGTTTTTGTATTTGTTTGTGTTGCACTAGAATATATAGATGTAACAATGGGAAATAATTATTTGGGAATGTTGTTGGAAGTTCTAGGAATGTCCTTGTGTTCTCTGCATTGTGTTGCATTATGTCTAGTGTCATCTTTTGAAAAGGTGTAAGTTGAAAACAAATACAACTCTCTTTCTCATTTCTAACTCTTCCTAAGTTTGTCAACACAACATCCTAACACTTTAGATGTAATTAAAATCATTGAAGAATTTTAGTATGCTACAGAAATCATGATCAATTACATGATGTTTCTTCTAGTTGAAAGAATGGATTAACATTTTATAGGAGTTCACTTCATCATTTCAATCCTTGTTAAAAAATCTATCTAAGGGTTTCATAATTGTAGTACTTTGTCAATTCAATATTCTATTACTTATATATCATTTGTCATTGTAAGGGTATATATTTAGATCTCATAAATAGAAATTATATAAATGGAAACACTAACCAAAGGTTTCACTCATGCAAGCCCCTACATTACACAAAATGTTTCCTCATTTTCTATGTTTGTAGATGTAGGTATGATAGAGAGAAATCTATAGAAGTGTATAGGAAATACTCTGCAGAGTACAAAAAAGTTTCAAAGGACAAAAAGGTCTAGACTATGATACCCAATTACACTATCCAACTATAGTAACCCAAATTTTTGGGAGATAGAGCTATAGAACTTCACAATTTAATTTTTAGTTGTCTTTTGAAGCTTTTGACACCTCTAAATTAGGGTTACCAATGCCCTTATTATACACAATCTTCTCCAAATTTTAGATCCAAGGATATGCCTTAGTCATTTAGTTATCCAATTTATATATTTTATTTAATATTATATTCCATCATTATGTCATCATTAGTCTAGATCACATAAATGCACATTATCCCTTCTCATCATCACAACAAAAAGTGAACAAGAACCACAAGTCCCTAGCTCTCCTTTAAGGATATTAGTTAGGCCTATTCTTTTCTCTAATATTATGATGATTAGATAGATATCCTCAAATCGCATTATTTATCTTAAAGATTCTTCCTTGATCATTTCAATTTGGTGAGCTTGACATGTCTAATTCTTACACATACTTTTGATTTAGATCTAGTCATTTTTATGTTTTATCACTTATTTACTTGCACTTAACTAGTTGGTTAATTAATTGCATCATTGTTATTTCAAATTATATTTGCAACTATTATTGTGAGTTAAAGAAAACACTAAAAACTAAAATATTTCCTTCTTCTAGCTTTCTTATTTCCATTTCTTTCTAGGAGCATGTATATATTTTTTAAGTTTATATTGTTTTGAGTTTCATAACCCACTATTTTGAATCATATAAGTGTGTGTATTTGTATGTATATGTATGTGTATACTCACACACAAGCACCTACATACACCTATATAGATGTAAATATATAGCCATCTACGATCAATGATTCCTTATGATATTTTATAACATGCATCACCATTTAGTTAGTGAATCTAAACGTGATGCAATTTCTCTTTTTATGTGCGTAAGATGTTTTAACATTTTCTAAATCAAATTTTAGAAGCCATAATATTTAATTTTTGAATTGTAGATATTGCAATGACCTATGCAACAAGATACACCCTTGTGGTACTATAAATCATAGAATATTTATTTTGGCAAAAAACTAACTCTATAACATAAAATTTCAGATATTTTAAAAAAAAATTATAAACCTAAAAATTGCATATTTTCATAAATTTATTAGTAGGAGAAAGCTTTAGAGAATTTTCCTAGCACCTTCCATCTTACTAATTTTATTTTACAATTATTAGGACATATCACCATCCTTTTCATCTCAAAAGTAATATATTTTATTTTTCTTTGTAATAAAATTGCTTCTACTAATTCTTAGTGTTTATCAAAGAGTGCTAAAATGTACACCAAAAATCATCTTTTGATGATTCCATTGTAGTCAACTTTGTTTATAGCATTAGTTTTAAATTAATTAAAATTATTCATTTACTCATCTCAATCTATTCAGTCGCATTAGTTAAATAATTTTAATTATTTTATTAATTTATATATTACTTCTTCTAGCTTTTCTTGAATAAATTCAAATGGTTTATCTATTTAATCAATCATTTTCTAATATCCAAACTAGAATAAAAAATAATAATATTTATTTATTCAAACTTTCATGCTTATTCCAAAAATAAAAAAATATTTATTTGATTATTTATTTTCCTTCACTTCTTCACCATTCTAAATCAATTAATTATTTTTATTAATAATTTACAAAAGCAAAGCATAATTAATGTTGAAAAATCAAAGTTCCTTATATGTGATTCTGAAAGAGAACTTGGTATGCATATTGACCCATAGTTTTTGTATCTCTAAAATATTCTCTCATTTGATTTCATCAATCTATTGCATCAAGAAGATCTTTACCTCACACATAAATGGAAAAACATTTTTTTCCTTTTCTAAAATAGTTGTTTTTTCTTCTTACCATTTATTTCTTTATTGAACGTCCCTACCATCTAATTTTGATTAATGATAAACTTTTTTTTAGCAAGGTTTCACTTGGGTCCCTTGGAACTTCAAATCTCTCAAATATTAACACCTTTGATTACTTTAGATTGCAAAATTAAAATTAAATGTATTAATTATGTATTTAATATAAAGTGGCTTGCGAGTTTAGACAAAAATTTAGAGAATTTATTACCCCCTATCCTATATGAGGGATTATTTTGGAACATTATTTGTAGATCATTTAATTCAATAGTAAAATATAATATTTGAACTATGAAAATAATACATATTATTTTCTATTTTATAGTGTGAATAAAACATTTTTTTTTATTCAGTCAATTAAATAATAAAAAGTAAATTTTAGTCAATGATAATAATAATAAATATACACATTTTTTATGTAATGAAATATCAAATCTCAATCGTTACAAAGAATGATATTGAATTATGTTTAAATAGAATCGAGGTCCACTGGATCCATCCTCTCCTTGAGGGCATCAAATTGGATGAAGCTAATCTGTTGGGCATGATAGTAGGTTATATGGCCCTCAACCTCCAATTTCTATAAATAATCCTTCTCATGGTAGACGGACCCAACCTTCAAGGCTCCCTTCCACCACTTCTCATTGTAGTGGAGGTGTTCTTTTTTGGCCTAATTTAACAATTTGCCTCACTTGGATTTTATCATTTCTATAATTTGTGCTTAGTGACTCTCGAATGACACTCTTAAGTTGGTGCTCTCACTTGTTAAGAATCAATTCATGATTCTATTCTCGAAGAGTTTTGAGATAATCTTAATCATAAACACCTTTTCTTTGACATTGCTTGAGCTACTTAGATTTTTCTAAATTGTTATCTTTATTTTGGACATAGATCAATTAGATTTTGTGAATCTTTACAAGTTACCTTTTATCTATTATATATATATATATATATATATATATATATATATATATCTATATATATATATATATATATATATATATATATATATATATATATATATATATATATATATATATTGGTCGGTAAACAACATAGCCAAAGATTTCATATAATGTAGATAATAAATAAGATTACAAAAAATAATTGCATAATTCCAATGTGCCATTAACAGTCTTTAACAGTCCTACTAAAAATTAAAAAATTAAGCAAAAATTCAAACTCAAAGCAGTCCTTAGAGATGATAAACCAAAAAACTAAAAGGTATCTTGTTTCGACAACTTCACATTAACATATACATACAACTTAAGGACTAAAACAAATTTAACAAAACAACCTAAAAAGCTTGAGATATTTAAATATCTCCAACTCCAACCCAAGGCACGAGAACCTAGATTGAAGTAAAGCTAATCTCTACTTAGACCACATCCACTCCCTCGTAGATGACCTCTTCCTTTGCCTCTAACACCAAACTGACCATGACTATGACTCCCTTGTGGTGAATCTCATTCATCTCCACTTGTAGGCAAACCATCGTGCTCTAATTTTTGCTTGAGGAAGCCATTTAATCTGGCAAAATCTCTAAATTCATCCTCTTTGTCTTGGTTTTCAGGGTCATTTGACAAAAACTTCCCTTTAAGGTACTCGAATGCCATTGCTGCATAGGCCCTATGCTGCATGAGAGAAGGGCCTTTAAGATCAAGCAGGAAAGGATAGAACTTTATAATTTCTCCCGGTATTGAAAGAAGGGCCATATTCCCAGCCCGAGGTCATCCAATTCCGTGAAGAGAATATCTAAAGACTAAATCCAAACCAACCAACACTTCTTCATTGAACAAATGAGAGGCTAGTGCCTTCACCTCCACCTTGGGAACATGATTGTCAAGCAACGATTTCACAAATCTTGAAGAGATGTGAGAGTTATCCCTAGGGTGTTTATTCCTATCCACAAAACCCTAGCCTAGAATTAATTTGACCGCCAAGATAACCATCAATTTTGTATTGTGGAGAAGTCTTTTAAGCCTTTGATCATAAATTTCTTTGAATGAAACTTGGCGGCTCGAACAAGCAAGAGAGATAAGAGTATCTGCACCAAAGCAACATACACGGTTTGGAAAAGCCCTTACTATAAAGCCAAATGGGTCAGCCATTATTACAGCGAAAAAGGGGAAAATTCACTCTTTCACAAACTAACAGTGACCAAGATTGAGAAAACGCAGGTTAAGTTAGAGTAAATAGCATAATGAAACTGTTGATAACTAATTTAAACTAAAAATAGCTTATGCATGGTGATGAATGGAAAGATTCATGTCCAAACTAGAGCTGCATGGAGTTGCATGCTAGAGCAACATCAGTTATCAACATACTCCCCCTTGATGCTGAGAGGGCTCACAATCTTATCTCATAGTGCTATAAACTAAGCTTTTGCAACTGCTTTAGTGAATATATCTGCTAGCTGATCTTGGGTGTTGATCTGCTTCAATTCAACATCCTTCTTCTACACCAAATCTCGTATGAAGTGATATTTAAAATCAAAATGCTTTGTTCTGCTATGATGAACCAGATTCTTAGCTAACTTGATGGCACTCACATTGTCACAATAAATTACTATAGGCTGAATTTGTTTTTCTCCAATTTCTTCCAAAACTTTTCTGAGCCAAAGAGCTTGTGTACCTGCTGAGGTAATTGCAACATACTCTGCTTCTATAGATGAGAGGGCATCAATACTTTGCTTTTTCGAACTCCAGGTAATCAAACCAGAACCAAAAGAAAAACAATTTCCAGATGTAGATTTACGATCATCCATACTACCTCCCCAATCTGAATCACTAAAGCCTACAAGATTGAACTTTTCAGAAGAGTAGTAATGAATACCAAAACTTAAATTCCCTTTCACATACCTCAAAATCCTCTTGGTCTGTAACATGCACCTTGCCATATCAACTAGAGTACGATTTTTCCTTTCAGCTACTCCATTTTGTTGAGGTGTGTATGCAGTTGTGAGTTGCCTCTTGATGCCATTAAGATCACAATAACTCTGAAAAGCCTTTGAGCAAAATTCTCCTCCATGATCAGTCCTTAAACACTTGATCTTCCATCCTTTCTCATTTTCTACAAGGGCTTTAAATTTCTTGAATGTATCTAGGGTTTCATCATTGGCCTTCAAAAAATATACCCAACAATTTTGTGAGTAATCATCAATAAAAGTGATGAAATATAATGACTTACCCAAACTCTTAGTCTGCATAGGACCACATGTTGGCAATATAACAAGGATATTGAGAAGGTTGTTGATGATTATGGACATAATTGATTAAAGATGTTTTACTGTCTTGATATTATTATTTTGTCATTGATGTCAAGAAATTGATTTTCTAATTCAGTATGATGTTGCCATATCTTAAGAAATATGATATGAAGATCATAAAGAAGTCAATAAAGACACAGGAAAGAATATGATGAATAAAGGGATAAGTTATTCAATGGGAAACTCTACTGAGTCAAACAATGATGAGATCTTGATGTTTTAGATTGTTTTAACATCATACATATGTTGTAAAATGTAAAGGTTAATACTACACTATGTTATCAGCCAAAGGACCTAGTCGGTAAACCCTAAGGAACCTAGTCGGTAAACCCTAAGGAACCTAGTCGGTAAACCCTAAGGTTATTGCAGTCGGTTAAGGAAGACAAAATGTCTACCGAGTAAAGTTTAGTATTCACCGAGTTGTAACTGAGCTATAACAGAATGCATTAAATGTTTACATATGATATTTAATGAAAGAAGCTACTGAGCTGGAGCGGATCAATGATTGGCAAGCCATGGAAGAAGTTTGTTAACAAATCTAAGGCAATGGAAAGTCGGCAAGAAGATCTACAGCTCAGATTGAACTGCATTACCCTAACACAAGTTCCAAGATGATTGTGCAAGTTCCAAGGCAGGGTAAAATGTTTTTCAAATCGTAAGATACACTGAACCTAGACAAGATTGAAGATCTGATGGCTATGATTGATCATGGGAAATGTGATCAAGGAGATTAAGCAGTTAGATGATCGTTTATAAATAAGGAACTGTTGATAAACAGTGTATGCGGGCAAGTGTATAAGCAGGGATGCTACATAGTGATCACCGAGCACAGAAGCTTGAAGACCTATTGGAATAACAGAGTATTGATGCCCAGTAGATAGACAAGATTAGTTCTATGTCTAGAATGTGATTGAACAAATAAGAATCTGCTTTAGCATTTTAGATGTAAAGTTGCAGATAGATTGTATTACTATTAGCTTGTGAAAGTAACAGAAAATCTCTTAACAGAGTGGACTTAATAGTTTTATAAGTAAATCCTCTAATAAGGTGACATTCTAAATGAGTATTGGAAATCCTTTGACAAGGTCACTTCTAACAAAGTGAAGATCCTAACAGATCTGAGGGAAATCCCTTAACCGGGTCACATCTAGCAATGTGTTTTGTAATCTTTAACAGGATTGGCTTTTAACCGAGCATACTCTAGAAGAGTATATTTCTTAGTGGGTCCGAAATCCCACAGTGGTTTTTCCCTATTTGGGTTTCCACATTAAATCCGGTGTTATGAGGTTTATATAGTTCATATGCTTTTGAGTTTGCATGTTTGACAATTTTATTCTATGATTGATATATGTTACCGAGGTTGAATCTGATGTTTTCATTGAGGATTAAGGTTGTATGATTCACCCCCCCCCTCTCATCTTGTTGTCTATTGGATCTGTACTTATATTAAGTATCAGAACTATCAATTGGTATCAGAGCTTTGGACTCCTAAAGGAAAGTTTAAAGGCACTTGAGTTAAAGATCCAAAGATGTATAAGAGGGATGTACCCAAGCTGAATAAGTCAAGTTTCTCTACATGACAGAAAAGGATGAAGCTACATCTATTAGGAGTTGGAGAATATGCTATATACTATCTGGAGAATGATTTTGTTACACTGAGCACCTATCCATTAACTATGGAAGAGATAAAGGCAAAGCAAGAACACATTCAAGCAATGATTAAAATAACATCTGCATTGACCGATTTTGAGTTTAATGATCTAGAAGGCTGCAATGATGCGAAGGCTATGTGGACTAGGCTCATATCTATATATGGAGGAGATGAATATATTCAAAGAGAAAAATTTGATAGTCTAAGAGGACAACTTGAATCTATGAGGATGAATGAAGGTGAGAACACAACCCAGTACAATACAAGAATAAAGGAGATTGTAAATCAAATCAAGGGAGCAGGAGGAATTATTGAAGAAAAGGATGTGACAAGTAAGTTGTTAAGAACCCTTCTACCTGCTTATGCAATCTGAGTCTCTTCAATCAATGAATTAAGGTCTATACCTAATATGTCAGTTTCCTTGGATGCTACTATTGGTAAGCTACATGCATTTGAGTTAAGTAATTTTGATAATAGTGGGTCATCGGTAAATAAAGTTGAATTTGCATTTAGCTCTTTTCATTTGAATGAATCTAATGATTACAATGAAAGAAAGTATAAGTACTCTGGAGGAGATCATAGTGGAGCAAGTGAAAGATTTCAGAAGAACATGGAGGAGGTACACAAACTGTATGAAGAAATCAGAAAGCAAGAAGAGTTTGAAGCACTATTGGCCAAAAGGTTACCAAGAGGCAAGGGTAAGTATAAGGGAAAACTACCCTTGAAATGTTTCAATTGTGATAAGATTGGACATATGGCTTCTAACTGTCTTGATAAAGATTTCACTGAAAAGAGAGATTATCAAGATGATAGACAAAAAGATAATCATTACAGAGGTCACCGAGACTTCAGAAGAAGAGATAGAAAGACCTGCTTAATTACTGATGAGGAATCTGAAGATGATAAATTAGATGAGATTGATATAGAGGAAGTTGCTTATGTGGCTATCAAGGATGGATCAGATGAAGAAAGGTATGAAGAAAAAGCCCTAATATCTCACATAAACACTAATGATTCTTGTTGATTATAGATAGTGGATGCTCACATCATATGGCATGAGATAAACACAAGTTTGTTATGTTAGAAGATTATGATGGAGGCTATGTTAGATTTGGTAATGATGCACCATGTCTGGTAAGAGGTAAAGGATCCATAACACTTCTTGATAAAGCAAGATGCAATGATGTTTATTGGGTTGAAGGTTTGAAATATAATTTGTTGAGTGTAGCACAGCTAAACGACACAGGTTACCGAATAGAATTTCAGAAAGGAATTGTCAAAGTTCATGACAAAAATGGAAAGTTAGCTACTAGCGGGACACAAACAAAAGGTAATACATTTCACCTTTACTCTACTCACAACAAGTTCTTGCATGTAAAGATTGATAACACGTGGTTATGGCATAAAAGGTTTTGTCATGTTAATTTTGATAATCTGATCAAGATAAGTAAAAAGCACAGAGTAAGAGGTCTACCAAGTCTTGAAAAACCTGAGAATGCTATATGCCGAGGATGCCAAATGGGCAAGATGACAAGATCCAACTTTACAAGTAAGTCCTACACTTCTAAGGGAATTTTAGATCTTGTGCACACTGATCTTTGTGGTCCTATAAAAGTTCAAAGTTATTATGGTGATAAGTATTTCATATTATTTGTGGATGATTATTCAAGGATGATGTCAGTAATGTTTTTAAAAGAAAAATCAGAAGCTTTTCAAATGTTTAAATGGTACAAGGCTAGAGTTGAAAATGAAACAGGAAGACAACTGAAATGTCTTAGATCAGATAGAGGAGGAGAGTTCACATCTGATGAGTTCAACCTATTTTGCAATGATCATGGTATTAAAAGACAAGTCTCTGCACCGAGAACTCCACAACAGAATGGAATAGCTAAAAGAAGAAACAGATCTATTATGGATTGTGCTAGAACACTGATGATTGAGAAGAAGGTTCCACAAACATTTTGGAGAGAAGCAATAAGCACAACTGTTTACACCTTGAATCGAGTTCAATTGAAGAAAGGTACTTTGAAGACACCTTATGAAATCTGGTATGGAAAGAAACCTAATATAAGTTATTTTAAGATCTTTGGAAGCAAATGATATGTTCATAAAGATGATATAAATGACAAGTTTGATTAGAAAAGTGAAGAAGGAACATTTCTAGGATATTCCTCTAGAAGCAAAGCATTTAAATGTTTGATCAAATCATCTAACAAAATAGTAGAAAGTGCATATGTGAAAATTGATGAATTTGTAGAAAGAACTGATGATGGGAATTCCAAAGAACCAGAAGACTATAATGAATTTGTCTATGTGCAACTAAAAAGTCCTACCGAGAAAACTGTTGAAGGAAATGAGGAAGATATCCAGTTACCGAGTGATGAAGAGGATCATACAGAGCCTACCGAGCCTGTATTAGCAAAATATGTCAGAAGACATCATGCACCAAGTTAGATTATAGGAGATAAGGATGATCCAATGATGACAAGGAACAAACTGAGACATAACACATGTTTAATATCTGAATTTGAACTAAGAATAATAAAAGAGGCATTTAACAGTGAAGATTAGATAAATGCTATGACTGAAGAGATTTATCAAATCAAGAAGAATGACACATGGACAGTAGTCTCAAGACCTAAGGACAAAAATATAATCGGTACAAAGTGGATCTTCAGAAACAAGCTAAATGAGAAAGGAGAGGTCATTCGAAACAAAGAAAGATTGGTTTGCAAAGGTTATGCCCAAGAAGAAGGAATTGATTATGGTGAAACTTTTGCACCTGTTGCCAGACTTGAAGGAGTTAGAACATTGTTGGCATATGCTGCTTTCAAAAACTTCAAGGTATATCAAATGGATGTCAAATCTGCCTTTTTGAATGGAATATTAGAAGAAGAAGTTTTCATTGAACAACCTGAAGGATTTGTTGAAGACAAGAATAAAGATCAGGTATGTAAATTGAACAAAGCTTTATATGGTCTGAAACAAGCACCTAGAGCATGGTATGAAAGACTGCACTCTTATTTGATTAAGATTGGTTTTATAAGTACACGTGAAAATAGTAACATGTATATGAAAAATGATGAAAATGGAATACTAATCTCAGCCATATTTGTTGATGATAATATATTTTGTGGAAATGACTCTTTATGAAAAAACTTTAGTAATGAAATGAGCAAAGAATTTGAGATGTCATTAATCGGTGAGATAAAGTATTTTATAGGCTTATAGATACTGCAAATGAAAAATGAAATTTTCATTACTCAATCCAAATACATAAAGGAAATCTTGAAGAAATTTGGAATGGAGGATTCAAAGCCAATAAGTACTCCTATGACTACAAACTGCAAACTATCAAAGAATGATGAATCTGCATCTGTTAATGAGACACTCTACCAATCCATGATTGGAAAACTACAATATGTTGTTCACAGAAGGCCTAATATAGCACATGCAGATGGTATTGTTGCAAGATTCTCTGCAGATCCTAAGGAAATACACATGATAGCAATCAAAAGAATTCTCAGATACTTGAAAGGCACTGAAGATTATGGCATAGTATATCAGAAAGGAAATGATTTTGATTTGAAAGTCTATACTTATGCTGATTGGGTAGGCAACATTGATGATAGGAAAAGCACAAGTGGAGGAGCTTTCTTCTTAGGAGAAAGACTAGTGAGTTGGCTTAGCAAGAAACAAGGATGTGTTTCTCAGTCAACAGCCGAAGCTGAATATGTTGTTGCAGCACTGAATTGTACCAACATTGCATGGATCAAACAATTGTTGGAAGGTATAAATGAGAAAGTAACCGAGCCAGTAACTATATTCTGTGACAATACTAGTGCCATTAATATTTCAAAGAACCCTGTTATGCACTCTAAGACAAAGCACATATCTGTCAAATATCATTATCTTAGAGAAGAAGCTCATGAAAAGAGAGTCGTGTTGGAATATGTTAACACAAAGGAACAAATAGCTGATATCTTCACCAAGCCACTACCAAAGGATATTTTTGAATATCTCAGAAGTAAGTTAAGGGTCCTACCCCTATCTTCTACTCACTAACCGAGTTCGGTGAAACCATCACTTCGATGAATCTATTGAATATCTTTTAGGGAGCTGATGCTGGAATGATACACTTTAAGAATGCTTTTTCTGAAAGTGTACTAGAACAATATTGAGATAATACAGACAATGATATAGGGGATAGGAATTCTAATCAAATGCTCTGACCGAGACTCAGTTGATACACAACAACAGGGAATAACTTCTTACAGAAACAACTTATGTTTTAGTTCTTTTCTTTTTTGGCATTGTTGTCAAAGGGGGAGAAGACTACCAAAGTGGGAGAAGACTACCCAAGGGGGAGAAGACTAAAGGAGGAGAAGACCTAAGAAGAGTGAGAGGAGTCTGATGTATGGGGGAGAGCATTTCAGCACTTCAGAATCATAGCAATCCGAATTCTTAATCATCAAATCAATTGGTTTTGCCATCAATGCCAAAGGGGGAGATTGTTGGCAATATAACAAGGATATTGAGAAGGTTGTTGATGATTATGGACATAACTGATTAAAGATGTTTTACTGTCTTGATATTATTATTTTGTCATTGATGTCAAGAAATTGATTTTCTAATTCAATATGATGTTGCCATATCTTAAGAAATATGATATGAAGATCATAAAGAAGTCGGTAAAGACACAGGAAAGAATATGATGAATAAAGGGATAAGTTATTCAATGGGCAACTCTACCGAGTCAGACAATGATGAGATCTTGATGTTTTAGATTGTTTTAACATCATACATATGTTGTAAAATGTAAAGGTTAATACTACACTATGTTATCAGCCAAAGGACCTAGTTGGTAAACCCTAAGGAACCTAGTCGGTAAACCCTAAGGTTATCGCAGTCGGTTAATGAAGACAGAATGTCTACCGAGTAAAGTTTAGTATTCACGGAGTTGTAACCGAGCTATAACAGAATGCATTAAATGTTTACATGTGATATTTAATGAAAGAAGCTGCTGAGCTGGAGCGGATCAATGATTGGCAAGCCGTGGAAGAAGTTTGTTAACAAATCTAAGGCAATGGAAAGTTGGCAAGAAGATCTATAGCTCAGATTGAACCACATTACCCTAACACAAGTTCCAAGATGATTGTGCAAGTTCCGAGGCAGGGTAAAACATTTTTTAGATCGTAAGATACAATGAACCTGGACAAGATTGAAGATCTGATGGCTATGATTGATCATGGGAAATGTGATCAAGGAGATTAAGTGGTTAGATGATTGTTTATAAATAAGGAACTGTTGATAAACAGTGTATGCGGGCAAGTGCATGCATAGGGATACTACATAGTGATCACTGAGCACAGAAGCTTGAAGACCTATTGGAATAACAGAATATTGATACCCAACATATAGACAAGATTAGTTCTATGTCTAGATTGTGATTGAACAAATAAGAATCCGCTTTAGCATTTTAGATGTAAAGTTGCAGATAGATTGTATTACTATTAGCTTGTGAAATTAACAGAAAATCTCTTAACTGAGTGGACTTAACAGTATTATAAGTAAATCCTCTAACAAGGTGACATTCTAAATGAGTGTTTGAAATCCTTTGACAAGGTCACTTCTAACAAAGTGAAGATCCTAACAGATCTGAGGGAAATCCCTTAACCGGGTCACATCTAGCAATGTGTTTTGTAATCTTTAACAGGATTGGCTTTTAACCAAGCATACTCTAGAAGAGTATATTTCTTAGTGGGTCAGTAATCCCACAGTGGTTTTTCCCTATTTGGGTTTCCACGTTAAATCTGGTGTTATGAGGTTTATATAGTTCATATGCTTTTGAGTTTGCATGTTTGACAGTTTTATTCTAAGATTGATATATGTTACTGAGGTTGAATCTGATATTTTCATTGAGGATTAAGGTTGTATGATTCACCCCCCCCCCCCTCTCATCTTGTTGGCTATTGGATCTGTACTTATATTAAGTATCAGAACTATCACCACATATATCTGAATGAACAAGCTGAAGTGGGTGATGAGCCCTCCATGCATTTCCCTTTGGAAACTTTTCCCTTGCATGCTTTCCTTAGCACAACCTTCACAAACCTCCTCATGTTCCTGAACCTTGGGTAAACTAGAAACTAATGCATGCGAGGTTAGAAACTTCAAACTATGAAAATTTAAATGCCCATATCTGAGATGCCATAACCAACTTGAATCCTCATAAACCAAATTTGCCAAACTGTTGTTATGTTCACCAAACCTCAAGGGGAACATCCTATTTCTTTTCATAGGAACAACAATGATCACCCTATTATCCTTATTCTTATCATAGATAGTACAAGTCTTATTCTCAAAGACTACTTTATAATTTTTTTCACATAGCTGCCCAACACTTAACAAATTGTGCTTCAATTGTGGAGTATAATAAATAACATGAATACTCTTTATACCTTCTTTTGTTTGGACCTCCATAGCTCCTTTGGTAGCAACCTCCAATGATTTATCATCACCAAGCTAGATCTTGGATTTGAAACTTCCATCCTTTGTTGAGAACAACTTCTCATTCCCTATCATATGGTTAGAGCATCCAAAATCTAGGTACCTATTGACATGTATTTTGTACACTATCAAACACAGAATAAAATACCTAAAGGTACCTTATCCTCTCTTGAGTAAAGTTTCTGAATGCTGAAGATATCGTGAAAAGGATCAATCGGAGAAACTTCAAGGTTCTTGTATGTAGGGTCTCTACGTGTGGATAAGCTCTCTGTGGTATGATGTGATTTTGCTGGAATCACAAGGGGACTTACACTTGATGACTGAACTTCTGATTTGCTTTGAATATTGCTGGAACATAGGCTTTTACTGCCTTAGATTTGAAAAAAAGGAAAACAGACGAGGGCGAGGAAAGGATCTAATCCTAAAATTATCCTCCAATCTAGCGAGAAATTCGCCTCTCCAATAGCCTTCAAGATGAATTTCGCCCTCCTTAGTCTCCACACTTAGTAGAAATTTTCTCCACTCTAGCTAGATTTTGCACCTTCAATTAGCTCTCCAAATTTGCACTTGAAAGGAGGATTGAATGATTTGAATTGTGAAACAAACCCCTTCAATATATAGAGCGCTCACCCCTCTTCCCTCCAAGGTCGACTTGCCAACAAAAGGCTAAGAAAATAAATAAAATTGCAAAAAGGAGAGGCCAACTTGATAAAATAATAAGAATAAGCCCTCAAGCGCTCCATTTTTAATTTTAATTTCACAAAAATTAATTTTAAATGCCTTTATAATAAAAAATTTGATTTTTTGAGGCTCAAAATTAATTTATTAAATGCCAATGTGATTTAATTTTTTCAAATATTTCGAAGTTAGCAATTTGGCATCTAATGCAATTTTGGAGGATATTAGCACTCAAATATGGTAAAAAAATAATGAATGCCACTAACTTCGCCCTGGTCCCTTGGAGAGGGACAGGAGCGAACTTGCAACTTTGCTCTTGCATTCCTCAAAAACTTCATCTAGGCATCTAAATGACATTTTTAATTTGAATCTTGAGTTTAATTTCACTTGATCTCTAGGAGGGAAGTGCATTAGGACCTTTTTCGCCCTGGACCCTTGGAGAGGGACAGGAGCGATTTTTCACTTTTGGTCTTAATCCTTCACCTTAAATTTGTCAACTCTTCTTGTGGGCTAATTGATGATCTTTCACTTGTTCCATGCATGCTTAATTTTCTTTTTGCAAGGCAAAATAGGTGTTTTAAAGATTTTCGCCTTGGTCCTCCAGTGAGGGACGGTGGCGACTTTTGCATTTTAGCCTAGGATTATCAAACTTTGAAGTCAAATCTTTGTTCACCATGCTTTAGAAGACCTTTTCCATCCTTGCACAACCTTGCCTTAGCATAATCTTGGAGGGAAATTGTTGATTTTGTAAACATCGCCCTGGTCCTTCAGTGAGGGACAGGAGCACTTCTGAGTCTCTTGTACAAGTTCTTGATCGCTTCAATCTTCAAATTACTCTAAGGCATAGAACATCATTCCCCACTCCCTCTTGAGTCTTGGAAACGAAAATATCATCTCAAAATGTAAGGTAAATGGGCATACTTGGAAATTTCGCTCTGGACCCTTGGTGAGGGACAGGAGCGATTTTGCAAATTGTCATCAAAATTTGTAAATCTTGCATCTCAATTCCACCTTAAGGAATTTTAAACATTGCTTCAAACTTGCGCCTTGGCTTATATTTGTCCAAACTTGGAGAGAAGGGTTGGATATTAAGTTTTTCGCCCTGGTCCCTCAGAGAGGGACAGGAGTGATTTTGCAAATTCAAGCTTATCCGTCCTTTGTTAGCCCTCCAAATTATCTTCAACAGGTGAAACACACCTTCTTCCATTCATTTCAATCACAAAACTTATTTTATCCTTGCAAGAAAATTGCACCTTTAGAAAATCGCTCTGGACCTTCAGTGAGTGACAGGAGCGAAATTCGCTTTGGACCTCCTGAGAGGGTCAGGAGCGAAATTTGACTTTTTGAACTCTCTGACAGGATAAGTGACATTTCGTTCTATCCTTCTTCTTTCTTATACTTTAAGTTATATTCCATATATACTTTCAAGATGTTTGAGAGTGGTTTCAGACCTCCAGGAGCTATATTGCAAAATCTAATTTTTGGAGGTTTTTCAGTTTCCAAACTTAGTCAAATTTCAAGATCAGGACTTCCAGACTTAGCCAATTTTCAAGATCAGGACTCTCAAACTTAGCCAAATTTCAGGATCAGGACTCTCAGACTTAGCCAAATTTCAGGATCAGCACATTCTAGACTTCATCACTCACCAACTTGACCTAACTCAAGCAGAACCTGCTATCCAGGTGATCCCCTAGGCGACCCTCAAAATGCAAAGGCTAATTGACAAAACCCTAAAAGACCAAGAAAACAAACCCTAAAAATCAAAAAACAGGGGTCCCCATTTGCAATGGGGCGATGTGTGAAAATGTCACAACATCTAGCGCCACCTTGAATAAATGTTCCTGAAACATTTCAGAGATAAAGACTCAATCGACACCTAGAACCTCCGAAAAATTCAACCCAACTTATCAGGTGACTAGAAAGTGCACTCAAAGTGGAAGAAGAATCCCTAATCAGATCAAAATACTTAGTCTTTGACTACCCAGGTGTGTGCAAGTGTATTCATTCCTCTCGACAAGACAATTATGACCCTCAGGTTCCCTTGTGATTGGCTACGTAGTTTATCTGAACTTCAAAAGCATCCTGGATAGAGCCTCACTGCCAGCCAGACATCCATAGTCCCGACGAGGTTATCACCGCAAGCTCATGAAGATTGCTCCATTGCCAGCCAGGCGTCTATAGCCCCGATGGAGTTACTCGCATATTCCCCTTAGCCAATTTTGATATTTCATTTCATTTTTTTCTTCATTTTTCTCTTTCATTTTCTCATTTTTTCCTTTTGATATTGCTTTTTCATTCTGTCAATTCCTTTGGCTCATAAGCAGTGAAGCTTACTAGGGTTTGAGGATTGCGGTGGCACTGAAGTCAGATTTTAGATTTTTCACCAATCATAGCTTTGCTTGAAAACCATAATGACTCAGAGTCCATTAATGTGTGAAGATATAGTAATCAATAGATGTTGGCATCAAGATACAGAAAATGATTCCCTCCCAAGTCAAATACAGGTCCTAATCAGATGATAAAGCTGGAGAGGAACAACCTCGGATTCTTGGCACTTCATGAATAGATATCTAAGAAATGAGTCTAACATAAGATCCAGGATATTGCCAATGTGTGAGTAACAACACGAACGCCTTGCTCACAAGATGGAGGCTCCCACTCAAGAGACCTAAACTAAAGCAAACCGACCGACAAACCAGCCCAAAGCAAACTAAGCTAAAGCGCACACCAAAAGAAAACTATCTAAAGAAAGCAAACAACTAAACTACCTGAGCCACACTAGATCATGAGTCAAATGACTCAAGGCAAATTAAGAACAAGGCTCAAAAGACCTTTAACTAAAGACATGAAAAGAAAACCTACTCTAAACCTATATACAAGACTCCTAGACTCGACATGACTCAAAGAAGCAAAATATGTACATGACTTCACATGGTTTCTCAGGTTGTGCAACAGGAGCATGGCAAACATGATGGTTCTCAGTCGGGCAAATGCATCCTTAAATACAGAAAGGCAAACTCTCACCATGCATATCTCATACTCAGGCAAATTTTCACTCAAAACGATCAACTGAGGTAATTCGTTAGGAGCATGATCAATCCAAATGCAAGTTGTTTACCCAAAATCCCCATAATCAAAATCATAATAATTTTCAAGGCTAGGATTAAGGAAAGAGACAACCTAGCACATTTTAGGCTTAGACAGAATTGTATTGTCAGAAACGAGGTCACCAGCTGCTTCAGGAGGTCGCCATTGGTGATGAACTATTCCACGAGCATCCACAACATGTTGATCTTGATTAGGAAGTACCTCTTTAAACAAGCTCAACGCCCCTTTGAATAGCTCAACATTCTCTGTTTTCACTAAGATATCTTGCATAAACCAGGCATCTTCATGAAATTTTGACAGCATATCTTCAAAAACCAAGCACTCCCTGATGGATCGATCTTCAAACATCTCCTCTAGTTGATCAAAGATAATCTCAGGTGATGTCTCATCTTCAAGCATAGTCTCAGGAGGTCGGAGCTGATGATGGATCATATCACTCACAGTAACTTGCTTATCTAGGAAAAATTTTGGCAGTGATTCCACTTGTGTTTCCTCTACAAGATCTTTCAATGCTTCCTCAAATAGCATAATGGTGATGAAATCTTCAAGCGCCCCTTTGAATTGTTCTTCATACCTGGGCTCACTTATGATGATCTGTGATTCTTCATTCAATATCTCAGCTTGATTGTCTTCTTCAATGAGGCCATTTGAAAACTCCTGCAATTCAATCTCAAGGATCTCCTTTTGTAGCATAAGTGAGAATTCTTCAAGGAATGAGTCATCTTCTCCTTTGATTGCTTGTTCAACTCCTGGATCTTCCTTTATCACTGCTGGAGTATTCTCAACTGATTCTTCAACTTTTGTTTCATGGTATTCTTTTTCAGGTTCATGGCATGGCGAGCTATCCACTGTAACACATTTTTCCTCAGGTGCACTGGTATCGTCAATGTACAACTGATCCTTCTCACATTCAGATGTTGGAGCAATGTCTTGTTCATAGGTTCTCTTGAATTCGGCTGTGAGATGTGCACCTACCAAGATCTGTTCATGATGCACTCTTCCTTGGACAAAGTTGGCATTCCAAACTAGTTTCTGACTTGATTGATAGCCATTTCACATACCGAGCAAGTAAATTCAGAGTGAGGTGAGTTGTGAATTCTACACCACGATGGTAGCAATATGTTTTCTAAACGCATTTCACCATTCAAAATGAGCTGACTCTCGATCATCCACATGAAGCTTAGAAGAGGATCCTTCCTCTTTGGGACACTGAAGTTGTCTTCTTCCATTTCTGGCCTTGGGACATCCCAAAAGAAGATTTTTCCCTGCGTTGCCGATTCCATCCTTGATAAGTACTTCAAGCAATGCATTTCATCATGCTCCTTTGTCTCATGGACTCGACACTACCCTGGTCTTGCAAACTTAGACAATCTGCGTGGATAAAGTTGTGTATCTAATCTCCACCAAAGTTCAGGAAAATCAACTTGTTGCTCCTCATGAAACTGTTGTCGCTCCATTGAGAAATCTTTTCTTTTTTGATTTTTTGATTTTTCACTTTTTTTGGATTTTCTATTTTTCACTTTTTTTGGATTTTCTGGAATAAAAAGAGATCTTGAATATCTCCGATTCAACTTGAACGTTCAACTGGTTCTAGCTTGATTCCTTCTTGCATAAGTCCAACTGACGATCCAGCGATCACCTTCCTTTTCTTTCCTTTGCTTCAATTCTATCGAGCGTGGAGGAGGGTAAAAAGCTCTAGATAATTTCTTCAAATGCAATGTGACTTGACAAGATCAGACGTTCAAATGCTCAGCCCTCCTTCTAGCGCCAATTCTGTCATCTTGGTATATTTCCTTGTTTGTGGACCACTCAAATTGGAATCATTCAGCTTAAGCTTAACTTCAATTGTCGCTTCTTCATTGATATGCATCAGCCTGATGGTGTCTATGCCTGCAGTGATGATTTGAACATCATAAAGCTTTCCTTCGAAGATCACACTAACCTTGTGGAGATGGTATTGGGATGTCAAAACAAGACTTAGTTAGAATTTCATCAAAGATCATTCATTGCTCTTACACTCTTAGTGTTAGGATTAGATCCTTTCCTCACCCTCATCTTTTTTCCTTTTTTTCAAATCAAAGTTAGTAAGACTTGTGATTCCAACAAATCAGACATTTAGGTCATTGAGTGTAAGTCCCCTTGTGATTCCAACAAATCACATCATATCACTGGTGCTTGTCCACACGTAGAGATCCTACATCGAAGAACCTTGAAGTTTCTCCGATTGATCCTTTTTGCGATATCTTCAACATTCAGAAACTTTACTCAAGAGAGGATAAGGTACCTTTAGGTATTTTACTCTATGTTTGATAGTGTACAAAATACACGTCAACAGTACCAAACATCTTTACTAGTATTTTCACCCTTGGCATAAGATAAAAATAAGTGATCGGGAGGATTCTCACTACTTTCTTGAGCATAGTTAGCACTTTTACCTTCTTTTAATCTGCATTCTCTTTCAAAGTGGCCATACCTGTTACAATGGTAACATTGAACATTTCTCTTATCAAATTTGCCTCTACCTCTTCCTCTGAAACCACCTCTTCCTCTTGAGCCACCTCTACCTCTTCCTCTTCCTCTTGAAGAATTTTGGCTTTGCCTTTTACCTTGGCCTTGATTGATTTGTGAACTAGTGTTGCTTGCATCTTCAATTTTTGTGATTAGCAATTTAGAGGAAAATGCTTTCTCTACACCTTCAAAAGAATCTTTCAATCTTTTTTCATGAGACATCAGAGATCCAACTAGTTGATCAAACTGTAGTTTTGTCAAATCCTTGTTTTCTTCTATGATTATTGCTACATGATTCCATTTGGGTGTCAAAGATCTCAACACCTTTTTAATCAAAACTTCATTGCTTACAATTTCCCCAAGTTTAGCCATTTTATTGACCACATCTTTGACTCTAACACAATAATCACTTATACTTTCAGCTTCTTACATCTTCAAATTCTCAAGTTCTCCCTTCAATGTCTGAAGCTTGACCACTTTAATTTGATCACTACCCTCATAAGCTTCTTGTAGAGTCTTCCAGGCATCTTTGGCAGTTGTTGCTCCTAATATTCTTGGAAATAAGCTCTTATCAAGAGCTATTTGAATGTGAAACAAAGTTTGAGCATTCTTTTTCCTTACTTCCTTTCTTGCTATTCTTTCATTGGTTGTAAGGGCATTCCAATCAGCTAGCTCTTCAATAATCTCCCACAAATCTTTTTCAATAAAAAAGGTTAGCATCTTAAAGCACCAATAATCATAATCATTCCCATCAAATTCTGGAATGGGCATATGGTTAGAATTCGACATGATGAACTTTAACGAAATTCCAACAATAAAACTTTAACCCAAAACAATTTTACTTGCTCTGATACCACTTCTAGAATTTTGAACCTGACCTATCCTCTCTGAACCAACTGATTAGCAAACAATAACAACAAAAAAAATAAATTGCAAAAAGAAATCACAATTCAGGATATAAAAAACAAAGTGCCCTGTTTTTTGGAATTGCACACGCCAATTTCTTTTATTGAAGCTTAATTAAAAATTACATAGAGGTTGTATATATAAAGAATTTGCAGCCTAGAAGAATTAATAATAACTGCAGTTCTAAATATATTCCCAACATTGCATGGAAAGCTACTAAGACTCTCAAACTAAAAAACAAACTACTCCCTAAATTAAGAATACAATAAGTGCATGCACAACATGCTTTATTTACTAAAAACAAACTCATGCAAAAAACAAAACTAAAAATAGTCATAAGGATTAATTCATGCTGGAGTACATGCTTTATTTGCATGAATAAACAAAAATTGATTTAAACTAAAAATAGCTTATACATGGTGATGAATGGAAAGATTCATGTCCAAACTGGAGCTGCATGGAGCTGCATGCTAGAGCAGCATCAGTTATCAACATACTCCCTCTTAATGCTGAGAGGGCTCACAATCTTATCTCGTAATCCTATAAACTGAACTTTTGCAACTGCTTTGGTGAATATATCTGCTAAGACACCTTAGCACCTCTCATAAATAACTGCACCCAACTATCTCTCCTTATAAAATATAAAATTCACAAAACTTTGATTAGAAAACTACATCCAAATTTATAATGATTGACCCATGACTTATGTCGTGCCTCCATATCAACTTCAAAGTTTTTGGCATCATGTTCCTTTGGCCGTGGCAATTTCTGAACGGCTTACACTAAAGTTGAATCACCTTTTCGGAATGAGTCCTCCAACCAGTCGGTAGACTAGTTATTTGAGTCAATTTAGGCAACTCATCTGTAAACCACTTTGCCTTTCCCTCCGTCAAAATAGATACACTCGCTGCACTTTATTTAGTCTTTTCTATCTTACAATTTCATGACATTAAATGCAACGATACATATTCAGTACCAAATTCGAGTCTACAGTCGTTGCTGAAACTAGGTCATAAATTTAGCGCGTAGAGAATTGACAAAAAAACAATGGTTTCCCAAAATCTTTTGGTAATTTACGATGCCTCTTCGTTCTACGTAGCATACACGACGAGTTACGTATCTGCTACGACTAAGGTATGAACGAAATCTTAATAAGAAAAGAAAGCATGGTTGTTAATGTGTACTAGCTACTGCTACAGTACTAAATAACATGACAAGGAAATGTACCAAACCATTATCATGTTTACTAGAATTGAGATTTAGTTTAGATAATATTCTAAAATAGACGATGTTAAGTTTGTTTGTAATTGTTATAAAAATTATAATCAAATTTAATATGTTAATTATATCTTGTCCGATTAATTCTTATTTATCTTGAGGTTAATCATTTTTAAGAATCTTATTGTATTAGTTAGAAATGTTTTGAAGGATTTTTTCATGTTTTCTTTTAGTGAATCAATCCCAACAAGTACACAAGCTCCTTAACCAATCCAATCATTGATTTATTAGATCAACTGCTTGCCCTTCTTCTTAGTTAATTGTGCTGCCTAACTATCATCTAAATGGTTGGACAATTGCTCCTAACACTCAACTTTAATGGTGATCTTCGATCCCATCAAGTGACAAAGGTTTGCCAAGGGAAGAAATAAGGAGCAAGAACCACTAAATTTGAATCTAGAATTAACTTCTACCAAACACTCAACTCTAAAGGTGATCTTCAATCCCATCAAGTGACAAAGGTTTGCCAAGGGGAGAAATAAAGAGCAAGTACCACTAAATTTGAATCCACAATTAACTTCTACCAAACCAATGTTCATTCATAGGTTAGTAAATGATGTTAATCAACCACTATGGTTTGAAAAGCAAGAGAGTTAGACTTTTGAATATTAATAATTTCTTCAACACTAGTAAGATGTAATTTGTGTCCACGTCTATAACTTAAAATAAAATTGTTAATGAATAATATTCCACCTTTTAATGGGAACGATCAATATTTGACAGAGACTTTGATTGCTGAAATTATTGATTCATTTAACAATATGACTACACCTTTTGAAATATAGGAATAACTATGTATAAAAATATTCATAAATATTTGACCAAGTTCAATAGAATTTTAATGAATATTTGAAACCTGATGTAATTAATGCATGAGATCAAAGTGCAATGGATACCTAAGTAGCAGATTGAGTACATGAAAGATAGGACTTCAATGTTGTTTATGTAAGAAACATATGTAATTATTGTGACTAATGCATCTTTAGAATTATGATAGAGATATTCTGCATTTATTTCAATTGTAATGTATAATCGTAATATCTTAGTGAGTGATAGTCACTTGTAATAATAATAATAATCCTGGAATGATGTCCTTTTATAATCACAATTCATGAGCATACAATTTAAACTTTTTGGGGCCTGAATAAAATTGAATTAATTTGAGAAAACAGAAGCATTTAGTTGCAAACAAATTGCTGTCCAGATTTTAAAACGATTGGTAACAAATTTTCATCAATTTCTTTGCTAAATTGCAACATCACAAATGAACCCCAAATCTATTTATTCAAAAATGACTGGTACAATGCAAGTGCTGCTAAGTCTAACCCCTAGATTTTGGCTGGATGTTCAGCTATATTTACAATAACTACATTACAACGTAGATTTGGGCATACTTATGGTTGAGCTCAATGGCCTAGAAGGTATGTGGAAGTGGTTGGTTGATCTGCAGAAATAGAGGAAGAAAATACAGCCATCTCCTGTGAGGAAGTGGTGAAAGGTGGAGGACAATCTGATCTTGAAAACATTATCTCAGAGAAGAAACCCTGTTGAAAAGGGGAATAAACTGGTACAGGCATTTTAGGAGGAAGATGGGGCAGTGGGGCTTCAAAGTTTAAGATCTGAAGCACCTGTCTCATTTTAGGTCTCACCGCATGATCAGGGTAAGAGCACCACAATCCAATTAGCATGAGCTGCTCCAATTCTTCTCTGTTAAACTCTCCATTTAAACCAGCATCTGCTGCATCCAATAATCTCCCTTTCCCATACAAATCCCACACCCACTCCACAAGCCGCATGTTGCAATCTTCCGAGATGAAACTAATCACCTTCTTTCCGCAAGCAATTTCCAGAGCAACTGCACCGAAACTGAAGACATCTGATTCTGCACTGGCTTTTCCTGTGATTGCACATTCTGGAGCAATGTATCCCAACGTCCCTGCTAGTGTGGTTGTCTGTGACCACCTATCATCGTTCACCAGGCGAGCCAATCCGAAGTCTCCCAGCTTTGCATTGAAGTGAGAATCCAGCATAATATTGCTGCACTTAACATCTCTGTGCACAACACGTTGGTCCCATAGCTCATGGAGATAAAACAGAGCAGAAGCAATGTCACAAGCAATCCTATGCCTGCGCGCCCAACCCAGCTCTCCTCTTCTTTTCCCAAAAAGAAAATTATCCAGACTCCCATTGGGCATGTATTCGTAAACCAAGAGGAGTTCTCCTTTCTCATGGCACCATCCCAACAGCTGCACCAGATTCCTATGTCTCAGACGAGTAATCGTATTTATTTCTGCAATATATTCCTTCTTCCCCTGGTTGGAGCCCTCAGACATGCGTTTCACTGCCACAATTTCACTTGTTTTCAACAGCACCCCTTTGTACACATCGCCAAAACCCCCACGCCCAAGTTTCCGTTTTTCGCTGAACTTCATTGTGGCTGTTTTCAACTGTCTGTATGTAAATCTGCGGTAACCTTGAACATCGTCACACTGCCTATTTATCTGCTCATCCATCTGCTTTGAAGCTCGGTTCCTTCTAATGTAAACCCAACAAAGAAGAGCGCACAACAGGATGGCTGCAACGAAAGAGACAGAAACAATTACAAGCACCCATTTCAACCAATTCCTTTTCTTACCAGAGAAACATACGCTACTGAAGCTCCATGAAATCAACTGATGAGTCTCCGTTGAGCTGTAAGAGACAGCTGAGAAGCCAATCATAACATCTCGAGGCAAAAATGCCCTCAAATCTATATCATATGACAAAAGAGGATTGTTGCCCTCTGGTTTTACGCCATTTGAGCTATTTGAGAGAAAAATTAGCAGCTTATTTTGTTCGCCATCATAGTCAATCCAGGCATCCCAGATTTCTCCATCATTCATAGATTGCTTTACTGCCACACTTTGAGCAGAAACAATAGTGTGGACGTCAATTCCCACATGGTTATCTCTAAGTGTATCCCAAGCATTCATATACGTGTCGAATTCAACAGCCACAACCTGATTAGAGGTTTTGCCCTCATTGATGTCATGGCCATCTTTTTCGTTGTGACTAAAAAGCCCTAGGCCTCCTCCATCTGATTTGTAGGGAATGTGTTCACCCCACTCTGGAGATGCAAAGAAAAAAGCCAATCCCTCGCCGTGCGGATGAGCGCCTTGTTTCATGAGGAATTGAAAATGTGTTGTGAAATTTGCATTCCATAGGGAAATTGTCTGTTTGTAAACAACTCTTCCTAGGCTCGACGTTACGTTGTAACCGTTCAGTCTGCTTATGTTGGTGAGTCCGATTTCGTTTCCAGAAACAATGGCGTCCCCCAGAAAATCAAGTAGATTTGCAGAGGACTCATTGAATTTGTTGAAATCAATGTAAAGCTTATCTGCTGCATGACCTGAAACATATAATGCCAGAAAATATATCACTGTATATGATAAGGAAATGGGAACAGCTCTTGTGTGATTGATACCCATTATGCACTGACAATAATGCAGGAGATCAAACAAAATAGTTTTAACAACAATCTAACCGGTTTCTAGAAAACCAGAAACATCCATTCTCTCGGAAGCGAATACTTCTCTGTGGTATCATATATCTCATGTCCGCAACATTTTGCAGGTCTTTTCCCTGATTTAATCGCAGTCAAATCAGTTTTGTTTGAAGAGTTACGCCGTGATTTATGCATATAGTGAGAAATTATCGATTACGGGTGCTCTTGAGCGTCTTCATCCATTCGCCTCAAGAATTCTTATCTTCATTTTGTCCATATTCGGAATGGAGGTAATGTATTGTAATGGTCATGATTGCAGTGTCTTCTACGGAATAATTAAATTATAATATAATAATTGCATGTGAGATTAGTTTATGATATCTTGTAGCCGGCTTTGTTTCTTTCATCGTTGATTTTAAATTCATATTTTAAACTTTTAAATGTATTTTTCATCATTGTCAATCAAATTCAAAGACGTAGAATTGACTTGCATGACATTTAAACCATTCATGTGAATTTTTCAATTTTTTTAATTTAAAATTTCAAAATTTAAGTTTATCAATCAACGAACATTTCATTACACATTGTGAATCAATTTAGCATATGTTGATTCATGACTTTTAAACTATTGATGTGAATTTTTCAAATTTTTAAATTTTAAATTTTATAATTTAAGTTTATCAATCGATGAACACTTCATTACACATTGTGAATCAATTTAGCATATGTTCATTTATGGGCCTAGATGTCATATTTAAGGACAATCGTTCACATATTTGTATCATATAGATGTTATCAATAAGAATTTTAAGGGTTGATTGGTTAAGCATTTATAAGAGTATTATAGCAAAATATATTAGAGTACACTATCATAGGTCAATTGCAAACCTGCTTGTTATTTCTAGATCTTTTGTTTAGAGCTGTAAAGTCAATCCATAAGAGGTTTAAATACGGAGAACTTCACACATATGCTGTAATAAATTTCTTAAATGAAATAACAAAAACAACCCATCCTTACAACAAGCAAACATAAAAATTAAGGGCGAACATGTTCCATACTATAATGGATTATCATATCATTACTCTAAGTTACATGATCAATTTCACACATTAGATCAATTCCTCATATGTGGAGATTAGTTTCATAGTTGTTGTTGGTGTAAATAAACATTCATTATGAATATTATTATACTTTACTTAAGTTAACTTAGGATAATACATCTCTTCATAGTTTGGATTTGAGACACTTAGGGAAGTGTGCACATAGGGATAAAGCTTGTAGGAGAAATTCCACCTTTTGTGGTCTTATTTTGTTGTTACACTCCATTTTCGGTGGATCATCTACCTCTTGTGGAATATTATATTATTTCTCCTACCTACCACTAGTATTTCGTACCTACCCTTGTTTCTCATTGAGCCACATGTCATGATTGTGTGCTCGTACATCCATATGGCCTTACCTATATAAGCAAGCCTATATTCATTGTATTGGTGAATCCAATTGATCATTTGCTTATTGATGAGAATATAGTTTGTTCTTGTCATCCTATTGTCTCTTTTTTTATGCTTTTCATTGTGCCCTTGATCTTGGCAAAATCTAACATGGTATCAGAGCCATTGGGGCTTCATTGATTGTTTTTGGAGACATCATGGAAGGCTTCTATTTTCAGATCTTAGGGACTGCGTTTTTTGGAGGCATCTTAGAGCGTTTTTGACCTCACCATTGCGTCCGAGAGGCCGTTTCCATAAAAATTGAGTATAAATTCAACATGTTTTGGCAAAAATAGATTTTTGGGTGTGGAGGAAATTTTCTGCCTAATTCGGGCGGAATAGTACGGAATTTTCTGAATTTTTTCAAAAAAAAAAAAAAAATTTCTGAAAATTATTTTTTTTTTGAAAATTATTTTTGGATCCGTACCTTTTGTCCAGTCAGCTTTTGCCCAATCAGCAGCGCACAGTCAGTAGCACCCAACCAGTGCCCAGTCAGCGCCTAGTCAACATTTTCTTTGGAAATTTTTTGACCCTTCTCCGTTGAGCAGTTTGAATTTTTGGGTCAACTTTGGAGGCCCATAACTTGCTCAATTTTGCTCCTTTTTGGGTGCAATATTTTTTGATTTGGGCTCATTTTTCATGCTCTACGCAGTGGTGTGGTTATTTTCTGATTTTGGTACATAGTTTTTTCAAGATTTTCAGATTCTCTCAGCTGTACCTGTCCAATCCTCAATTCTACAACTTGAAAGGCCTCGTTTGAGTTCATACGACCTCCTTTTCAGGTGCCTTTTTTTTGAAAGTGCATGTTTTTTCATCTACTTTCATAATCTATGATAATATTTCAGAGATTTTAAATGGAAATTGTACTTTCATATATTGATCTTATTTGACCTATTTGGTACTTGTAAATTGCTTGGATCTTAGTTTAGATTTCTTGAATTATTAGTTTGAGTCTCTTTTGGCCTTATTGAAGCAACTGTCAAATTGAAATCAGAAGTCCACTTTGCCATTTTTTGCAAGTGGTCCATTGCAGATGCATGCCAAATCATAACTTTTGGGGGGGGGGGGTCTTTGATTGAGTGAATTTGGGGGGGTTTCTTGTGTGATTGTGTCTCTCTTTCCTTGTGCTCTTTCATTTTTATTGCAACGAGACCTCATAAATTTCCACCTTTAACTCCACATAATTATGCATCATGGAAAATTAAAGTATGGAGCAAATTAATAGAAAAAGGTCTCATGCATTCATAGATTCAACAATAACAGCACCACCTGATCCTAATTCTCAATTAGAATGGCTCACTAAGAATTGCATGGCTCTTGGAACTTTGTGCAAGTATGTGTCAGATGACTTCATCTTTCATATTGAAAAGTGTACTACAATCAAAGATGCTTGGGATATGTTTCAGAAATTGTATGGTCAAGTTGATGAAACCAAAGGTTATAAGATTGACAATGAGCTCACCAGCTTGGATCCCAAGAGTTTTGATACAATCCAAGATTATGTCACCAAAGCAAATGAGCTAAGAGCAAAGCTTAAGGATTGTGAAATTGACAAAAAGGATGCTCAGTTGATATTCAATTTGTTAGACAAACTTGCACCAGAATATGCAGCATTTGTGTCTAGCTTCCAAACTCATCGTTTGACAGTGGGGAGTTCCTATGTTATGCCTTCATTTGATGCTTTCACAGAAGTGTTGATATTGGAACAATCTAAGTTGCTGAACATGGGGCTTCTCAAGTCTTCAAAGTCCTAGGCTTTGGTGGCTAATCAAGGGAATCAAGGAAGTCAAGGCAAAGATTCCAACAAGAAGAAGAAGCACTCCAAGTCTAAGCCACAACAGGAAAAAGGACAATCATCCTCTCCATCACAAGATGATTTTTCATCCTCTTCCAAGAAGGGGACACCACCTAAGAAGGATAAACCAACTTGTGCATATTGCAAGAAGTATGGTCATGATGAGCATCGATGCCACACAAAGCAAGTTGATGAGTTAACTAATCTTCTTAAGAAAAACAACATCAACTTGCCATCCACCTACACAAAGAAGGATTCATCTCCTTCCTCTTCCTCACATTCTAAGGGAAAAGGGCAAGCATTTGTGGCTACAACAGGTTCTTCACAACAATGGATACTTAACTCGGATGCCTCATATCACATGGGTTCTACAAAGGAGCAGTTTTCTTCATTGGAGCCATCTAAGGTACCTCACATTTACATAGGTGATGATACACAAGTAGAGGTTGAAGGGAAAGGTTCAGTTGACATGGATGATGGAACATTTGAGAATGTTCTCTATGTTCCTAACTTGTCTACCAACCTTCTCTCTATCTACCAAATCGCTCACTATGGGAATGGGAAAAAGGTTGAGTTTACACCAAATTCAATTGTGGTAAAGGAACTTGATGATGATGCCTTGGTAGCAGTGGGACAAGTAAATGACAACTCAAGGCTTTATTCATTCTCCCACTTTGTACCAATTTCTCCTTCTAGAGCCTTTCTTACTCATTCAAATTCTGAAAGTAAGCTATGGCATGAGCGGTTTGGTCACCTCAACTATAGCTATCTTCAGCAGCTCAGCACTAAAGACATGGTCACAGGTCTACCTCAAATTAGTTTTTCAGAGGGTGTATGTTCAAGTTGTTCCATGGGCAAGCATCCCAAGGAGAAGTTTGATAAGGGGAGAGCTTGGAGAGTCTTGGAAGTTCTTCAACTTGTTCACAGCGATGTAGTAGGTCCATTTCTAGCACCTTCATTTAGCAAGGCCCGCTATGTCCTCACCTTCATTGATGACTACTTGCGCTTCACTTGGGTCTACTTTCTCATTCATAAGAGTGAAGTATTTGACAGATTTTAGAACTTCAAGACTCGTGTGGAGAAGCAATCCGAGAAAGTGGTCAAGATTCTTCGTACAGATAATGGAATGGAATATGTGAACAAGAGACTTGAGGATTTTTGTACATTTGAGGGGATTGATCTTCAACATTCTATTGCATACACTCCACAGCAAAACGGAGTTGCAGAATGCAAGAATAGAACTCTCAAAGAAATGGCTAGCTGTATGATACATGGACATTCTCTTGAGCCCAATTTTTGGGCAGAGTCTATCAGTTGTGCCACACACATCTAGAATCGGGTTCCTCACAAAGCTTTGCAAGGTATTACTCCTTTCGAGGCTTGGGCTGGTAGGAAACCAATTGTGAGACATTTTAGAGTCTTTGGGTTTCCAGCATGGGCTTGCATACCTCCGCAGAAATGTAAGGCATTGGAACCTCAGAGTCAGCCTTGCATATTTGTTGGATATCTTGAGGGTGTTAAGGCATATAGATTGATGGATCCTGAGACACATGAGGTGTTCATTGAGAGGAGTGTTCACTTTGAGGAAAGCTCTCCTAGCTTAGCCTCTCTACCTCTTCCACCTCTCTCCATTGTGGATAGTGATACTAGTGATTCAAATGATGGGACTCCTTCAACTCCAACTCGCAGGGTTACACCTCCGCAGGGTCCACTTGTAGTTGAGGAGCCTCGTTCTCCACCTCCACCTAGACCTCGTTGGGCTTGACAAACACTTGAGTTTGCGGGTTCTCTTGTTGGGGATCCTTCAGATATATAGAGGACTCGATCACAGCATTAGGATCTACCACATGCACTCATTGCTACTGCTTCCAATCCACGGATATTTAGGGAAGCATCAGGGGTTCCTGAGTGGGACCGAGCTATGGAGGAAGAGTATAGTTCCTTGATGAGGAACAACACATGGGATTTAGTCCATCTCCCTAAGGGGAGAAAGATGGTTCGATGTAAGTGGATCTATCGGACCAAGTATGCCACGGATGGTAGTGTGGATAAGTATAAGGCTTGACTTGTTGCGAAAGGTTTCTCTCAGGTTGAAGGTGTTGACTATACTAAGACCTTTGCGCCCGTAGCCAAGATGAACTCCATCTGCTTGACACTTGCTATTGCTGCAGCTCATGGTTGGGTTGTACATCAAATGGATGTGAAGAGTGCTTTTCTTCATGGTGATCTTGATGAGGAGATTTATATGGAGCAGCCACAGGGTTTCATCTAGGATACTTCCTTGGTTTGCAGACTAAGGAAATCTTTTTATGACCTTAAGCAGGTCCCTAGGGCTTGGTATGCCAAGATGGATTCCTTTCTTCTCTCAGTCGAGTTCATCAGGTGTCATTCTGATCCGAATGTCTACATTTTGCGACAGGATGACTCTCACTTGATACTTGTGCTCTATGTTGATGATTTGATCATTACAGGGAGTACCGCATCCATCATTAGCATGGTCAAATCTATTTTGCATGACAGATTTGCTATGATTGACTTGGGTCTTTTGTACTACTTTCTCGGGATAGACATTTCACAGTCACCTTCCGGGATTACACTATCGCAGCCCAAGTATTCTCTTGATCTACTTGCACGCTTTCATATGGCTGATTGTAAGCCTTCACCGACTCCCTTTCTTTCAAGAGCCAAGCTTGAGGCTCAGTGTTCTTCTCCACCAGTTGATGCCACTTTGTATCATCAGCTTGTGGGTAGTCTCATCTACTTGACCCATACACACCCTGATATTTCATTTGCAGTTGGCATGGTTTCCCGCTTCATGCAGGAACCACATGAGCTTCATTGGAAAGCCGCCAAACTCATCCTTCATTACATCCAGCGTACACATCACTATGGGATTCACTATGCAATAGGCACATGACTTCGCTTGGTTGGTTACACAGACTCCGATTGGGCTGGCGATCTTGATGATCGTAAGTCTACTTTAGGTTACAATTTTCACCTTGGTTCAGGCCCCATTTATTGGCAGAGTAAGAAGCAGCATGCTATTGCTCTCTCTTCGACTGAGGCTGAGTATCGAGGAGTTGTTAACACAACGATTGAGACCATTTGGCTTCGGCAGATTCTCACAGAGTTTGGGTTCACTACTCCACGATCGACAGTTCTACATGGTGACAATCATAGTGCTATTGCAATCTCAAAGAACCCGGTCCAGTATCAACAAACCAAACACATCGAGATCCATATGCACTATATTCGAGAGCTGATTTAGGAGCAGGTCATTGATTTGCAGTATTGTCCTACAGTAGAGCAGGTTGCTGACATATTCACCAAACCTTTCACCGAGAGTAAATTCCAACAGTTGTGAGCTCTCTTGGGGGTGTGGGATGTGTCATTAGGGGGGGTCAGCTGACTTCTCCTTCCTCTCTTATGGGGGGGACTTTTTCCTCTTTGAGGTTTTGTCCTTCTTCTTTGAGAGTCTTTTGTACTTTCATCTCTCTTTTGGGGGGAGTTTTTTCCCACTGGGTTTTCTCCCTTTCTCCATTTGTGAGAGATTGCATTGCATAGTTTTTCTTGCATTTGCATATTGTACATGGGTACCTATCATGGCCTAGTAGCTGGGACCCATCTTGCATTGTTGACTTGAGTCTTCATTCCCCTAAGTTGCACTTAAGGGGGGGTGTTGGTGTAAATAAATATTCATTATGAATATTATTACACTTTACTTAAGTTAACTTAGGATAATGTATCTCTTTGTAGTTTGGATTTGAGACACTTAGAGAAGTGTGCACATAGGGATAAAGCTTGTAGGAGAAATTCCACCTTTTGTGGTCTTATTTTGTTGTTACACTCCACATTTGGTGGGTCATCAACCTCTTGTGGAGTATTATATTATTTCTCCTACCTACCCCTAATATTTCTTACCTACCCTTGTTCCTCATTGAGCCACATGTCATAATTGTGTGCTCGTACATCCATATGGCCTTGCCTATATAAGCACGCCTATATTCATTGTATTGGTGAATCCAGTTGATCATTTGCTTATTGATGAGAATACAGTTTGTTCTTGTCATTCTATTGTCCCTTTTTTTATGCTTTTCATTGTGTCCTTGATCTTGGCAAAATCTCACAGTTGTGGATCAAAACCAAGACAACATATAGTTATCTTTTAAATTTTGAGATTCATTGCCATAGTTGTTGGTGGTCCATGTTGTATCCTACAATATTAGACAATGCATGACAAATCCAATCCTAGGGACATAGGTTGGTTCAAGTTGAAAAGAAAATAGATTTCATCAAACCATAAGTAACTTTGGGCCTATTAACAAGAGTGGTAGCTCTTTTTTGTAGATCTAGCTCCATCAGGCCAAGAAGAGTACTTCAATAGAATTTAAAACTAATAATTAAAGAGAAATGAAAAGAAAATTAGGTCATACAACTTAGGCACACCCACTATATAAGGATATCTTATAAGGGAAAGTATTTTTCACTAATAACCCTTTCATTAGCTTACTAGTTTTGTAGACGGAAGCATCTCTTATTAGAAAATTAACATCAAGATGTTCAATAAACCAATGGTGAAAAAGAAAATTTATATCATCAACATGACCTTGGTGTAATATTCTAATATTGCACATATTAACTGAAGTTAATTAGAGAGTCCTTTCTTAGTTGTAATTCTTATCTATAGATTATTTCCATTTCTAAAAATAGCGTTGCTTAGGTCCAATAATGCTTGCATGGAATTTCATGTTGTAATGCCTTGTTTGAAGCACCAAAGTAAAACTTGACAAAACATTTTCCTTTTCGAAATGTAACAAAAACATACCACAAGACCACCTATATGATGACACCATATTGTACTTGCACTACAATGTGGACATAAGTATTGCATAGATGATACATACAAAACTAAGTCAAAGGATCAAACTCACCAATATACAAGCATGGTTGTATCTGGTAGCACCTCAAAATTTTGAGTTGAATTGCCCCATTCTCCTCCTGGTGCGATTTCTACATTGGATTCTATTTTCCCTTAAAGCCTAAACCCTTGGTGGTCATTTCCTTTCGTTCTTCTTAGCCTGAGTTATATTTTTAGGTTGATCGATGGTAGAGAGTTTCTGATTTTAAGTAATAACTTGAAGTCATGTCGATCTCGTCCATCACCGACCCCTTCAACCTGGTGACTTGTCTGCCCAGTTAGTATCTTTTCATAAGTCTAGATGATAATCTTTCTTTAATCCCTTGGAGATGAAATCAACGATCTGCAAAGCCCCGAGGCTCTCTGGTATGTCAGAACCATCAAGCACACGGGAGCATGTAGACCGTCTAGAAATGGGCTCGTTGGAAGCTGGAGACACATCAGTGCATGTTGGAGCCTTCTCATTGGAGTGGGGCCTTAGGAAGCCAAAGGTATCAGAACCTAGTCACGCCCCCTATGTCCTATAGTGGTGACATGTGTCTAGGTGGAGCCCAATGCAAAGCAAAGGTTAGTGAAGATTTATAAAGAGCTTTATATTTTGATCATAGCAGTTCATTCCTGTGGGACTGTTGCTGATATATGGTGCATATTCAAAAGTATTAAACAGTTACACGTATGAATAATCCTCGCACAAGAATGAGGATCAATGGCGAAGTGACTATAATAGCTGTGGTGATAACCGTTGCGAGCCACTATAAGCATCTATGGGACCATTTCATTCCACTAAACTACTTTCATTTGACAGAATTGTCTAAATTGAGCTCTGAGCGAAGTTGCAAAGGTAATTAGGGTTTTCATAGGCAACATAGACTTGAGCATAATTCAACTGGTGAGTTTGTCAAATTCTTAGCTCTCATATGTGATTATGGTCTAAATTGCATGTTCAATTAAAGTGTGAATAGTGAAAGTAAGTTGGACAGTGCTCAAGTAATTTCTGTAGTACCAGAGTCGTAGGGTGTAAGTTCCTAGGCATTCAAAATGAGTAGAAAGCTTCCAATGAAGACTGATGAAGACTTGATCAAGCAATTGCAAGGAAAACTTCGCCATATCTAGTGTGTCGCCCAAGAGATCCGAAGGATAGGCTGCTTGATAGTTTAGATGGTGTCAAGAATGCCAAGGTTCTAGAAGTAGGATGGGATTTGTTTCAACACTGGTATCAGAAGAGAGGTTTGAAGATTCCTATGAGGAATGGGTGGGAGCTTGGTTGGGCAAGCTCATTGCGCCAAATTTCTTTGTTGATGCTAATTCCATGAACATTATGGTGCAAATATATGATGTTAGATGAACGACCATTGTCACTACAGTTGGGCAGGGTATGATTAATATCAACAAGTTTCACATCTCAGATTGTTTCGGTTTGAATAGTGCAAAATTGTCAACAATTGACTTGAGAGAGCTAGAGGAGAATCACAAAGTTCATGACAATTTGTACACCATACCTTTCAAAAGAAGTCTAATGATCAACCAACGAAAGAATATTAATAGAGGAGAAGTTAAGTGGTCTCCTTCAGAGTAAGATTTCATCAAACACAATTTGATGGTGCAGCTAGAGGTAATCCAAGTATTTCAGGCATTGGTTGTGTTGTTAGAAACCAAGCAGGTATCATCATTTCAAAAATTGCATCAAAGATACCATTTGCCATCAATAATATGGTAAAAGCAAAATTCTTATTAGCAGGTCTCAAATTGGGAACATCCCTGAAAATCCTGAATCTAATTATTGGAGGGGATTCTTTATACATTATATCAGCGTTAAAAAAAGTTTCAAAAACTCAAATTAGCGAATCAATTGTGTTGTAGGAAGCATGGCACATTATCACCTTGTTCTCAAAGTACCAGATTCTTCACTATTAGAGAGAAACGAATGGGATGAGTGATTTCCTTACAAATGTTGGATGTCGACTTTCCAATGTAGAATCTATTTACATTGAATGAAGCCTTCATGAATATGCCTGAAGTGGCTTCAATTATTAAGAAATAATCAACCAATAAATTTTTTATCTAATGTTTGAGTTTTAATGTGCAGGCATTCTAAATAATTATATATGTGGAATGTATTTCACAGGCCTTTCGTTTTATTATTCTTCAGTGGAAATTTCGATTTTCTTTCCACATTATTATTAGACCACCACAGAACAAATTGCCCAGTATAATTTGAATCATTATCATTATACATTCAGGCCATGCCATATTCTTCATAGTACATTTTCATTCAAGGATATAATTCAAATCACATTTCTATTTGTCTCGCATGTGTGGTAAGGGTTTAGAGTGATTACTTCTAATGATGCACACTACCTTAGCACTTCCATTCATAAATGTACGACACACAATTTTTATTCAAATTCATGCAAACAACTAGAATGAGGGGATTTTGAGATTTTTGCAAAAGCTATCTTCATTCTATTTAATGCACCTAGCTTGTCACTCATCTCAATCTGCATTTACACTTCACAAAGCTCTAAGTTTTTTCTCCTGCCCGGTAGAGGTGCTAGGTATGTATCAGTGCATGGTGTCAATAGCAATTCACCCATAGAATCACCGCCTGTCGATTCCCATCAAGAAATGGGAATTCCCTGTTTCTGGACCCTTCACAATAACTCACATGTAGAAGATTTCTGTTTGGGACTGCAACAAGGTGGAATGAGCATTCAAGAAAATTGTTGGATAAGAATTTTTGGATGCGACTGCCCCATGGAGCCATTACCCATCTCAGGTGATCTCCATTCTATTAGCAAATTGCTTTGATCTATTGCGAATTATGGTTCTCTAGTACTCATTGCAATCCAATATGTCAAGGGTGAATACATTAATGGGGAAATGCTGGAGATTGCAGTTGAAAAATATAACTTTTGTACAGGTGAGCATGAATAGGTCTATTTCCTCGGTTCTATCATAAAAAAAGAGACAGTTCATAAAAATGTATGAGGCTATCAAAAAGAGCTTCAAATCCGAAGATTGCAAATGATTTGAGCACCAATTGTCTTTCTATGGTGATCTCCTCACCCAGCCAATAGCCAACCACTTCTTAGAAGTATTCTATACTCTACACTGTCTCTTGCTCGACAAGCCACATTTGAAGCTAGTGAAAGGGTATGCTTAACTTGTCCCAGTTCTATCAAACCCTCTAGCAAGCTTAGTAGCGCTGGTGAAGGCACCATAAGACATCTCGGCCAAGGCAACATTAGAAGGTAATGAAGATGGAGGAAATATGGAAATAGAGGAAATTCGGGGAAATGACTTTGATGCTTGGAAACATGTTAGTACTTGATGTATTTTTTTTAAGCTACGATATATCTCAGTTTTGTCTCGCCTTTGTCAGTCTACAAAATACTATACCATGCAGTGTAAAATTTTATCTAAACCTGCATTTGAGGATCTAGTTGAAAAATAAGAGCACAACTTACAGTATAACAAAAGAGAAAATTGAGAGCAGAATAAGAACAAAACTCTTTCATTTATTTACAATGAAGGAATTACAAAATATATAGCCTCTGTGAAAGTATAAAACAGAGGAAAGGAAGGAATAAAACTACTTAAAATATAAAAATCAGAATTAAAACTGATCTTCCTTGGTTAATTTAAAAAACAAGCAACAACTGCAATAAAACAACTTGCACACTTATAATCCAAAAAACATGGATTAAAGTTGAATTGCTATCTTGTAGATTACGCTAACTCCCCCCCTTAAGTCTAACTAAGGAGACTAAAGACTAGAGAGGAAAAGAGGAAAGAGGAAAGAGGGAAAACCCAATGGGAATGAACACCCCCCTCAAAATAAACACTAACTTTGAATGACAACTTTTATGCTGCAACATCCTTCACCCCAAGAAGGTGTCGTAAAAAGTGAAAATGAAAAGATAGGACCCATTTGTGCCTTCACAAAGAAGAGAAAGAATGTCAATACAAAATATAGCATGGCGAATGATGTAGTAGGTTCCTCTACAACAAATGATGCCTCTTCCTTTTGGAAGATAGAAACCTCGAGCTGTCAAACTATTGAATTCCCCCTCAAGGGAGATGTGTGAAGGAATCAAGGTGAATGGTTTTTGAAAATAATTATATTTCTCCAATTTGATGCTAAATTGAGACTTTACCATACAAGATTCAAGAACAGTGTCCACTGAAGTGTGAGATTTGTTTGGATGTGAATCAGGATGTGTCAAGATAGTAGCATGGAGTGGCTGGGAGAGGACAAGAGAATCCAAACCAAAAGAATATGTATCTTGACATGAGCTGAAATTGGAGAGATGGCATGTGTCCTCAACGTTGCCATCATGATCAAGGAGAGATTCAACAAACAAATGGTAAATGTCTGATAGGATGATATCTCGCTCATCAAGAGGACAAGAATGAACCTGGTGAAGAGAATCTGAGTTAGCATTCAGAGAAGCCAAAATCTCTATCAAAATGGTGGGTGGAGGTGACTCAATAGTTGCCAATACTGGAGGTGTAGAAAGAGGAGAATCAGGACGAGATGTCTCTATATAATCAAGACAATCAAGACTCTTCCAATAAGAAATTTACTCTTCAGTGTCATCATCATACATAGGATCATCATCATAATCAAGGGAAAGAAGCATGTCTATAGTTGGATTATCTAGGAATGGAGGTTAAGTGGGATCTCCATACATTTCCCGTAAAGTGGCCCAAAGAGTGTGAGGGCACTCAATGTGTGATAGAGCCCATGATGTGTGTTCCCCAACACTTAAACCAATTAATCCTAAGACATGATCATTTCTACTTTCCCAAGCAGATTTATGCCAACAAGTACTTGGTTCAGGAATAAGCCCATACAAATGTGACAATAGATGAATCCATTGACAATGCTTTAGAATTCCATGATGCCAGGACTTGTAGTTTCTTTCTTCCAAAGTGATGACAAATGAATGATATTTAATACCCATTTTAGAATTAGATTACCCCCTTTTGGAACTTTATTCAGTTGATGAATACATAAACAAAATTAATAGACAACCTCCAAGACAATGAAAATTTTCATTCTAAAATAACTCTAATCTTCCAAAAACTATAAAAGATTGTTAATGCTTCTTCTTTCTAGTACCTATGCGCTTTGATACCATGTAAAATTTAATCTAAACCTGCACAAGAGGATCTAGCTGAAAAATAAGAACACAACTTGCAGTATAACATAAGAGAAAATTGAGAGCATAATAAGAACAAAATTGTTTCATTTATTTACAATGAAGGAATTACAAAATATATAGCCTCTATGAAAGCATTAAGCAGAGGAAAGGAAGGAATAAAACTACTTAAAATAGAAAAATCAGAATTAAAACCAATCTTCCTTGGTTAGCTTAAAAAAACAAACAACAATTGCAATAAAACAACTTGCACTGTTATAATCCAAAAAACATGGATTAAAGCAGGATTGCTATCTTGCTAACATACAAAAGGGTTTTTTGTATATCTATATATATATATATATATATATATATATATATATATATATATATCTTTTTTTGCTTAAAAAAAAACATTGATTATACTCTTAAAAATGTTGTTTTTTTATACTGGATCTTACTTTTTTATACTTTATAGATTGTTTATTTTGTTCAAATAAAATAGTATTTCATTGTTATTACTTGTATGTCACTTGGAATGAAAAATGGATTAATTGATCACTTCTTATTATATGAAGGCAACCAAGATTTTCACAAATTAAGTATTTGTATACAAATTGTAGTATTGTTTTTGTACACAATATATTTTAAATGATGTGATGATACATTTTTCTAAAATACTAGTTAAAGTAGAAATAGGATTTTGACATGACATGTTTTGCGTAAAATAGATATATTGAAGTGGATATGTATGTCAATTGTCATGTGGTAAAAAATAAAAAGGAGAAAATATTTACATTTTAATGAGAACTTACATATTGATCTTTATTGTATTTTGCTTCATAATGAAAACCTTCTTTATCTTCATTATGAATTTTTTCTATTCAAGAAATATTTAGAGAAAGACATGCATATCCCACCATACAAGTCAACAATTCTTTGTATAGATCCTACAGTATAATAGAAATATCTCATCTAAAATTCAACTTTATGGTATTACTAAAAGAACTAAAGATGCAACAAACTATGGTGATAACCTTTTGAATAAAATATGGTGTTTGACACTAGAGAAAATTTATGTTCTCTCCATGAATTATATCAAACAATATTTTTGTATTAAAAGCATGGGTGATAACTAAAATTCAATATTTTATTCAAAACATTACATCAAAATGATATTAGAAAATCTTTGTGTGCATTTCAAATAGCAAGCTTCCATGTAAACATGACAATGTCTTATTAAAAAATGCATAACAATGATGTTAAAAGTGAATCTCCATTAATGTGTGAATCTCCATCTCTCTATAATTAGAGTAGACTTTTAAGTTTATTATCATCCCTCTCTAATGTCCTTCTGCAATCTAAAGCCTCCACATTTTAGATTCCTTAAATTGAGTATTACACAATTAGTAAATATATCAATTGATAGAACATAAGAGTCTTGACTTCTAAACAAAAATTGAAATAATATTTACTATTAATTCATTTATAACCCTAAATTTTCTTTCTACAATGAACATGTCAAAAAAGACATTATACAAAATAAAATAAAAAAAAGTCAAAACAAAAGCATGCAGTTATACAACACTTAGGACCATATATTATAATTTATTTATATGTTATTATTTCTTATTATAAATGCATATATATATACTTTCATCCATATATATATGCAACACACATAAAAATATATAAAGTGACGTATATATGACATCACAAACTCAAAAGTGAAACACTCTACCTATGCTACCTGTGTTTCTTTTACCAAAATAATTAAATTAAAATTTTGAAAGTCCAAGTGCTATTAAGAAATATTTTAAGAGGGACATAAGTGTTTGAATAAATTCTTTATTTATTAGAATTGATTACTTAAGTTTGAAGTAAGAACTAGGCTAGAAAGGTTACACAATAGAAGGAAAGGAAAAATGTTATATATGTAATTGTTTAATTTAAAAAAAAAATAGTAATGAATTAAAAAATTATATATATTTTAAATTTTTATTATTAAGTAATTTAATATAGTATTTGGAATTAAAATTGTAAGTGAAGATGAAAGTGAAATTGTAGATATATATTTTACGTGAATGTTTGTTTCTAAAATTATCTTAAAAGTCAAGATTATAGTTCTGTAAAAGAAATTCATTAATTAAATATTTTAAAAATTAAATTTTTTTGAAAAATAGTTTTAAAAAAATTAGCAAAACAATTGTATAGGATTTTTTTATAACAAAATATATATTTGTTTCATTTCACTTCGTAATGTATATTTTTTAGAGGTAATTCATATCAACTTTCTCTCATTCATTCATGCATTTGTCTAGATGGTGATTGATTTATTATTTGTGTGTTTGCAACTTTTTGGTTTGCATCATCATGGAAACTTATGTCCAATTTATGATATTCACTTCAACTTTTTTTTTTTTGTATTGGAAAGGTGGTTCTCTTCATTTGACATTTCCAATGCATAATCTTAAGATGAAACCTACTCATGATATAAATACTTTACAAAAGATTTGTTATATTTCCACATGTTAATTTTTTGTTTTGTAGGACCTCTGTGAAATTGTATAGGGCTTGAGAAAGGAATATAATCAAAGCCAAAGATGATACCATTCCTGTAAGTAGGTAGAGCCCTTGAAAGCTTCTCACACTTGGCCTTGTTGAATATTTTGCAAAATTAGTACATGTATTCGCAGAGCCTCTGAAATAGCTTGCACTAGAAGAAAACCTTTACGAAAAGACTACATTGAAAACATCACAAAAATATAATCCTTAAAATACTAATTCCTATAACATAAAAAAAAATAGTGTAAATTCCCTACTTTCCACCACCATCCAATTCAACAATCCAAACTCAATTTTAATTCATAAAAGGAACAAATATTTAATACTCAACATTTCAATTGGACGATATTTAAATAAAATGATATAAGTTCAAAGAAGACTTACAAAACCAGAGCCTCCACTTGGATACGCGCGCCCTACGATAGAATAACCGCATCGGCCAGAAATGAAGGCACACACATATGGGATATCATCTAAAATGGCATTACTCCACCATTTTTTGCCCCTTTTGACAGCGCCACCTCATAAGCCTGTGGAGATGAAGTTCTGTCTAGTTGTTTTTTGGCTACTCCCAATTTGTCTCTTAGATAACTACCAACATATGAACCATGATAGCCCACTTTATAGTCACCAACATCATTTATGAGTGGCGTAATTTCCTCGGCAGTAAGTCTTCGCCAGATTAGCTGTATAGCTGGATGTTAAAACGAACGCTACAAACAGCCACACTACAACAACTATTCGACTCACAAACTGCTGTGAATTCCCTCTTCTGCAAATGGGCAACAACTATAATTAGATCTGGGTCACAACATATAAGTAGATGCAGATAAAGGTGTTGAACAAGGCAAACATGGTGAGCACTGAATGGAATGGAAATGCTTACGGTGAGCGCAGAAAACACAGAAAACGCAAACCTGGAAGAATTAATGGGAATATAGGTTACTCAAAATTAAACACATATGTAGAAATTAAAGAAAGAAGTGAGAAAACGCGATACCAAAGTAGTGTGATCACTTGGTTAATGGAACTTCCTCTAAAGTCAGGATTTATTTTGTGCTCGAGTAGAGCCACCACTAGTCCTGTATATATCTAAACGAACGCCGCCGTGGTAGCCCACACTACTGGAGTAAATGGCTGTAAGAATGTCCAACCATTGTTGGCTTCCTCCTTTATGGTCGTGCGAGCTAGCATTACTAAACCCGTGTCCTTGAATGGCTGAGTGAAATCCACAGTTTCACAAGTTCTGTTTGCTGTAATTGTAACGTCACCCACAACTGCGTCGTATTTCTACAAAAGAAAAAGTAATTACATAAGTTACAACTTTTTAATACGCTTTCAAAATTTCTACCAAAGAAAAAGTACTTACAAAAATACAGACCTTGAGATACACTAGAGTAGAAAAATAGAATAAAGGAATAACAAAAGACAACACACGATTTATCGTGGTTCGGCAAATTTGCCTACATCCACACTCAAAGCAGGGAATCACTTTATTATCCACACTACAATACATGACTGTACACATCTATATATACATTCACATTCAAGTTTGGAATGAAGAGTCTGGAGAAGACGAAAGGTCGTGACCGTTGGGCTTCACATCCCAACAATCTCCCACTTGAAGCTCAATCGGCACATCCATGTCTCAACATTCCCTGCATTTCCAAATCTTCACCTCGCAATCAGGTCCATCAATGATTTGAGCATCGCCAAACTTTGTTCACGGACACTTCAAATTAAGCTTCTCCATGGCAAATCGGAGTTAAAAATATTTTTTCCTACTACTTTACCGATTAATCCATACTTAGACACACCGCATCTGTCAAGTGCAAAAAAACACTTCTCCATCACATACTCCTGCATCACATGGTCGTGCATCTATGCTCCTGTAAAGCGGAAAATCGCGATTGAACCCTAGTTGTTCTCCCCTCTTCCAACTCCGAGGAGAGAGAAGGGAGGTTCGCTAGGATTCGATGGTTTTCACTTAGGGGAGAGACTTTACATTCAAAAGAGGGGTTGAAACCCACAAGATCCAATCCCACGCAATGCAAGATTGGATGCTAAATGTGTTTCAAGGGTTAAGACAACAAGGCTACCCTCTTTTGTAAAGAATGTTGATAGATAAAGATTCGCTTATAAACTGAGATAGGGATATAGGATGAAGCTGCGGACCTGGAATTAGCAGTAAAATGTCGATACGGCGCTGTCCTGCAAATTTGAGCAAAAGTTGTCGGGACGATGGCGCCTAGCGCCACGGTCCTCCGAAAAATCCGCGAAACGAAGGGGGATCTGTTCGTCTCTGCACAAGGATTCCAGATCTTCAATTTCAGCCGCGTACCTACAACCTACACACAGAAAAGCGAAGACGATTGGGGGGTTAGGGATTAGGGGTTTGCCTTTAGGTCAAACCCCGGTTTTGGAATTAACCAAGAAATGAGCAACTGCTGTAAATGTAAATGTATGTAAAACAAGTACTAATACCTTGTTCTAAGGATGTTTGTATCCTTATGTGCGAAGGTTTAGATGTTGTATGTTGTATGTAGCATGTAGTATGTGATCTCCTCTTCAATGGTTGAATCCTTGTCTTGAATGCAACACTTAGCCTTGAATGGAGATTTGAAATGATCAATTGCTTGAAGGAATGCTTGAATGCTTGAATGCTTGAGTATAATTTCCATGCTTTTTACCTATATCCTCTTCATATATCCAAATGAGAGAGAAAATGTAGTTTATATACTTGTCAATTAGGGCTGATAGACTGATTTTCCCGACCTTAGGCCGACCAGGAAAGTTAATTTCCAAATTGCAAACAAAAAGACCCGAGACCCCTTAGGAGACCGGGCCCAAAATAGGACCAGGGACCAGGGCGCTGGGCGCCCTGGTCCTGGGGACCAGGGCGCTGGGCGCTCTGGTCCCACCTCCCGGGACAGCAAGGTGCTTGAAAAATGCAGTTTTCAGTGTCGTGAGCAAGTTTCGGGGTCTTCATTCAGGTTGCGTGTTGCGTCGCCATCGTGAAGACCGAAATGCAGTCAAAATTGCAAGTGTCACAATTTTAGGACGCTACATTTAGCCCCCACTTTAGCGGGAGTATGTATGCTCATACTTCCGGTAAAGTACAAGGAAACAATATTGAAAGACTTTCACCACGTCAAGGAGGCAAGATACACTAAGCCCCCAGTGGACTAAGGATCTTACGACTTCGATTGACAAAGTAAAAGGGAAGATCACGAGGAAGAACCATGACTGTCAGTAGTAAGGTTCCCTCACTATGAGTCATGCAAGAAAGATATCAAAAATTTTCAAGGCAAGGCTAAATTTACCAAGAAATTTTCAAGTATCTTGAAAAGATATGAACGGGATGTATGCCCCCCTACGTTAAAGCGATCGCACACGCCTCACCGGGGGTGATTGTTTTAACGTAGTGATACACATAAGAAATGAGAAAGGAAAGGAGCACGTTATCGCAAGGATTTAGCCCCCAAGTGTGAGATAAACCCAAGGATAATAGACACAAAACACAAAGCACGAGGTGACTTCGCTTTCCTCGGGGTCAGTATGCTGTATGATAATTCATATGTATGTATGCATAATTGTTCTTCATTCCCCAATCAAGGAAGGTCACCTAGAAGAAGGGAACACATGTGTCTTTTGAGTCAACATGAGAGAGATCGAGAGATCTCAATACTTTGCATCGTCCTCAAGTAAACAACACTAAGGACAACAAATAGAAGAATGAGAATAACATATAGAAGAAGTAACAAAAGAGAGGGGGAGAGAATCTGCTATGCTAATGAAACTAATCTAGCACGTCATCTACCCCCCGATCTTGCTGATCAATGTTTCGGGAAGGCAGGGAACACGCTAGAGGAGGAACATCCAACACAGCAGATGGAGCTATCACAAGATCCAAACACGGGCTATGTTCATGTTCCGAGCCACGTTGTTCTTGTCTAGGAGCTAGGATAAGTGCTTTAGAAAATTCATTAGATAAATGGTTATCAACATCAACAAGTTCATATTCACTATCAGAAGCAAGAGGAGTAACATTTTCATCATGAATAACATTTTCATCCATATCATCATCAAGATTTATAAAAATAGGATCTTTAACTCGCACCGGATCAAGACCATCATGCATCTTATGTTTAGGAGATTTAGGCTCAATGTCCGGCTGAGGAGAAAATGGAATAATGCTTGTTGAAGGTATCTTTGGAGATTGCAAAGTTTGAGCTCTAAGACGATGCTTTCGTCGGCGTTCATGTGCAGAACGATTTCGTCTAGTCTTCGTAGGAAGTGGAGAAGATTGAGGAGGAGGAATGTTTTCGTCCTTAGCACTTGGGTGTTTAGGTTGTGGTCTCTTAGGCTGGATAATAGGAGAAGAAGAAGGTCTCTTCTCTCTATAAAAAGAAGGAGGAGGAACTGCTCCATATAAAGGAGGAATTTTTGGTTTAGGGAGAAGCCCAAGTCCATCATGACGAGGAGGTATAGGTCTACTCTTAGAAGGTTTATTAGGTATAGACATAGTCACATCCATAGGGATGGGTTGAGAATCTTCTTGAGGAAAGACATTAGTTTTATCTTTCAAAGGAAGAACTTCCTTCTCAAGAATGATAGGAATATCAAGTTTAGGTGTTCTAGGTTCACTTAGAGATAGGATCATATCTTTTTTCCACTTTTGATAAGATTTGAAAAGATGATCACTTCGCGGAGGAAGAGATTGGAATTGTTTAGGCCAAAAGTAATCAAGAGGAACGCTAGAAGTTCTTTCAACTGGTTTAAAGAGACTATGATTGACAGTAACAACTTCACCATTATGGGGAAATTTCAAACACTTATGAATAGGAGAAGCAATAGCTTTCATGGAAGATAGCCAAGGATAGCCAAGCTTCACACGAAATTGTTCGGCAGATGGAATAATAGCAAAGTTCACATCAATAGATTTGTTATGGACCTCAATAGGCAATGTAATAGAACCAATTGCAGGAGAAGAAAATGCATCAAATAATTTCACAATCACATCTGTTTTGTCATATATCACTTGATTCAATTGCAAAGTAAAAAGGAATTCTTCAGTAATAACATTAATCATGCACGAAGGATCAATAAGCACTCCACGGCAAGGTGTATTCTTGACTTTTGCAACTATGTATAAAGGACCATCAGGTGCCCTAATGGTTTCACTGGAATCAAATGTGATGGAAGGTTCTTTAGGGATTTCTTGCTGCTCTACAAAGTTAATCACATTCGGAGTCATAGACACAAGACCATCAGATGAGAGAGAGGAATCATTAGCCTCAATTGCATTAGAGGTATGAGAAGGCAATGGATCAGTGAAAATTTGAAGATTTTGGTTAGGAGGAGCTACAAATGTGTTGCCTTTATCATTCACTCCAGAAACAGAGATAGTATTGTTATCAATCAAATCTTGAATTTTACCCTTTAAAGAAAAACATTTTTCAGTATCATGCCCAGGCTGACGGTGAAATTGACAAAAAGATTTGTTATCAAAATAAGGTGAAGTAATCTTTGCAGGATCAATTTGTCTTATAGGAGGAAGAGTAAGCACATTTTGTTCCAATAACTTATTCATAATACTATGCAATGATTCATTCAAAGGAGTATACTTTCTTTCTTTCTTGAAAAATTTAGAAATAGGAGGCACACCTGATGCTGCATTCACATTGTTGTTGATGATGTTTTCATTGAATTTGATGGAATCTCTGTTCGGTTTAAACTTCCCAAATGGTTGTTGACTGCTATCACCCTTATCACTCGGAGCCATAGGATGTGATTGTTCCATTTGTCTCACAGTCAGTTGATAATTGTGAAGAGTTGCACACAATTGTTGGAAAGAAGTAAACTCAGAAAATAGAAGTTTGTCTCGAATATCTTTTTGTAAATTAGAAATAAAGATTCTTTGAATATCATTGTCAGGCACTGGAAAAGAAATTTGAGCATACAAATGCTTATATCTACCAATGAAATCAGTCACTTTTTCTTTAACACCTTGTTTACAATGCATTAAATCAATCAAAGTAACTTTAGGACTTATATTGTTTTGAAATTGTTGAATGAAAGCATTTGCAAGTTGTTCGAAAGAAGTAATAGAATAGGAAGGCAACGAGCAATACCATTGTAGGGCTTTGTCTCTTAATGTTCTAGTAAACAGTTTTGCAAGCAACCTTTGGTCATAAGCAAAATCGGTACATATTGTTTGAAAAGTCTTAACATGTGTTAGAGGATCTCCTTTACCATTATAAAGTTCCAAATGCGGGATTTCAACATGTTTAGGAGGGATAGCTCGAACAATGTCAAGAGAAAGTGGGCTCGCAACGTCAAATGTGGGCACACTAAACTTAGATTGATTCATAGAGGCAATTTGTTGCTGTAAAGAAGAGACAGTTTGTGCTAGATTGTTAATGGTCGCTTCAGTCGAAGAGTTCATATTAGATGTGTTAGATTGAGATGGAGGTGTTATGTTATTGAAAGAAGGTAAAGAGTAAGGTGGTGGGACTCTATGATAATTAGTCATAGGAGATGATTGGACAGGAGGAACACTACAAGGAGGAATAGAATGGTTAAATGAATTGCCCCCTTGCGTCATGTTCATTTGTGGAGATATAATAGGGACACTCATTGAAGGAATGAATGAAGAAGTCGGATTGAATGAAGGAAGAGGGTTAACTGAAGAAGAAGGGTTGCCCCCATGACTGGTGATCATAGGAGGAATGTCTTGTGTAGAAGTAGCCATTATGTTTGATGTAAAAGTAGGTATGCTAGCAATAGAAGTTGTCAAAGGAATAGAATGATTGACTTGAGTAGGAGGTTGTGTATAACCCAGATTTTCAGCACAACTCTTCATAGGCATCACATTCGAATCCACAATGTGTGCAATACCACGCAAAATATCAATTCCATTCTTATCACTTTGAAGCATACGTTTTAGACCCTCAATTAAAGGAAGAGCTTGACTATCAGGGTATTCTTGAGACATCCATTGTCGAAAATCGTCAAATTGGTTATCCAATTTCGAAAGTTGTTCTTCAGAAACCTCATGGAGAGCTTCTTCATCATTAAGAGGATTAGAGGAATTACCCATGTCCTCGTTAAAAAGGCTATTCAAATTAGGTTCCATCTCCTCAGTAGTTAAACCTTGGAAAGACTTAATTCTACGGCTTCGTCTAACGGGAATAGTGTAGGTAGGGCTTATTGTTGTAAAACTCATGCACTAGAAAGAGAGAGAAGATTTTGAATTTAGAGGTAGCAATTTTCAGTAAAATCAGCCAATCTTCTGGATTTAAGCTGTTAAATGCAATCACAACAGTCTCCCGAAATTTCGGAAAAAATGTCTGGGACCATGGCGCCCGGAGTGCAACATGGTCCTTGCAACTTTTTTCGAAATTTGCAGGGATGAAAGGTATGATTATTTTAGAGCTAATCTGAAAAAATTGAGTGATTTTACGATCTGTAGATAGGCCAAATTAAAGTTGCAATCTCGAAATTGAACCCTACCAAGATTGTCAAAAAATGCAAAATTTGAATTTTGAAAAAGAGAGGGAAACTGAAATTTTGAATTTTATGATTTTAGAGGGAATGTCAAGAGCAATGCAAATTTTGAAATTTGAAAATTGACTCAATTTCACGCAAAATTCAATTTTGAAAGAGGAAATCAAAGTTGTTGTAATTAAGCACTTAATTTCAAAAGTCACAAATTGCAAGAATTTGAATAAAGCACTGAAATTTTTAATGAATTATAACACACTTTTCAGATTTAGGACAGTAAGAACACAATTTTGACACAATTTCAATTTCAATGATTTTTAAATGTTTAGAAGCCTTAATCCAAGCAATCACAAGACCAACTTTGACTGTAATTTTGAAGGTGTTATAATTGATAAAATCAGCCAAAATTCTGAATTTTAGCAGAAAAACACAGTAAGATCTTGCTCCCGAAATTTCGAAAAAAATGTCAGGGATGATGGCGCTCGGCGCCACGGTCCTCGCAACTTTTTTCCAAATTTTTAGGGATGAAAGATATTGTGATTTTATTGCAGAATCCAAAGTTACAGCTGATTTGGAGATGTTTTGATCAGTGAAATTGTCGGACAAAGGTTGAATCAAGAGGGTTTCAAAAATTAGGGTTTTGACACTTAACCACTTAATTTTCAGAATTAAAGCACAAATATGAATTGAAAATTTGTAATAGAAGGGCAGATCTGAAACAGGCATTAACATTTAGACATTTCTCAAGTTCAATTACTAAAAAGAAAATTTAGGGTTTTTATGCAATCACCTCTAAAATTTTGCAAAAGATCAAACATGGAAATGCAATCAATTTTTTCAGATCTAAGCATGAAAAATCAGAAAGGATGTTCACGTCGGGTTCACCAAAATGTAAAGCGGAAAATCGCGATCGAACCCTAGTTGTTCTCCCCTCTTCCAACTCCGAGGAGAGAGAAGGGAGGTTCGCTAGGATTCGATGGTTTTCACTTAGGGGAGAGACTTTACATTCAAAAGAGGGGTTGAAACCCACAAGATCCAATCCCACGCAATGCAAGATTGGATGCTAAATGTGTTTCAAGGGTTAAGACAGCAAGGCTACCCTCTTTTGTAAAGAATGTTGATAGAAGAATTAAGCTAAGCATGCATAGAAAGTGATAAAGATTCGCTTATAAACTGAGATAGGGATATAGGATGAAGCTGGGGACCTGGAATTAGCAGTAAAATGTCGATACGGCGCTGTCCTGCAAATTTAAGCAAAAGTTGTCGAGACAATGGCGCCCGACGCCACGGTCCTCCGAAAAATCCGCGAAACGAAGGGGGATCTGTTCGTCTCTGTACAAGGATTCCAGATCTTCAATTTCAGCCATGTACCTGCAACCTACACACAGAAAAGCGAAGACGATTGGGGGGTTAGGGATTAGGGGTTTGCCTAAGTTAGGTCAAACCCCGGTTTTGGAATTAACCAAGAAATGAGCAAGTGCTGTAAATGTAAATGTATGTAAAACAAGTACTAATACCTTGTTCTAAGGATGTTTGTATCCTTATGTGCGAAGGTTTAGATGTTGTATGTTGTATGTATCATGTAGTATGTGATCTCCTCTTCAATGGTTGAATCCTTGTCTTGAATGCAACACTTAGCCTTGAATGGAGACTTGAAATGATCAATTGCTTGAAGGAATGCTTGAATGCTTGAATGCTTGAGTATAATTTCCACGCTTTTTACCTATATCCTCTTCATATATCCAAATGAGAGAGAAAATGTAGTTTATATACTTGTCAATTAGGGCTGATAGACTGATTTTCCTGACCTTAGGCCGACCAGGAAAGTTAATTTCCAAATTGCAAACAAATAGACCCGAGACCCCTTAGGAGACCGGGCCCAAAATAGGACCCGGGGACCAGGGCGCTGGGCGCCATGGTCCTGGGGCCCAGGGCGCCCTGGTCCTGAAGGACCAGGGCGCTGGGCGCTCTGGTCCCACCTCCCGGGACAACAGGGTGCTTGAAAAATGCAGTTTTCAGTGTCGTGAGCAAGTTTCGGGGTCTCCATTCAGGTTGCGTGTTGCGTCGCCATCGTGAAGACCGAAATGCAGTCGAAATTGCAAGTGTCACAATTTTAGGATGCTACAGCTCCCACTCAACAAAAACACTAAAGACATGTCATCTTTCTCAAACAACATGACCAATGAGGTATGCTCATCAATACCAACAAGAGATTCCAAAACAACAATCGTATTCCTAGGAATACACGTGGTCATCATGCCACCTAAAATTTCTGGTACCAAGCTGCGAAACTCAGTTACATCTAAAATCGTTACAAATCCCCTAGCCGATAGGAGTGCCAACGCCCAGAAGTATGATGCGCTGTCAAAATTCTCATGCCTATCATTGCAAACATCTTGTAACGGTTGCACATGGCAAACCATTGGTCTAGCGGGATACACGGTGTCATAGAGTCTGCCCACCATGGCCAACTGTTGAAGCTTGAGTAGTCCTTCCTTGAACAAATCCACATCATTCATTGTCATCCAATCAGCTATAATGACTTGTTCGTGTTCTTTGAAAGCTTGAACAACAACCGAATGAGCACCCATCCAAGTTGACATTTGTTCATCCAAGTAGGAAGCAAGCATACCGCCACAGACTGGCCTACTCATCCCCATTCCAAATAAACTATCTTTATCTTCCATCTTTACGGGCTCCAACCAATATTCCCGCGGTACCAGAAGATTGTTCGCACACCAAGGAGATATGGTGTGTTGTGCTATTTGCCCCACATCCACAAACTTCTCTAGTTCCTCACTGAGTTTACTCACCACAAAATCTTCATACTCAGGCTCTGTCATAAATAATTTAGGCTGAGTGCAAATTGACAGAAAAGGATATATATCAGTAATTGTAATTTTTGTGCCATAATAACCAGTTCAAGGATCATAAAAGATCCCATCATGACGAGAAGAGGGCCAATATGATTCACAAAACGTATTCACCTGATCATCATCATTTGTAACACTAATTTGGTCTACCGCAGAAACGTTCACAATTTCATTATTACCACCATTAGCTAAGCCATGTTGCCGTGTTTTTCTGCACCCTCCAGCAGTAAGCTCTGACTGAATTTCACAAGCATCTGCATTTTCTACACTTTCAGGTGAATGTCGCTTAACACTGCCAGCCTCTGGAAGCATTCTGAAATTAATTCCTGCATTCCCATGGTTATTGTACCTTTACTCCAAATGCCATATCCACCTGCCTACCATGCTTCTTATTATGCCTTCCAAAAACCACACCTATTCTATTTAAACAGTCGTTCAACCTTCCCATGTTGTCTTCCCTTCCACTTAGCCCGTTATAAGTAGCATAGTGTAAATCTTCATAAGTAGGGCCACCAAGTTGTGTGGGATTTGCTGCATCAAGCCTTTCAATCTCATCATCTCTTTGAAGATTTTCGGGTTGACTATATGGATTACTTATTTCTTGGCCGAGATAAGGTCTAGGGATTGAATCATGCATACCAAAGTTTGCATTATCAAAGTGGGGAATGGATGTACTGTTAACCGCAAAGGAGGGTGATGGGTGCAAAATATCAGAGGGTATGGCATAGTAAGTGCGAGTGGTGCCATCAAACATGATGATGGGTCTCTTTTCCAACACCTCGAAGCCTATCTGAGGTGGCATCTGTGGTGACTTCCATTGCGCAGGGCTATTGGCATCAATTTCCGCCTGAATATTTTGAGAGAATGTGGATAGTTCAGCTTGTTTGCGTTGTTCTTGGGGGTCTACGACTGCTTTGTTATGGATAGGTACAAAATCTAGGCCACCATTGGAGAGGCTCACATTATAGGCCTCCCACTCCTTTCGACTCTTCACCTTCCCATCCATAACCACTTTGGGATTTGTCATCTCCTCAGTTTCTTTAGCCGCTTCAGCCTCTCTAGCTTCACATTCTTCCTCATCAATTCCTAACTCCATAAAAATAGAATGGAGCTCAGCCAATTCTTTCTTCAACTCTTTATTTCTTTCCTCTTTAGCGAACTCCCACTTTTTCTCAAATTTCTATTTTTCGAGATTCATAGAAGAGCACCAATCTTCTATTTCAGCTTCCATACTAAATATTTTTTCTGTGAGCATCAAATTCTCCTCTTTCAGCCTCACAATTTTTTCGTACAAGTAATCTTTTGAGCTCTTGGTCACATTATCCTCAGGTTCATCTTCAGTCGCCAAATTTGAGACTGCATCCTCTTCACCCCTAGAGGCATCCTTCTCATCTTGGAAGCCAAACAACCCAGTCTCTTCTTCTTCAAGCAATGTATACTTCAAACCTTCTTTTTCAACAATGGCTTCTTTTCCAGCATCTTTCTGCCAAGAAATTCCAACTGAGTCACTCCAATCTGCACCCTCCTCATCTTGGGAGTTAACAACAGATTCAACTTGGGTCTTTGATGGCATACACTCTTCCTCCCATGATCTCTTGAGTTCATCCTCTTCAACAATAGCCTCTTTTCCAACATATTTCTGCTCAGAAATTCTAGCATCTATACAAGGACTATCTTCAACTCCAAATGAGGTATCACGACGTTCAACCTTCACCACACGAATACCAACAACTTCCCGACCATTAATAGTTTGGCCAATATGTGCCAAAGCTGGCTCAAGAGGAGAGCAAATGAGAATCCCAACATCCTTCTCTTTCACTAGATTCTCCTCTTCAACTGAGTTCCCCTCTTTCTTCCAGCCATCCCACCAATGTACGCAGCGCTTGAAACATATTTTTACATGGAACGTAAAACTGCCATAGAAGTTATAAGTTTTACCTTCTCCTTCTTCCTCCATCTCTACTCAAGCCAGCATGGCTCTGATACCAATTGTTAAGATTAGAATGAGTAAAAAAATAGAATAAAGGAATAACAAAAGACAACACATGATTTATCGTGGATCGGCAAATTTGCCTACATCCACACTCAAAGCAGGGAATCACTTTATTATCCACACTATAATACATGACTGTACATGTCTATATATACATTCACATTCAGGTTTGGAATGAAGAGTCTGGAGAAGACGAAAGGTCGTGACTGTTGGGCTTCACATCCCAACACTAGGAGGACGACTTCATTATAAAGATAATCATTCGGATTGTCAAGAGGAATGAAATCATACAACAATTGGTAGTCAAGTCTTTTCACAATAGCATGAAATACATCAATGATGAACCCGAGACTGTAGTTTCATTACTATCTGGGTTAAATGAGACATTGACAAATTGCTTCCATTCTGTGAAAGCAACTGCGATCTTTAGCCTAGTTGGTATTACCCATTCGCGAGGAACAGTGGAAAACCCACCGAGCCAAATCACGGATCGAAGCCCCTCGTTACCAAAAGTTGGACTTCTGAACAACTTGGAGGAATTGTATGGCAAATACCCAACAACTTGATATCTTTTTTCCACCACATTCACTATCTCGTAAGTACAATTATACATTTCCCCATCATGGAACTTAACAGGTCCACCTAAACTAGTAAAATTTGTTTTAATATTACTTCAAGAGGGGTTGACGGTGACAAAAGACTTGTGTTTCTTTCCATCTTTCCAATTTCTCAAGCTATCATAAGTATTAAGGACCGTATCATAGGCCACTAAATCATATGCATTCACCTTAATGGTTTTCATGTTGGGCAGTGATTTTTTTAGTGGTTACTATTTGTCAATTGACTATTTTTTGAGATTTGGGAATCAAAATTTGATTAATAATTTCAACTTTTAAGGTGATCTGAAATGTCACATTTTTGTAATTTTTTATTTTAGTGTTATTTAAATCGTCGGAAAATTTATTTTATTAATTTTTTTGACTCAAAGATTCGCCCCAATATTCAATACATGATTGGATCAGATTCTCCAACATTTTATAATTTATTATAGAAATCTAAATTAATTCTCTAATAATATATCATTATTGTTAGTTACTTTAGGGTTATATCAACAATCTTTAGTTGTCACCATTGATTTAAAATATAATCTAATGACTTTCATTGTATTCCATGTACCTACAAGTTGTAATGCTCATGGGGGTTGAAATTGATTCTAAATAGTTGACCTCAATGAAAATCAATGGTCTAAAATAAAAATTTTGCTCCATGAATATTACAAATTATTGGTATGTTTTATCTCACAAAATAAAAAGAGAGCTTAGATTATTTTAAATTAATGGTAGAAGCTAAATAAAGTAGAGTCTATCCCTTAAACTCATTAATGATTTTCACCTTTAGACCTGTTGGTTGAAAATTTTGTACACTTGGGGAAATATACAAAATTGTGGCTTCAACCACAGTGTGAGTAAAACTCTCCTAATTAAGGGAAGGGTCCCCTTATCTACAAAATAAACTAATCTAATATGGGTGGGACAACAGTCTTTCTTCTTCTTTCAAGAAAAACTATACTCTTTTCTCTTCTCAGAAAAGTAATAGCAATTGGAAATAAATAACAGCAAATACAGAAACGAGACTTCTTTGTAGGATTTTTGGAACATAAAGGGAAGCAAAGTTTCCATGAAGGCACAAAGACCTTCGTCACTTCCCCGGGATGGGAAAATAGAAAGAAAGCTCAAAGTCTTCAACTATCTATTCTCCTATCAACCTTTTTAGATGATTTTATGCTAACTAAGCACAATATGTAGCAGCTCAAAGTCTAACTACATGATGCACTTCAACTCACATGCACAAGTCTTAAAAATAGAAGTAGCACAAAGTCTACAAGCTATCTTCCCACTTTAGCTTTCCACACTAGTTTCAGATATGATAAGCAGCTCAAAGTCTACAAGACCAAATCTGAAAACCAAACATATAACTATAAATACAATTAGCAGCTCAAAGTTGGCAAGATTGAATTTAAATCCCTCTTTCACAATAAAAAAAAACTCACAATCAACTCTAGAAAATGTCGTCACATAACAACTTGAATTGGCACAAAGTCTCAACACAACTTGCCTCTTTTATTGAAAACAATCTGATTTACATCTAAACTCAAAGTCTTAGAGTGCACATACAAACTGGCAAAATTTTGTTGCATTGCCAAAAAGATCCTTATTTACAAATGAGGGCCTCCTTATATAGGAAAAGAAGTTGAAAAAAATGTGGGCACAATTGACTAATTCAACTGCACAGTCCCACTTGACTACAATTTCAGCAGAAAGAAAATATGCAGCTGCGAGAAAACTTGCAACATCTAACAATGCAACTACATGAAAAGAAAGTGTAAAAAAGATGACACTTTATTCATCTTTCTCCTCCTCATTGAATTTCTAAAATTCTTCAAACTGAGCTAAAGCAACTTGCATCTTAGTTTTGTCTAGCGCCATATCAACAATCTCATTAGCGCATCTTCATTTCTCTATCGATTTGCTAGGAGAGGGCCCGGACATTTCAACATGGATCACTAGTGTTTTGAAAATGATCACCATCAGACTAGCAAATTTTATCAATCAGAACAAGAAATAGGAGTCAGAAATGACTTAGGAGACAAAAAGGGAAAAACTTGCAAGTCAGACTTTAAAGTCCGAACTGCAAGTTCAAACAACACCATACGCAGGTCAGACTTCAAAGTCTGATCTGCAAGGGAAAAACTTGACAAAAAACTGCATGTTAGACTTTAAAGTCCGATCTGCAACCTGGGAAGGAAACTCAAAATTCGCACATTGGACTTTAAAGTCCGATGTGTAAGGAAAATCAAGCAAAGATTGCATATCAGACTTTAAAGTCCGATATGTGAGAAGGGAAAAACTTAACTTGCAAATCGGAAAAAATTCCCCGACCTGCACATAGGCAAACTTGCAGGTCGGGAAAAATTCCCCGACCTGCACATGGACCTTGGCGAATTGAAACAAAAAAAATAATCATGTAGGAAAAGACTCCTTGCAAGTCAGACTTTAAAGTCTAACATGCAATTTCCTTCTTGCTAAACTACACATCGGACTTTAAAGTCCAATGTGCAAGGGAAAAGTCCATGTAGGTGGTACTTTAAAGTCCGCTCTGTAGTAAAAGAACTACCTGCAGGTCAGACTTTAAAGTCTGATCTACAGGGAAAGAACCAAAACATTGCACATCGGACTTTAAAGTCCGATGTGCAATTCTAACAAATAAAAACCCTGCAAGTTGGACTTTAAAGTCCGATCTGCAGAGAAGATTACCAAAACATTGCACATTGGACTTTAAAGTCCGATGTGCAATTCTATCTAAGAAACACCCTATAGGTCGGACTTTAAAGTCCGACCTACAGGCAAAACTGCAAAATCTAAAAAAAACTTAAAAACGAGAAAAATAAAAGATGAAAAGCAAAAGAGGCTAACCGACAGAGTCAATCAACCTTTCCTGGAGGACGTGAGGCATGAAATAGACTAGTTTTGTAGGGTTTCCTCACGATTTTAGCTACGCTAAAATTGAGGACAATAGCTGGCTCTGACTGGGAAACAAGCTACACCACTTGAAGCTTGTAAAATCTAGAACTCCGAGTGCCTGTATCCATTGGGCTATAGAGTCAGGCGACAAAAGGACTAAGACACAAAACAACTTACTAAAAAGAAAGACACAGACTTGTGCAACTACACTTATTGAAAAGAAAACTAACTGACAATTGAAACCTTCCTAAATGAAACCATTCACGGGCTTTCCAAAATAGCTGCCTTTCTTCAGCAGCTTGCAATGCCTTGCATGATCATAAGCAACTTTGTATAGATGGAGCACAAGAAAGTGTACCAGGACTTGATGCAACATTCCTTGGAGGACATGAACAAATCCACCTTCCTCTTGGGGTGAATCATATGTACTACTGGCCCAAGGTGGAGTTTTGAAACCAGACTGCTCTTGCTTAGCTGAATATACTTTTTTGGCTATTTTCTCAAGTATATCCTCTAGCTCATGTACAAGTGGGACCTCTGGCTTTCCATTAGCCTCCAACCAACCAAGATGTGTGATTGGACATCCTCTTGATCGTACAAAGACTAAAACCTTCTTACTAGCTACAACTTGAACAACTAGTTTTTCAACCGTAACAACCTCATGTTGAACATAATGATCTTCTTCATGTGATTCAGATGAAAACATGATTGCATTGTATGACTTAGTAGGTTTTTCACAAAATTTTGATTGGAGAGAATCATCAATAAGACTTGAACAAAACTCTTCTATAGTGCTCATGAAAAGATCTTCATCAAGTTTTGGGGTAGGTCTCTTATGTAAGATACATCCAAGTTCATGACCTTGGAGCATGAAAGCATTCATTTCAACTTGACTAGGATCTTCATGCATGTTCACCTTTTCACATCTCATGATGTGATTGTCCTCCTCCATGGTACTTGGCATGGTCATTTCTTTTTGTTCAATAGCTTTCTGGAACTGTATAAACCAGATTTGAGAGTCGCCAGCTATGTCTGTTTCCTCCTCTTGGAATAGACCAACAAGATCACTTTGTTCAGATTCAAGGTCCTCCACTGCTGCATTTGTTGATGGTACCTGAAGTGCAAGCCCTTCTGGTGGCGAAGGAAGCTTGTCTTGATTTCTAGCTACATAACTAGGAGCAGTATTTGGATATGGCCTCCTAGGAATGTCTTCATAAGAGGAAGAAAATAAACCTTGAGCTATTTGCTTTTTGAGGGCAAGCAACTCATTAGCCAACCTTTGCATCATGGTATCTGCTCTCTTGGTAGACCATGATCCCAAAGAAGAGTTTTCTTTGGACCCATTTGACTCTATCTTTATCTTACCTGTAAGGATAAGATCATCTTCAACCTCAACTGCTAAGGTTTGTGCAGCTGCAAGGTCTCTTGGAACTACTCTTCTCAACAAGAAACTCACCTCAGGTGACTGAGCATTCATGAAGAAGAACTTCAAATTTGTTGCTATAGGTTGAGAAGCAACTGAGATGTGGTTATGTAGCTTGTTGAATTTAGCAACAAATTCTTGCATGGGCTCTTGCGGTTCTTTCTTCATTTGAGTCAATTGTGCCAAGAGCGCATGCTCATCTTCTACAGGTTTGAACTTTTCTTCAAACCTTGTTTTGAGGCTAGCCCAATCTGTGATAGAATTATTTGGCAAATGGTAAAACCAATCAACTGCTACACCTTGTAAGGTTTCAATAAATAACCTTATAGATACATCTTCATGCTCAACTCCTAAAACACCACATGCAATATAAAATGCAGTGATGTGTTCATCAAGATGCTGAGCACCATCACCAAAATACTTGGGAAAGTTCTTCTGTGAACCATTAGGAAGAACATGTAAGGGTTGAGTCAGGTTCAACAGACCAAAAAAATTCCCCCAAGGACCTTGAGCTGCCATTTTTCATATCCTTGGTGAAAGTTTGATAAATTATAAGGAAATGAATTACAATGAATAGGATACCGGTATACTTCAACCAAAAGCATGAGGCTTTTGGATGCGTATCGTATCCCCAACAGAGTCGCCAAAAACTGTTGGTTGAAAATTTTGCACACTTGGGGAAATATACAAAATTGTGGCTTCAACCACAGTGTGTGAGTAAAACTCTCCTGATTAAGGGAAGGCTACCCCTATCTAAAAACTAAACTAATCTAATATGGGTGGGACAACAGTCTTTCTTCTTCTTTCGAGAAAAACTATGCTCTTTACTCTTCTAAGAAAAGTAATAGCAATTGGAAATAAATAACAGCAAATACAGAAACAAGACTTCTTTGTAGGATTTTTGGAACATAAAGGGAAACAAAGTTTCCATGAAGACACAAAGACCTCTGTCACTTCCCTGGGAGGGGAAAACAAAAAGAAAGCTCAAAGTCTTCAACTATCTATTCTCCTATCAACCTTTTCAGATGATTTTCTGCTAACTAAACACAATATGTAGCAGCTCAAAGTCTAACTACATGATGCACTTCAACTCACATGCACAAGTCTTAAAAATAGAAGTAGCACAAAGTCTACAAGCTATCTTCCCACTTTAGCTTTCCACACTAGTTTCAGATATGATAAGCAGCTCAAAGTCTACAAGACCAAATCTGAAAACCAAACATATAACTATAAATACAATTAGCAGCTCAAAGTCGGCAAGATTGAATTTAAATCCCTCTTTCACAATAGAACAAAACTCACAATCAACTCTAGAAAATGTCGTCACATAACAACTTGAATTGGCACAAAGTCTCAACACAACTTGCCTCTTTTATTGAAAACAATCTGATTTACATCTAAACTCAAAGTCTTAGAGTGCACATACAAACTGGCAAAATTTTGTTGCATTGCCAAAAAGATCCTTATTTACAAATGAGGGCCCTCCTTATATAGGAAAAGAAGTTGAAAAAAATGTGGGCACAATTGACTAATTCAACTGCACAGTCCTACTTGACTACAATTTTAGCAAAAAGAAAATATGCTGCTGCGAGAAAACTTGCAACATCTAACAATGCAACTACATGAAAAGAAAGTGTCAAAAAGAGGACACTTTATTCATCTTTCTCCTCCTCATTGGATTTCTGAAATTCTTCAAACCGACCTAAAGCAACTTGCATCTTAGTTTTGTCTAGTGCCATATCAGCAATCTCATTAGCGCATCTTCATTTCTCTGTCAATTTGCTGGGAGAGGGCTCGGATATTTCAACATGGATCACTAGTGTTTTGAAAATGATCACCATCAGACCAGCAAATTTTATCAATTAGAACAAGAAACAGGAGTCAGAAATGACTTAGGAGACAAAAAGGGAAAAACTTGCAAGTCGAATTTTAAAGTTCAAACTGCAAGTTCAAACAACACCATACGCAGGTCAGACTTCAAAGTCTGATCTGCAAGGGAAAAACTTGACAAAAAACTGCATGTCAGACTTTAAAGTCCGATCTGCAACCTGGGAAGGAAACTCAAAATTCGCACATCAGACTTTAAAGTCCGATGTGTAAGGAAAATCAAGCAAAGATTGCATATCAGACTTTAAAGTCCGATATGTGAGAAGGGCAAAACTTAACTTGCAGATCAGGAAAAATTCCCCAACCTGCACATAGGCAAACTTGCAGGTCGGGAAAAATTCCATGGACCTTGGCGAATTGAAACAAAAAAAATAATCATGCAGGAAAAGACTCCTTGCAAGTCGGACTTTAAAGTCTAACATGCAATTTCCTTCTTGCTAAACTGCACATCGGACTTTAAAGTCCGCTCTATAGTAAAAGAACTGCCTGCAGGTCGGACTTTAAAGTTCGATCTGCAGGGCAAGAACCAAAACATTGCACATCGGACTTTAAAGTCCGATATGCAATTATAACAAAGAAAAACCCTGCAGGTCGGACTTTAAAGTCCGATCTGTAGAGAAGATTGCCAAAACATTGCACATTGGACTTTAAAGTCCGATGTGCAATTCTATCTAAGAAACACCCTGCAGGCAAAACTGGAAAATCTAAAAAAAACTTAAAAATGAGAAAAACAAAAGACGAAAAGCAAAAAGGCTAACCGATGAAGTCAATCAACCTTTCTCGGAGGACGTGAGGCACGAAACAGACCAGTTTCATAGGGTTGCCTCATGATTTTAGCCGCGCTAAAATCGAGGACAGCAAGACCTCTACTTTTCTATAAAAATTTATTTTTTTAAATGAAAAGATTTGCAATAATAATTAATGCGAGAAAGGGTTTCTTAAATTATCACTGATTGTCAAAACGGAATTGTCATTCATTACCACCTTTCAGTGAAATTGTTCAGCTCTTTAGAATTTGGGATATATGGTTTAATTCCAAGGAATCCATTCATAGATGACACTCTAGAAGCATTTAGTGCATAGTCCCAAAGACTGGTAAACTCTTGGGTTGTTATCCACACGTAACCAGATTCCATCATTCCCATCTCCTGCGCCTCCGTGAATAGATCCATGCCCAGATCAAAAGGCGTGTGAACAACAAAAATACTTGAATCTATTGCGTTGAGTTTGTAAAGCTCTCCCCTTACTGTTTGTTTCTGTGCAGTTGAAGGAATCATTGATGTGTACACAATTTAAGAGTCCGGATCTCGAAGAGCATCACGCAACGCGGACATGGCTCCGCAACCAACATCATGGTCTGAATGAAGAAATGCAATGTTTCTCCAGCTGTAATGCTTAACCAGGGCTGCAATGGCTTTCATCTGAATGAGATCACTATGCACCATACGAACAAAATATGGGAATCTCTGTTTGGAGAGGAGAGCGCGGGACTTGAGATAGACAATGACAGGATTGGTATTTTGGCTGCCTCTCCAAGATCTGATACAAATGTCGTGGCCTCAGATGTTTGTGTTTGTATTAATGCCACCACTTCGTTGTCCAAAAGATCAACACCTGCATTCACCCATAAAATTAAATCTCAAAGGAAAGTAAATATTACGTGTTCACTTTATCATTACATGTGAAAAGAGCAATTTAGCTCTTCACAAATGATATTTAAGGAAAAAAAGCGGTGAGAATTTTAACTCCATGATTTTACAGTAAACATTCTGTATTGAGATTAATCAGAAAGCTAAATTTAAGAAAAACTTTAAAATATTTTAGTTTAGATAGCAATTTTTAATAAATAATTATAGTGAGAAAGCTCTAAATTGGAAAGTTCGGATTAATTAAAATTGATGTTGTCAGCTTTGGATTTGATTACGTAAATCTCATATATATATAATTGGAAAATTGTGAGTGTAAAAGCTCAGGACAGGAGAATTAGTTAAAATACCAGCGGAAATGGTTTCAAGTGGAGTTTGTGCCTCTTGAAGGTGAAGAAAAAATTCAGTGCCGTTGAGTATTTTAGACTGACTGTTCACATTTTCCACTGCTAACTTTATAGCAGTCTTTGCTCTCTTTCCCAAGCAGGAAGTGGAATCTACTATCATCCCTACATTTACTGTCTCTTTTTGAACCGCCTGATCTACACTGTAACCACTAAAACGCATATAAGTGGAAATATTCTCACAGTTGTCATCTTCAATCCCTTGCTTGCACTCTCCTCTGCAACAAACCTTGTACATGATATCTGTAAGTATATTTATTTCAAACTACCTGAAAGCCCTACAACACTACTTTCATCGAAAGGACAAGAATCCCACCATAAACTGTTGAGGTGGTCCATCCAAGCTTTTAATATTCCGTCCCATCATAATCAGTCCCTGAAGAGAAGATAATGGCAGGCTATGGGGTGCACAAGAAAATGGGTACGAGGAAAAGAAAAGAGAAATTGACTGGAAGTTAACAGCCATATTATCAATGTCCCTCTTACATTTTTTAGTTTTGTTTTTTACGTGCTTTAAAATTAGTGAAGTCTTTTCAATCAAAATTTAATTGGACAACTAAAACGTAATAGTTGATATATCAGTCTTTTCTATTTTAGGTGATTAGTTGTTAAATTTGATTGTAAAAGTAAAGAAATTTAAGTCCAGAAAAAAGTATGAATATTATATAATTATATAAGTTGTGTAAAATTATGTTAGATTTTTTTAAAACTTTCAATTGTGTTATTCAAGTAACAAATAAAAAATTTCATGTAATTCAATAGCTTTTACAAATGTGGATCAATTTTTGGTAATGATATTAAATCTCTTTTATAAAAAAATCAAAATTGTCAACAAGACTTGTAAGTTTACAAGATTTCATGAAAAATCCAAAATTTTATCAAACAAATCACAAAAGAGAAAAGTGGATATGTAATACATCTTTTTAAATTTGACAATATTTATAAACTTAGAAAACATTTCACAAGAAAAAATTCTAACTTCTCTTCTAACATTTTAATTACTATTAAACTTTCTCTCCACTCATAATTATCTATGACTCAAAAAGAGCTCCTTGTAAATAAGTGAAAATACAATAGTGAAGAAATAGAAGAGATGAACAAATTAATAAATCTTTATGATAAAAATGGGGGTAAATTGTGAAACAAGCCTTTAATTTTTTTTATAGCTCTTTTATTAATAAAGAGATTCATTTAAATTTAAATTATGCATTTAATAAAATTAGACAAATTAAAATGTAATTGAGTATTTTAAGACAAAATGTGATGGTTGGGTGTCATCCTTCAAATATTTTACAATATTATGAGTAAAAAATTAGATGTGTAGAATACATTTCACATATTGATATGTATTGAGAGGAGATATATGCAAAAACTAGATTAATTACATAATTATGAGAAAATATATACAAGAAAAATCTAACATAGCATACCGATTTACATAGGAAAAATCCTTTTGTAAGAATAACCCATAATTGAAAATAAGTAAATGTAATGTTTAGCAATAAAATGTTATAGTACACTTGTAAAGTCTAAACCTTTACAAGGTTTTCACTCACTATAGATAAAAATTAATATTGGCAACATAAGGCATATAAAATTCACTATCAAAATGTTCATATTAAGCACCCAATAAATGAGGGCTACAATACTTAAATAAAGTAAATGGAAATTAGGAAACCATGAGCTAATTCCATCCAAAATATTATGTCCAAATTCTTATTTAAGAATCCAATACCTAAATCTCAACATGATTTCTCAAGCAAAAAGCGACATATTAATTTTACCTCACATAATCTCATCATAATTCACCCACCAACTTGCTCACTCATTTTTTTATTATCATATTCATTCAAAAGATAATTTATGACATTTCATAAATAGATTGGTTAAAAACATTAACTCTATTTAATAACTCTTTTGTGTCAAATATTTGATATTTATGAAGTAGGAGGGCTAACTTTTAGAAGCTACACCATTTTATTTGAGAGGTTATTTGTGCCCAATTTTCTAGATTGTGGATCTTGGAAAAATGTAAACATTGAGCATTCATCAAAGTGATATCAAACAACCTAGAATTATTTACGAGACATGAAATAATCCCTATAGCCCAAGTTTTTAGTTTTAATAATTTTCATAACATTAGATAAAATAAAGACATCTTTCATGGAATCCTCCCACTTGTCATATAATTTGGAAGAGAAAGGGGAGTAATAACACTATATACTAATTTCTAGGGACTAGGAATCCCATAAATTTATAGCAGTAATATTTTTTTCTATTTTCATTAGCCTCATCAATATATCTACAACATTCTACACAGTTTCAATTTTCTCTAGATCAACTATAAAATCCTTCGCAAATATACAAATAAGATATTGCTAAAAACAAATATGTTTTATTCTCACATGAAAGGTAAATATAGTTACTTTAAATATGGAATTTTAACCACCACATAGAATTATAATAGCTCTTGTATCTAACTAAAAGGGATACCAACAGAGAAAACTATGAGCGAGAATGAGAGGTTTGTAGGTAGGGTTTCATCGATGGAGGATGAGGATGGAGAGGGTGAAGTAGATGATCCACATCATGAGAGTGACTATTTGGCTTCCTCAGTTGTCTTAGTTCAAGGCTCTTTTGGGTGCCATTCTATTATGTGGACCATTTGGTTCCATTTTTCTCTCATAGTGGTAGTGATGTTGCAAGGAACCCTATATTTGCTGCCCTTTTTTAGCATGGTAGTTTTGTTTTTTTTTGTTGTGGCTTCAACTTTGGATGCCCCTGATTAGTAGTGGGTTTGGAGTGGTTCTACCCTTTTGGGCCTAGTAGAGATTGTGGTTTTGCCCATGGGGAGGGCGCTTTTTTGTGCCCTTTCCCCAAGTTGGATTTTCTGTATTATGTCAGCCATTTCTTTTGTTGCTAGTGGTGGGCATGGATTTCTTGGTTCAGTTTTGGATTGTCTTGTCTACCCTTGGAGATTTGTTTTGGAGGTGACCTTTGTTCTTGGTGATGTCGACTATGGTGGCAAGGGCTTCTTGATGGAGGGGGGCTTCTCTTCCCCTTTGGCTTCTGGTTATGGGGGCTATTTTATTATTTGGGTTTTTTTTCTATGGGTGATTTCTTTCTCTCACTCTTTTTTGGCCTCTCAATGGTGTGTGTTGGCTGGTTTGTTGTTGCTACATTTCAAGAACATATTCTGGAAGTTTGTTTTTGGTTGGGGATTTTTGTTGTTTTGACTCGATTGTTCTTAATGGGGGCTCATTTTTCCCTTTTTGTATTTGATTTATATGTCCCATTTTGAGATGGAGGGGTTGGTGCTAGATTGTGGTGGTTGTTAGCTTCTCCTTGTTCATTTTTAGACCCTCCTATTAAGGTTGAGTTGTCTTCTATGGAGGTGGAGACATGGTTTGTAGGATATGTGGGAATATGTTGTTTGAGGGCATTAGCTCACCTTGTTTATGAGTTATTGAGTTGATGTATTCCTTTGTTTATCTATTTGTAGCATTTTGTTATTAAAGATAGAAGATGTTGGAAGGGGGTTATGGCTACCCTTTCTTTGATGAATCTTCCTCTTATCCTATTGAGGTAGATGTTGAGGGTGCTTCTCTCTTGTTTTCTATCATTTTATCCTATAGAGATGGAGGTGTCTTATATTGAGGTGGAAACTTGGTTTGTAGGAAAGGGTGTGAGACTTATTGTTTCAGAAAGGTTTTTATGGTTCTTTTTAAATTTTTCTATTGATTGTAGGCAACAGGTAACTTGTATTTACTTGTTGTTGTTTGTCTCAAGGTTATGCTAGCCTTCTTAAAAAACATGATGGTTGTTTTCAAAAGTTAAGTTTGTTGGTGGCTTTGGCCTTGTTATTTTAAATATGAATATTTGATGTTCCTATCTTTTCTTTCATTATTGTTAGGCTATTGTTGGTCTTTGTTGATCTTCTAGCAATGTTCTACTTGTCGGTTCTACATCCTTGTAAAATCTACTTGTAAAGGGTTTTGGGTCCCCTTCAAAACTTGTTTTACCAAATAAAAAACTCTTGTATCTAGGTCTAGGTAATTTAGGGAAAATATTTTCAATAGTACAAACCTCATGTTTGTTAATACTTAAGGAAAGGAACTAGGAAGCTATAGCAAGAGATCTATCTTAGAAAATTATCATACGAGACCACCATAAAATTATTGTTTGATGTGAATATCAATTTTAAATTTATTGTTATTTTAAATATTCTAAAGCTTGATATCGTGTAAGCCTACAAAATTTAGGATTTAGGGTTGAACTCTCAATACCCTAAGTTTAGTTGCTGGAACAAAATATCTTCTACAAGAGAAAATTGCAAGAGTACCTTGCTTCAACAATGGAAGATTTATTATAATCATTACTTGTGTGGAACATTGGTAGGAGTAGCGAGAATGACTGGTGCAACTAGTTTGAATTTGAACGGAGTAGGAGTGGGAAATTCGGGTGATGAAGGTTCCAGGGGATCCCACGTGATCTCCACCACGGGAGAAACAAAATATGAAGCAACTAATGGCAGTCTCAATGAAACTTGGGATGGGGGTACTTTGCAAGTTCCACCAAAAGGAAAAGTTGACAATACCGATAAACCTTGTGGTGTGGAGGGTCCTAGGAAGTCTACGGAGAATCTTAGGACTCCGGTGTCTCTTGGATGCAATAGGAAATGGACTACTTTGTTTGGTTCAAATCTTAAATGCAAGGCAATTGTGTCTGTTCCCCATAAAGTGGACCTAGATTCTGGGTCTTGTTCCATTTTTATTCCAGATTGTATCGTGGAAAGGAATATGGCTAACCTGGCCTTTGTCCTGGTTGGTAAGTTTTTTGGTCCTCACCCTAATATTGAAGCTGTCAGGGATTGGGTGACCTGAAAATGGAATGGAAAGGGTCAGATAGATGTGGTTGTGATGTCCAATGGTTTTTTCTCTTTTTCCTTTGCATGTGAGGAAGACCTATGTTCTCTCTTGGCAGGTGGCCCTTGGATGTTGGGTAAATCATCGTTGTATCTCAAAAAATGGGAGCAAGGCTTCAATCCGAAGGAATGGGAATATAATGGGGCTCCTATATGGGCGTGGTTATCAATTTTGCCTATGGAGTTCTTGGGTGAAGAAATATTTGTTGGGATTGTAGCGTGCTTCGATGAGCTCCTTTCAGTTCATTCATTGACTTCTATTAAGAGGCACCTAGTGTATGCCAAAATATGTGAATGTAAAACAATCTGCTAGCCTTTCGAATGAGATTAACCTATTCTCAAAACTGGGCAGATGGGTTCAGAAAGTGGAGTATGAATCTAATCCCTTTGCTTGCTTCCACTGTAAAAAATTTGGTCACTAGGCCAGGGAACGCCCCTCTAAGCCTAAGTCTAAGAAGAATTGGAAAAAGAAAGATGGGATGATGAGAGTGGACCAGGTGGAACCCTTACCTTTGGCCTCCCCTCCATGCCTTGATAGAATGAGTGATGCTTAGACTACTCCTATTGTTGTGCTAGAACCAAATCCTTTAAACTTGGATCCTTCAAGTGCAGATGGGGTTTCAGGAGAAATTTTGACTATTGTGGAGATTTCTGGTGGGGATGAGACTTCGATGGGGGTTCAAGGGGAGGTGGATATCCTCATCCACCTATTTGTTGAAGTTGGGAACTCTTCAGAGTCTAGGATATAGACTGAGTGCCTAGGAAGATCCTATGAATAACTCAATTTTGTTTATAGAGGTCAGAGCTAAGAACAGAAGAAGGAACTCCCCAAATGGCCATAACTCAACACTGGTGTCTAGTGGACTTAAAACTAGAAATTGACAAAAGGCGGATTGTGGGACTAATATTAGGGGAGTGGGTAGGCCACTGCATGTGATTAGTAGAGACAAACACAGTCAGGTGTCCATTGTTGATGGAGCCCAAAGAAAACTACAGTACATGGGGATTGGTTCCCCCTATCCAATCAAATGAAAGTTATATCCTAGAATATTAGGGGATTTAATCATCCCCACAAGCATGATATTTTATCCAACTTGGTTATAGATCATAAGCCGGATGTATGTCTTGTTCAACAAACCAGAATGCCTTGTTGTAAAGTGGAAAAAATCAAATTGGTTGTTTTCAGAGATTGCAAAACTCATTGTGTTGATGTTGATGGGGCAGCTGGTGGAATTGCCACGTTTTGGAATCCTAGACTATTAATTGGTAAGATTGTCTTAACCTCTCCTAATCACATAACTACTAGATTTACTAGTCTTAAAGATAGGTCTTCTTGGATCATATCCAACATCTATGCTCCAAATGGGAAAAATGATAGAAAAATGCTTTGGTCTTCCATTATTAATGCTAGAGTTGCCTTCCCTAATGGGAAATGGATTTTATTGGGGGGTTTTAACACCCCTTTATCTAATCTAGAGAAGTTTGGTGGGATGCCGATTTTGGATGATAATAGGCAGGACTTGATGGATATGATTAACTATCTGGGTTTTTTAGGCCTAGATATCCTTGGGGATAAATTCACTTGGTCTAATAGGAGAAGTGGGGGGGACCTCATTCAAATTAAGATAGATAGGGGTACTGTCTCTCCTGAATGGACTCAGGATGCTTCTTGTAGGCTAAATGCACTTTCCAGAATTGGCTCTAACCACTTCCTGATCAGTCTGATTGTTTCCCCTCTGACTGGGAGGAAAGCTTTTCCTTTTTGGTTTGAGAAGATGTGGTTGTTAGCTCCGAAAATACATGACAAAATTTATGAATGGTGGAGTATTGATATTCAGGGGATTGCAATGTTTAGAGTGGCTAAGAAACTTTCCAATGTCAAGTCCAATATTCAACATTAGAATGAAGCCTCCTTCGACAATATTTTTTAGGTAAAAGAGAAGTTCAAGAAGGATCTGGATGATGTCCAATCTCATATTCAAGATGCTGGGTATGATCTTGTGATTATGGATAAATCAATTGACTTACTAGCCAAACTTCATGATATCATTTCCAAGGAGGAGGAATTTTGGAAGCAGAGGTCTAGAGCTTTATGGCTCAAATGTGGTGATAGAAATACTATTTTTTCATATAACCACTCTCAAACATAGGGCGTCAAAAAGAATCAACAAAATCTTGGTGGATCATTGCTAGATTGATAAGCATGAGGAGATGAACTAGGAATCCATTAGATATTTCTTCACTCTTCTTTCAGATGATGGACCTCTTGATGATAATGCTCAAGATGAGCTCTTGCGAGAGTTTTACAGTATCATCTCCCAGGACATGAAGAAGGAGCTAACCAGAATTCCATCCCATGAAGAGGCTACAACTGTGGTCTTCTCTTTTGAAGGTAATAAAGTTCCCGACCCTGATGGTTTCCCTATGTTCTTTTTTCAAAACTTCTGGAATAAATTGGCTTTGATGTTGTCGATGTTGTGAGAGATTTTTTTGGTTCCAAATCGCTTCTTAAGGAGTTGAATGCTACCTTTTTTAATCTTTATCCACAAGAAGCCTAATTCCAATTCTTTATAGGAATTTAGAACCATTAGTTTATGCAATTCAATCTATAAAATATTGACTAAGATTCTTGTATTCAAACTTAAGAAAATCCCCCCTTCTTTAATTTTAAAGCATCGGAATGGGCTTTTCCTTGGTATACAGATTTTGGATTCTATTATTGTGGTTCATGAGAATATTCATTCTTTATCTATCAATAAGAAGCTTGGTTTTTTGCTGAAGTTGTATCTTCTCAAAGCTTATGATCGGGTCAATTGGATTTTTTTTCTTAAAGCATTTCGTTCCTTTGGTTTTCAAAATCGGTTCTTCCAGCTTGTTAATCAATGTGTGTCCACTCTTATTTTTCTGGTTCTGATCAATGGCTCTGCATTTGGTTTCTTCTTAGTGTCAAGGGGTATTAGATAGGGGGATCCTCTCTCTTCTTTCCTTTTTATTCTAATGAGTGAAGCTTTCAACAAAATTATCCAAAGAAAAATCAGAAAGAGCAACCTGTTGGGTTTACAGCCTTCTTCCCAAGCTGATGGGGGAATGTTTGATTAAAGAAGAAAAAACTCTTAAAGTTATCCTAGATATATATGAGAAAGGATTTGGACAAAAATCCAGCCTTTCTAAAAGCTCCATTTTTTTCATGAATACCCCTAAGCATAGAAAAATGAAGATTGGCAATATTTTGGGTTGTAAGATGGGAGCCCTCCTAGATTTGTATTTGGGCTTGCCCCTATGTGTGGGAGCTTCCCCAGATTCTTTTTGGTCTAGTCTAATTGATATATTCCAAAATAAGTTGGCTGGCTGGAAAGGGGCTTTGTTAAGTCAAGCTAGTAAACTTCAGTTGATCAAGGCTTTACTTCAGAACCTTTCGGTCTATGCTATGAGTCTCTTTAAAATCCCTACCAAATTTGTTGAAAGAATGAAAAGAATACATAATCATTTTCTATGGTCGGGTACTGAATCCAAGAGTAGGCTTCATTTAGTTGTGTGGGATCAAGTCTGCTTACCCAAAAATAGGGGAGGTCTGGATATTCGACATTTGAGAGTCTTCAACATGGCTTTAATGGCCAAACAATTTTGGAGATGTTTAAAGGAGAGAAATGAGTGGATTGATATTTTCAAGGGCAAATACCAAATTCATGGTTTCCAAAGGATGCTGGAAAATTATACCCTCTCGACTTTGGCTTCTGATCTGTGGAACAACTTCTTTAGGTCCAACCCCATTATCAATCATGGATGTAGATGGGTTCTGGAGAATGGGAGAAATATCAGGTTTTGGGATGATTGGTGGACATGAGAGGGTCCATTGTTGGATTCATTGTGGGCTTCCCAATTCAAAGAACAATGCATTAGATTGATTGGCGCTTGAGTGGTGAATTATATCAGTGAAGGAAGCTAGGTGGACCTCAGAAGGTTTGATGATTCTCTAGCACCTTTACAATCTTGGCTTAACCTGATCCACATCCCATCCTCTTTGGTGGAGGACTTGGTCATTTGGAATGGGTCTACTTCTGAGAAATTTGTGGTGGCGGGCACTTTCAAGCTCATTACTAGGTCTTGTTCTCTTGCCCCCTTTTGGGCAGGAGTTTGGAATAAACTCTTCATTCCTAAAATTAATATCTTCTTCTAGTTGTTCATGCAAAAAAATATCTCTACCACTAATAATCTATGTAAACCTGGTATCCCCATCACTAATAGATGTTTTTAATGTAAAGAAGAAGCAAAAAATGTTGGTCATCTTCTCTTACATTGTTCCTTTGCCAGGGATATTTGGGCTTTCTTCCTCAATCTGTGGAATATTAATTGGGTCTCTCTTGATTCTATATAGAACTTTTGGTGCCAATGGAAGTGCCCCTTTGGTAACCATGTTCTTGGTATTTTGTAGAACATATCCTTGCCTCATATAGCCTGGGGTGTGTATGGAAGGAAATAAATAATAGGGTTTTCAGAGATATGGAGTCCACGACTCAAGTGGTGGTGATAAGAATAAGGAATGTTGTTAGGGAAAAATTTCTCAATTATTGCCTTGGCAGAAAAAATGACCCTCCACTTGACTTTGACCAGGAGGAATGGGATACTATCAAAACATGGCAAATTTACTAGAATATATCTGTTATAGTCTATAAAATTAAACATAATAGAGTGAATGTGTAACAGCATTTGCCTCCTCCGAGGTGGATCAAAAACAATATTGATGGGGCGACCAAGGGAAATCTTGGGCCGACAGGTTGTGGGGGAGTGGCAAGGAATCGGTTCGGTTTGCTAGTCTCTGTGATGGCCCTCCCTTTGGGAACCTAGACTAATCATTATGCTGAGGCCAGTGCCGTCTATATAGGTCTACACATGGAAAGCAAGGAAAGATTTAGATGGGTCTCATTGGAAAGTGACTCGCTCAACATTGTGATATGCATCAGGGGTAGTATGGAGCCAACCTGGACTATTTTGAACCTGATCAAGAATTACCTTGAAATAATGTGGAGTTCAAGATTTCACACATTTTTCAGGAAGGAAATAAACTAGCGGATCATGTTACCAACCTAACTATTGAAAACGTGGTGGTTAAATGGTGGAGAGGAAGGGAAACCTTCCAGAAAAATATGTGCGACCGAGCAAGAAATGATGTCAATATCTTTGGCCTTACGAATGATTTTAATGTTGAAATATTATGATGGGATGGGAGACGTTGGGATGGTATTTCAAATAATTAAGACTTAGAGAAGCTTTAGAAAATTTAGCTTGCCCTGTTTCTGGTTTTGGTTTTTGATGTAGAGGGGGAATACTCACTCCTATTGATTTAGCTAATTCTTACTAGTTGTCTAGGCAGTCTCTTGAATCATCCAATGGTTCCACTCTTCCCAACCTTCCAAAGGTTGTAGGGTTCACCCTTACTAACCTTCCCAAGGTCCTTCAACTAGGTAACCTCCCCTTGTTTATTGAGTGCCCAACACTCTTTGCTAGAGACCTTCCTAATCAACACTTTCCCTAAGAGCCTACCCTCTCTACCACAGGATCTTCATTACACATGACCAACACATTCAAAGATATTTTCCTTAGTTATCCAACCCTAAACCTTCATTTATGGACCTTGGTGCTTACCAGTTACAAGCTTTAGGTCCAATTTGCCTTTTCTAAGTCTACTGGTGGACCTAGTCCAATTAGCCCCACCGATGAGGTATTTTGCACTTATCTACCGATAACTTAATTACCGGTATAAAATCTTTAGCTTCTCAGATACCCTTTTGGAAGTTTCATACAATATCTTAGAATTGGATCTGGGTTTGGTTGCTAACCATCCTAACGCTTTTTAGGCCTAATTCCTCCTTTTAAGCCTACAAAAAAAGGTTTTGCCCAAATGCCTTCACCAGTCCGATTAATCAAGGATTCTAATGATTATTTTAGGTCTGAACACCCATGAGGGCTCACAATATAGCTTGGAACCAAATCCATTCAATGGATTTACCCATCTCTAGGGCATGTTGTCTATGAATCCCTTTACTTGCCAACTCAACGTGCCAAGTCTAGGGTATGGTGGCAAACCTGGAGATCAGCCTCCCTTGATTCAAAAATAAATTGAAAACATAAAATAAAAGGCTTCATAGCATTCCACAAGGTTTCAATCTCTATTTCCACCATGGAATGCTAGGTTTGAGCCATGAAGTCTACAAACCCTAGTTTCAAGGTCTCTAGGACCTGCCTGCACAAAAATGTACAAAACTTGCAAACAATATCACTTCAAAACCTCAAATCACCATGAAATGAAATATATGACTCTATTTTAACAGTTCGTGCCTTGGTCTAGACTTAAAAGTCCGCACAGTTCGTAGGATGCCAAGGAAAACTCAAAGCAAATGCTGAAAAACACACAAAAATGAAAGGCTAATTCTTGTTCTCCTTCTTCCAATTCTTCAACCAACTTTCTCATCGGTTGTCCCAAGCCTTATATTGGACTTGGGTGAGTTACAAAGGTATTTTAACTGAAAAGATAACCAACTACCCGTTGGTGTTTACAACTTTACATTGTTAAGCATCTTTTGCCCAAATCAAACCTAGATCACTTCGAAAGGTTGAAATGACCTTAAAATCCATTAATCAACATCAACTAACCTATTCTAACCTTATTACAAACCAAAATTCACTTGATTTGAAACTCCTGGAATCTTCACAACAAAATTGTTCAGGTGCTCCTACACCATGCTCCCGGGGGGAAGAAAACTCAAGTCTCTTGAGTGGATAAAGCTTGAACAGTGGTACCATGTTGTATGTTATCTCTCTTTGACATCCATGTAGCCTCAGACTCTGGTAACCCTATCCATTTGATTAGATAGTCTCTATAGACTCCTTACCTAGTCTTTTTCACCACTTTAGTGTCCAAAATGCATTCCAATGTGACTGGTTCGCTTGAAGATAAATCTTGTAACCAGTCTACATCTTCTTTAGCAGTAGGTTCTTCTAGATTCGTAGCTGTCTGAGACCCCTTGTATGGATACAAATCACATACATTGAATATTGGGGATATGCCCAAGTTTTGGGGTAACTCCAACTCATAGGCATTATTGCCAATTTAGTGAACACCTTAAGAGGTCCAATCTTCTTCATGCATAGCTTGCTAGGTTGTCCCTTGGGTAGCCTCTCCTTCCTCAAGTAGGCCAACACTAGATCATCAACCTTATAGTGTACTTCTCTTCTTTTCTTATCTACTAGTGCTTTGTACTTCTCATTGTGCTGCTACAATGTCTTCTTGACCTATTCATGTATCTCTTTTATATTCTCTACAAAGTTTTCCCCTCGTGCACTTCTATGGTCCATAGGACTGAGGTCTCTAAGTTTCAAGATACCCCTCAAATGACAACCATAAACAATCTCAAAGGGACTCTGGCTTGTGCTTCTATTCACCAAGTCATTGTAGGCATACTCTGCTTGACCCAATACTAGATTCCAAGCTTGTCCATGCTGTTTGGTGAGACATCTCAACAAGTTACCTAAGGATCTTTTAACCACTTCAGTCTGACCATCTGATTGTGGATGGTATGTTGATGAAAAAGAAAGTTTTGTGCCTAATTTCTTCCATAAGGTTTGCCAAAAGTGACTCAACAAATTTAGTGTCTCTATCACTCACAATACTAATTGGTAGGCCATGAATCCTCACAACTTCCTTGAAGAATAATCCTGCTATATAGGAGGCATCATTAGTGCATTTGCAAGGCACAAAGTGTGCCATCTTGCTAAATCTATCCACTATGAAAAAAACACTGCCATACCCCCTTGAGGTCCTAGGCAAGCCAAGAACAAAATCCATGCTCAAACATTCCCATGGTTTGGTTGGTATGGCCAATGGCTGATATAATCTTGCATTGTTGGAGGTTCCCTTAGCTCTCTAACATATGGAACATTGCTCCACAAATCTCCTAACATCACACTGAAGTTTAGGCCAATGATAAAACCTCCCAACCTGCTCTAAGGGTTTGTGAAGATGAAAATGTCCTCCTAAGCTGCCGTGATGATATTGTCCCTCATAGAACACTTAGGTATGCAAAGTAAGTTTCCTTTAAACAAAATGCCTTCCTACAACATAAAATTAGAATATGCAACATGACAAACATTAGTAAACTTGGTGCAAACATGAAATGCTTCACCAAAATCCTTGTCACCTCGGTATAGGTCTTTGAGTTTATTTAACCCCACACTTTGGAGATGCACTTCTTGGATGGTAAGAACTCTTCTACTTAACGCATCTACTACCTTATTGGTGACTCCTTTCTTGTGTTTGATAGAAAAGGTATAGGCTTGCAAATGCTCAACCCATTTGATGTGTCTTTGATGCAACTTCTCATGTCCATTCAAGAAGCTAAGTGCATGGTTATCTATATAAACTATGAATTCCTTGGGAAGTAGATAATGTCACCATTTCTTAAGGGCTTGTACCATGACATACAACTCTAGGTCATAGGTAGAATACTTTTGTTTTGCCTCATTGAGATTTTCAGATAAAAATGTTATCAGATGACCTTCTTGGCTCAAAACTGCTCCTATTGCCATCTTGCTAGCATCACACTCCACAGTAAAGAGCTGATTGAAATTAGGGAGTCTAAGATAAGGTAGTTCTTCTACTTTTTGTTTTAACAATTCAAATCCCTTATCTGCTACACTAGTCCACATAAACTAACATTTCATTCCTCCCTTAATGGTATTCAGTATAGGTGCACATATATAGCTAAATCCTCTAATAAAATTCCTATAGAAAGAAGCTAATCCATGAAAAATTCCCACATCTCCTATTGACTTAGGAGTAGGCCAATTAAATATTACATCTACCTTTGTTCGATCCATTTTCAAACAACCTTGAGAAACTACAAAACCAAGATATACTAATTCAGTTTTTAAGAACTCACACTTGTCTATGTTGATCATCAACTTTTCTTGATGTAGCTTTCTCATGACCTAACCCAAATGTCTGATATGCTCCTCCCTTAACCTGCTAAAAATCAGAATGTCATCAAGATAAACAATAACAAATTTACCAATAAAATCTACAAGCACTTCATTCATGAGTCTCATGAAGGTGCCAGGTGCATTTGTCAGCCCAAATGGAATCACCAACCATTCATAGAGCCCCTCATTGGACTTAAAGGTTGTTTTCCACTCATCTCCAGGTCTGATCCTTATCTAATGATAGTCTGAATTCAAATCCACCTTTTACAAGTAACAAGCTCCTCCTAGATAGTCCATTAGGTCCTCAATTCTTGGCATTGGAAATGGGTATCTAATGGTAATCTTATTGATATCTCTTGAGTCGATGCACATTCTCCATTTTCCATCCTTCTTTGGTACCAAAATAGTAGGTACTGCACATGGGCTTAGACTCTTCTTTATCAATCCCTTAGCTAGCAATTCTTGCACTTGTCTTGCTATTTCTTCATTTTGAGTTGCTATCATTTTGTAAGAAGCTTTGTTTGGCAAGGTAACTCCCGGTATGAGGTCTATCTAATGGTTCACATCTCTGTATGGGGGTAAAGCATCTGGTATTTCATTCACCACTATGTCTTTGTACCGGTTCAACAAGTTTTCCACTTCTTGAGGTACTGTCAGTTTAGGTTCAGATGTTGCCTCTTCTTTTGGCTTCACTATGATCGCATATCCTTGGTTCCCCTCATGCTTCAACTCTTTTAGGAATTCCTTCCCACTAAGAAGCATAACACTAGATCCTACATGTCTTTATTCTCCCAGAACAACCAAAGGATCCATTTGGAACTTTCTTCCCTCCTTGGTGATAACATAAGAATTCTTCTCCCCATCATGTATGGCTTTGACATCATATTTCCAAGGGTGTCCAAGCAACAAATGACATGCATCCATAGGTAGTATATCACATAGTACTCTGTCTTTATACTCTCAATTTCAAAATCTATCCAAGCTTGCTCATCAACTAGCACATGATGTCCTTTACTCAACCATGATACCTTATAAGGATTGGTGTGTGGCAACCTTTTCAACTTGAGTTTGTCTACCATCTTAGTAGACCCTGAATCCACTATGACCTTACAAATCTTACCATATGATCTACAAGTGGTTTTTAAGAGTGTCTTTCTTTGAGTAGGTTCTTTAGCCTACGGTACCTTCAACAAGGTCCTCCTTAACATCAGGTTCTCTCCATCTAAAACTAGTCTAGCTTTGTTGATTTGTGAGGTAACACTTTGATTATCTTCCTCCTGCAACAATTGTGTTCTTCTTTCACCTACATAAGAACTTGAAGTCTTTTCAGGACACCGGTTCATTGTGTGGCCCACTTGATGACAATGAAAGAATTTATCGATGAAGACTGTGGGTCCTCTTTCTTGAGTACCAAATCTACCCCTATAGTTGTTTCTTCCTCTAGAGTTGGCTCTAAATGGACCATTCTTGCTAAAGTTATCTCCACTCTTTTCAGACTAATTGCTTTCTTCATTCTTTCCAGAGTTATGACCCCTTCCGAAGGTGCCTCTTCCTCTGAACCCTTTACCACCTCTACCTCTTTGATTGAACTCACTTTTCCTCTTGATCTTGTCCTCTGCCCTCAAAGACAACTGAAAACACTTATGGACTGTCTCAAGTGCCAACGTGTTGATTTCATCTTCATGTTTTGTCTTAGGCCATTTAGGTATCTTGCTACCTTCTCCACTTCTTCCTCTTGTTTCTTTGCTCTTAGAGTTAGTTTGTTGAGCTCCTCTATATAAGCACTCACATCCATGTCTCATTGCTTCAAAATCATCAATTTATTGTGTAACTACACCTCATAATCTAGTGGAAGGAATTGGGTCTTGACTATAATCTTCATTCTCTCCCAGGAATTGATCTTCTTTCTCTCGGTTTGTTCCCTTTCTTCTTGCATCATGTTCCACCACACTAGATATGATCCTTTCAACTTGGTCTTAGCCATATTGAACCTCCTTTCTTCTCCAATCTCCTTGTATTCAAAATGATTGTTCAAAGCTTCTATCCAATCCAATAGCTCTTCTTCATTTAGGCTTCCACTGTAGACCAGTAAACAATCTATGCTATCTTTTTTGAATGATTTAAGGGCGTCCAAGAAGATTTGTTGATCTTTCTCTAAATCCTTCTTTTCTATCACCACTCCTATCACATCTGCATCTTCATCATCAGTTTCATCACCCCACTCCATGATCTTTCCCTTACCTTGTTGGCATTATAGTAAGAAAGATTGTTGATATTCAGTAAGGATATTGAGAAGGTTGTTGAAGATTATTTTATATAATTGAAGAAGGATGATAAATATCTTTATAACATTATTTTGTCATTGATGTCAAGAAATTGATTATCTGATTCAGTATGATATTGCCATATCTTGAGAAGATTGATTAGAAGAGAATTAAGATGTTGGTAAAAGACATAGAAAGAATGTGATGAATAAGGGGAGAAATAAGTTATTCAATGGGCAACTATTACCGAGTTAGACAATGATGAGATCATGATGTTTAGATTGTTTTGATATCCTACATATGTTGTTAATTGTAAGGTTAATACTATACTATGCAACTAAGAAAATAACCTAGTCGGTAAACCCTAAGGTTATCGATATCGGTTAATGAAGGAGAAATGTCTACCAAGTAAAGTTTAGTATTTACCGAGTTGCAACCGAGTTATGACTGTATGCATGGGATGGATAAAAGCATTATTTAATGAAGGCCAATGATTAGCTGGAGATGTATAAATGATTGGTATGCCGTGAATGAAGTTTGTTAAAAGATCTATGACGAAGGAAAATTGGTAGGAAGATCTACAGCGCAGATTGAACCGCAATAACCTTGTGCAAGTTCCAAGAAAGGACTACAAGTCCCAAGGCAAGGTAAAATGTTTTCAGATCGAAAGGATACATTGAACCTGGTCAAGTTTGAAGATCTGATGGCTAAGATTGATCATGGGAAATGTGATCAAGGAGATTAAGCGATTAGCAATTGTTTATAAATAAGGAATTGTTGATAAACAAGGTATGCGGGCAAGTGTAAGCACAGGGATGCTACATAGTGATTACCGAGCACAGAAGCTTGAAGACTTGTTTGATTAACAGTGTAGAGAGCCCAACAGAGGGACAAGATAAGTCCTATGACTAAATTGCTTTGAGAAAATAAGAATCTACTTTAGTATTTTAGATGTGAAGTTGCAGATAGATTTTTATTACTGTTATTTTGTAAGTGACAGAAAATCTCTTAACCGAGTGGACTTAACAGTCTTATATGTAAACCCTCTAGCAAGGTAACATTCTAAATGAGTGCTTGAAATCCTTTGACAATGTCACTTCTAACAAAGTGAAGATCCTAACAGATCTGAGGGAAATCCCTTAACCAGGTCACATCTAGCAATGTGTTTGTAATCTTTAACAGGATTTTCTTTTAACTGAGCATACTCTAGAAGAGTATATTTCTTAGTGGGTCTAAAATCCCACAGTGGTTTTTCCCTATTTGAGTTTCCATGTTAAAACTGGTGTTATGAGTGTTATTATGATTATGTGTTCATAAGTTTGCATGTTTAGCAGTTTTTGGTTAAGTTGCTAAAGTATATGTTACCCAGGTTGAATATGTTGATTTTATGGAAGTTTAAGTTTGTATGATTCACCCCCCCCTCTCATCTTGTTAGCTATTGGCATCTGTACTTTAGATCAAGTATCAGAACTATCATACCTTTCTTGGTGTTTTGCTGTCGGGCTTCACTAAGCATGTCCTGGATCATCTTCCTAATGGCCTCTTGACTCATTGCCTTAGGTGGCATGTTGTTGGCTTCTGATTCTACCTCTTGGTCTGACATACACCACTTTGTTCAATCAACTGGCTCTAATACTAATCTGATGTAGAGGGGGAATGCTCACTCCTATCGGTTTAATTCTTATCGATTGTCCAGGCTATCTCATGAACCATCTAATGGTTCCACTCTTCCCAACCTTCAAAAGGTTGTAGGGTTCACCCTTACTGACCTTCCCAAGGTCCTTCTACTAGGTGACCTCCCCTTGTTTATTGAGTGCCCAACACTCTTTGCTAGAGACCATCCTACTCAACACTTTCCCTAAGAACCTACCCTCTCTACCACAGGATCTTTATTACATATTACCAACACATTTAGAGATGATTTTCCTTAGTTATCCCACCCTAAACCTTAATTTATGGACCTTGGTGCTTACCGGTTACAAGATTTAGGTCCAATTTGCCTTTTCTAAGTCTACTAGTGGACCTAGTCCAATTTGCCCTATCGGTGAGGTATTTTGCACTTATCTGCCAGTAGCCTGATTACTAGTATAAACTCTTTAGCTTCTCGGATACCCTTTTGGAATTTTCATACAATATCTCAAAATTGGATCTTGGTTTGGTTGCTAACCATCCTAACTCTTTTTAGGCCTAATTCCTCCTTTTAAGCCTACAAAACAGGGTGTTGCCCAAATGCCTTCACTAGTCCGATCACTCAAGGATTGTGATGATTGTTTTAGGTCTGTACACCCATGAGGATTTACAATCCAAGTTGGAATCAAATCCATTCAACAGATTTACCCATCTAGGTCCTGTAGTCTATGAATCCCTTTACTTGCCAGCTCAATGTGCCAAGTCTAGGGTATGGTGGCAAAATTGGAGATTAGCCTCCCTTGACTCAAAAATAAATTGAAAACATAAAATACAAGGCTTCCTAGCATTCCACAAGGTTTCAATCTGTGGTTCCACCATGGAATGCTAGGTTTGAGCCATGAAGTCTTCAAACCCTGGTTTCAAGGTCTATAGGACCTGCCTACACAAAAATGTAAAAAACTTACAAACAATATCACTTCAAAACCTCAAATCACCATGAAATGAAAGATATGACTCTATTTAAACAGTTCATGCCTTGGTCTAGACTTGAAAGTCCGTACAATCCATACGATGCAAAGGAAAACTTAAAGCAAACACTGAAAACACACAAAAATGAAAGGCTAATTCTTGTTCTCCTTCTTCCAATTCTTCAACCAACTTTCTCATCAGTTTTCCCAAGCCTTATATTGGCCTTGGGTTATTTACAAAGATATTTTAACTGAAAAGATAACCAACTACCCCTTGGTGTTTACAACTTTACATTGTTAAGCACCTTTTGCCCAAATCAAACCTAGATCATTTTGAAAGGTTCAAATGACCTTAAAAACCATTAATCAACATCAACTAACCTATTCTAACCTTATAACAAACCAATATTCACTTGATTCCAAACTCCTGGAATCTTCACAACAAAATTGTTCAGGTGCTCCTACACCATGCTCCAAGGGTAAGAAAACTCAACTCTCTTGAGTGGATAAAGCTTGAATAGTGGTACCATGTTGTATGATATCTCTCTCTGACATCCATGTAGCCTCAGACTCTAGTAACCCTATCCATTTGATTAGATAGTGTCTATAAACTCCTTTCCTAGTCTTTTTCACCACTTTAGATTCCAAAATGCATTCCAATGTGACTGGTTGGCTTGGAGATAAATCTTGTAACCAGTCTACATCTTCTATAGTAGTAGGTTCTTCTATATTTGTAGCTGTCTGAGACCCCTTGTATGGATACAAATCACATACATTGAATATTGGGGATATGCCCAAGTTTTGGGGTAACTCCAACTCATAGGCATTATTGCCAAATTTATGCAACACCTTATGAGATCCAATCTTCTTCATGCAAAGCTTGCTAGGTTGTCCCTTGGGTAGCCTCTCCTTCCTCAAGTAGGCCAACACTAGATCACCAACCTTATAGTGTACTTCTCTTCTTTTCTTATCCACTATTGCCTTGTACTTCTCATTGTGATGTTGCAATATCTTCTTGACCTGCTCATGTATCTCTTTTATATTCTCTGCAAATTTTTCCCCTTGTGCACTTCTATGGTCCATAGGACTGAGGTCTCTAAGTTTCAAGATACCCCTCGAATGATAGCCATAAACAATCTCAAAGGGACTTTGGCCTATGTTTCTATTCATCGAGTCATTGTAGGCATACTCTGCTTGACCCAATACTAGATCCCAAGCTTGTCCATGCTATTTGGTGAGACATCTCAACAAGTTACCTAAGGATCTATTAACCACTTCAGTTTGACCATCTGATTGTAGATGGTATGCTTATGAAAAAGAAAGTTTTGTGCCTAATTTCTTTCATAAGGTTTGCCAAAAGTGACTCAAAAATTTAGTGTCTTTATCATTCACAATGCTAACTGATAGGCCATGAATCCTCCCAAATTCCTAGAAGAATAACCCTGCTATATAGGAGGCATCATTAGTGCATTTGCAAGTCACAAAGTGTGCCATCTTACTGAATGTGTCCACTATAACAAAAACACCGTCCTACCCCCCTTGAGGTCCTAGGCAAGCCGAGAACAAAATCCATGATCAAACATTCCCATGGTCTAGATGATATGGCCAATGGTTGATATAATCCCACATTCTTGGAGGTTCCCTTATCTCTCTGACATATGGAACATTTCTCCACAAATCTTCTAACATCGGACTGAAGTCTAGGCCAATCATAAAACCTTCTAGCCTTCTCTAAGGTCTTGTCAAGACCAAAATTTCCTCCTAAGCTGCCTTGATGCTTCTCCTTGATAATATTGTCCCTCATAGAAAAATGAGGTATGCAAAGTAAGCGTCCTTTAAACAAAAGGCCTTCTTGCAATAGAAAATTAGAATATGCAACATGACAAACATTAGTAAACTAGGTGCAAACATCATATGCTTCACCAAAATTCTTGTCACCTTCGTATAGGTCTTTGTGTTTATTTAACCCCACCTTTTGGAGCTGCACTTCTTGGATGGTAAGAACTCTTCTACTTAAGGCATCTTCTACCTTATTGGTGACTCCTTTCTTGTGTTTGATAGAAAAGGTATAGGCCTGCAAGTGCTCAACCTATTTGATGTGTCTTTGATGCAACTTCTCTTGTCCATTCAAGAAGCTAAGTGCATCGTTATCTATATAAACTATGAATTTATTGGGAAGTAGATAATGCCGCCATTTCTTAAGGGCTTGTACCATGGCATACAACTCTAGGTCATAGGTAGAATACTTTTGTTTTGCCTCATTGAGCTTTTCAAAGAAAAATGCTACCAGGTGATCGGCTCAAAATCGCTCCTATTGCCATCTTGCTAGCATCACACTCCACAATAAAGAGTTTATTGAAATTAGGGAGACTAAGATAAGGTATTTCTGCTACTTTTTGTTTCAACAATTCAAATCCCTTATCTGCTGCACTAGTGCACTTAAATTGGCATTTCATTCCTCCCTTAATGGTATTCAGTATAGGTGCACATATATAGCTAAATCATATAATAAACTTCCTATAGAAAGAAGCTAATCCATGAAAACTTCTCACATCTCCTATTGACTTAGGAGTAGGCAACTAACTATTGCGTCTACCTTTGTTGGATCCATTTTCAAATAACCTTGAGAAACTACAAAACCAAGATATACTTGTAGACACCTAAAATTGTCATGTCATTTTATTTATTTAATTAATTCATTTATCTTCTTCTAGCCTTATTTCTCATTTAAATAAATACATTTATTTATTTAAATTATCCCTTTTCCTAAATTAAATAAATATCTTATTTATTTAATTGATCCCACTTCCTCTATTAATTAAATAAATCTTTATTTATTTAATTAATTCATTAACCTTTTCTCCCCATGACACATGTCATTCATCTCTTAATTCATACACTACCTACCCTCTTATTATTTTATTATTTCTTTTACCTACCCTCTAATCATAGCCGACCATTTATCTTTTACACCTCTCAATCTTATCCCTCCATTTCTTATAGTGTCTTCTATATAAGAGGATACTTCCTTCATTGTCAAACCCTAACTAACGGATTACTTGATCAATTGACTACACTACGCTTTGCACCTAAATATGTTATCCTACTTGCAACCACATTTCCGTTCTTTGTTGAGCTCTTGTGCACATAAACTCTGAGAGAAAATATATCAAGCAAGATCAATGGAGATAGGAAGAATGGAGATTCAACCCCTATTGGACATGTGATGGTATAGTCTTTGTGATCTCATTTGATTTGCATTGTCTTAGGTAATCTTCATATGTTATGGTGGATCTTTGTTGTTGTTAGGCTAGGGTTTTTTGTGGTTGAATTCATTTATTCTTTCATCATTGTTGTTATCCATTTTCACTGTATTAATTTTGGCACGCCCGATGGGACTCTTGTCCCTTTTGCATTTAACATCTTTTGTTGCAGATTTTGTTTTGAGGTTGTAGATCTGACATTTCCAACAACATTTTGATATTTCACGTTTGTGCACTTTCAGATCGCATTTTTGATTTTCTGCTGCGTCTGTGACACCTGGAACCGCATCTGCGTCTTCGACAATATTTTATCTTTTTTTGCAGATTTTGAGAAATGCGTTTGTGTTCCTCAGCCACATCTGTGAAGTCTTCAAACACATCTGCATTCAGGAGTCACGTCTGTGTCAGGTTTAGGCACGTCTGTGTGTTTTAGCAGTGTCTGTGTCTGTGACAACTGCGTTTGTGTTCAGTTGTTGTATTTTTGGTTTCATTAAATCAATTTTTCATCATTCGGATTTCAGATCTAATTTATTTTGGGCTAACATTTTCAGATCTAGCTAACGAAATTGGTGCAGCTTGTATTGAAAGCAAAATCATTTTTTTGAAGGCCCCTATTTCACAAAGTCTTTTGGATCTAAAATTTACCTAACTTGTGTGCTTGTAGGAAGGAGTGATTATTTCAAACAATCCAAACTACTAATAGATCTCTGTTGCAGGACCTTGGCAAGGGTTTTTGATTTTTATTATGTGCCTTGTTTTCATAGATTAGCAAACACTTCAATTGGTGCACTAAAATTGAACCATTGTATTTTGTGTCTTGAGCAATAGGTTTTTTTTGTTTAAATCTTTAGAGGGCTTGTCTCCCCGTGTGGTCATTAGGACTACTAGTGAGGAGAGAATGACCCAAGTGGTAGCAAAAGAAAAGCCATCTTCTTCCAAACCACTATAAATAACTATATCCATGGTGAAAACTATGGATAACGTGTGCTGATTAGTTCATACCGACACTATGTCTCCCCATAAACCCGTTTGATCAAATTTATTTGATCATTTGTAGGGCGTAACCCCTACCAGCTGGGAGCCTTCTGTATTTACAGAGCTGAAAGTGCCACATTTATGGTCATACGAGCAGATGCCCTTACTAGCACCTTTTTGTTTTAGAAGCCAAAATCCTTCTAGTTGTTGGGGTAGGAGGTCGGACCTCTGGTAGCAGCCCACACACATATGGTTCTTAGTAGAGATACAAAGTTCACCATGAGGAGTTTTTGTGGGGACTAATGCTTGGCTACCCCAAGAAGTGAGTGGCGAGGGTGGAGCTAGTGGGGTCAAGCATCTAAGTATCCGCTCTGAATAGCGTAGCCTCTAGGGAAACTCCATGTGGGATCAACAACTATTGTCTTGGCCAACCATAAGAATTGTGCTTGACTTATTTTGAACAATCAAACATTCAAGACCAAACATCAAAACATTGTGTCTTTTGTGTCTTCAAGTGTATGCAAAACAATTTTACATCAAACAACACACTTTTCTTGGAGTCATTTTGGAGTCTAAACACTTGCAAACATTGAGTCCTCATCAACACTGTGTCCTCTTGTCATGGAAAACAATAAAACATTCAGATTTGGTCACAACAAAACAACTTCACAGATTGGAAAAAATGTATAAAGTTTGTAGAAACGCGTCTGTGTCTGACAGAACAATGTCTGTGTCATCTAAACGTGTCTGTGAAGGGCAAAAATGCATCTGTGTCTTTTGAGCAACATTGCAGCATCTCAGAAACATGTCCATGTCTAATAGAACCACGTCTGTGTCATTTAAGCATGTCTATGTCTGACAAAATAGCGTATGTGTCCTTTAAGCACGTCTGTGAAGTATACAGGCACGTCTGTGTTCAAGATTGAAAACTTTCATAATTCAGCAAACAAGAACAGATAGTTTTAGACTTATTGAGCTTCCTAGGTTATCTCTCTGGGGTTTTCATCTAGCATTCAACCTGTCTTTGGGTCTTACAAAGTCCATTATTTCTTTACACCTTACATTACATTCACATTTGTCTAAACTTGAGTCAAAAGGTCACTTGCTTCTCCTCATCTTACTTTGCCAACACACTACATACAACAACATTTTGCTAAGTGGTCCCTCATCAAGGTCTATCACCTTTGGGTCTCATTTGGTCTTACTTAGAGTCAAGGTCAACTTACCTCATCAAGTTTACACCTTACATTACATTCACATTTGTCTAAACTTGAGTCAAAAGGTCACTTGCTTGTCCTCATCTTACTTTGCCAACACACTACATACAACAACATTTTGCTAAGTGGTCCCTCATCAAGGTCTATCACCTTTGGGTCTCATTTGGTCTTACTTAGAGTCAAGGTCAACTTACCTCATCAAGAGAAACTATCATCTCTTTGGAAGTCACACCTACTCTACTACATACATACTTGGTCTTACACTTTGGACATTGCAAGTACACTTCAGATTCATTTACATTCCATCCAACTCTTGATCTTCCATACTCTTTCCATATTCATCTAGTCTCACACATCTTGGTCAAGACCTAGTTCATGGTTGAAACCCGTTCCCAAAAATCTAGGAGAGAAACTAAAGAGGCTCAAGAGTCCGCAAACATGAGTTCCTATGAATATGACAATGATATCTTTTTCAATTTTGATCATAACACATTACCTAACATGGATTCTTATAGAAACATTCCAAATGTTGAGAACATGGACACTACAAACAACAATAATACACACAATGACAATATGGACAATTTCTTCGTACATTCAGCAGAAGTGGAAGACACCATTATGAATCCCCATTTCAATTGATTGGTTGAGGAAATAATGAGGAGACATAGACAATACTTTCTACAAGTGATGGCACAAAGTGGAACCAAGATCCCTCATGATTTTGACATGTCTCAAATAATGGAAAATTGACCTTTGCAACAAACTCACTCCAACATGGATCAAAGGAGGCCTAATAGTGGAGGAAATAGAAGACCACATATGGTGCCTGAATCACCATCATCTTTGTTTCAAAAACCAGAGGTCCCATACACACATGGTCAAGAATATGATACTCACCTTCACAGACCATTATGGAATTCTTATGCAGAAAAATATGCTCAATCACATACCAATGCTAAGGATCAACCACCAAAGCAATTAGATATTCAAAGGCATACTCAAAATTTGGATACAAGGAAACCCCGCGTCAAATTTGGGGGCAACACACTAGAACAAACTCATGACATTCCTATAGAGTATGGTATACATGGACAAAGCAGATATGTCATTCCTCAACATGACTCTATACCCAAGTGGTCCATATATGCAGCATCATTATAGACCTCCTCCATATATGCAACATGCTCCTCCTCCAATTGGTGCCTCAGGCATGGGGTATGGTCCAAGAAGTTGGTCTCCACCGAAGAACAATTTGGAGCAACAAATTAGGGACTTACAAAAGAAAATGGAGGACATAAATACACCAAAGCCAACATACACAATGAGAGACATATGTCCTTATCCATTTGATAAAAGCATTCCAATGCCTCCATTTCCTACACACTTTGTGACACCTAAGTTTGATAACTATAGAGGAAAAGGGGATCCTAAGGCACACATAAGATAGTTTTTCATAGCTTGCATTGAGCTAGTAGTAGAAGAGACATATTTGATGAGATTATTCCCACAGAGCTTAGGTGATCAAGCTATGGAATGGTTCTCCCAACTTCCACCTAGAATTAAGTTATGGGGTGACTTAGCAGAGGCATTTATCCAGCATTTCTCATACAACATAGAGACAAACATATCAGTCACTACTTTGTGCAACACCAAGCAAAAAGATGGAGAATCTTTTTCATCATTTTTACAAAGATGGAGGAATCTAGCCAGCAGATGCTCTTGTGAAATTCCACAAAAACAAATGGTAGAAATGTTCACCCAAAATGTTAACAAATACATTGGCTATGATCTAAGGAAAGCTTGTTTGTCCAACTTCAAGGACGTCATTGAAAAAGGCTTAGCAATAGAGAAGGTCCTAATTGAACAAGGAGTCATTAAGATATTCAAGGAAAACAAAGATGACTTTAAAAGAAAAGATAAGCCAAGATTTTGGAACAAAAACAAGAACATAGTCAATGATGGTGTTGTTGTTGATGCCAATACAATACGACCAAAAATCATTTTTTCAGGATCAAGCTCTACAAACAATCAAGTGAATACTCAAACAACTTCAAAGTCACGAAGGAAGTACACCCCATTGGGAGAACCACTTGAGTTAGTTTTCAAAAAGCTAGTGGCAAATAAAATAATCACAATTCCAGATTTGCCTCCATATGAGCCAAAGGTTAAACCAAATTGGTGGATTGATGATGAGTATTGTGAATTTCACAAGAGCAAGGGTCATAAGATGGGAAATTGCCTTCAACTAAAGAACATCATACAAGATCTTATTAATAGAAGTGACATTGAGATTGAAGGACACTCATCCAATCAAGAACATGAGATGTTTAAGGAACCATTCCCAAAGCATGACAAGGGAAAAGCTAAAGCCATAGATGACCAAACCAACTATACCAGAGCATCTTATAACTATGATTCAACTATCAATCACATCTTGATGGACAATTATGTCTCTAACATTATCAGCAAGGACAAAATGCTTGAGAATTCTACCCAAAGACCCAAAATTATCCTAAAAGGCATTGGATCTTCTTCCGAACCTACCCCTGAATGTCATGTTACAATCTGGGGAGGTAAATTCACTTTGCAAGGTGCTACAGCTAAAAACACTGCTTCCTCATCAACCAAGCCTGAGTATGACCTTGTAGAACAGTTAGGGAAGACACTCGCGCTCATCTCCATCCTTGAGCTCTTACGCATATCCCCCACACATAAAGCCATTCTTGATAAAATCTTGAGAGACACTATTGTCCCTACTGATCTAAATGTGGACCAGTTTCAAGCCATGGTGGGATACCTTTCCGTTCCTCACTCACTTACATTCATAGAAGCTGATGATGCCTCCGTATGTCAGCCACATAACGCACCTTTACACATTGAAGCCTTCATACACAAACATCGAATAAAATGAGTCCTGATAGATGGAGGAGCGGGTCTAAACATTTGTACATTGAGCACTATTAAACAATTGGGATATTCTAATAAAGTTGTGAATTCTAAAAACAGAATTACCATCAAGGCCTATGATGATGAAGAGCGTTCATCCAAAGGCACAGTCACCTTACCTCTCAGAGTTGGGCCAGTTACCAAGGATGTGGTTTGTCAAGTCCTAGACCTGGATCTCACATACAATATATTACTAGGATGTTCTTGGATTCATGAAATGAGGGTAGTCCCATCTACATACCACCAATGCATTAAGTTTCCTCACAATGGAGTTGAAATAACAGTTAATGGAGATCCTAATCCATTCATATACTGCAATAACTTGAGACCGAAAACTGAGATGATCATTCCCAATAATCGTGAAGCTGTTCCTTCTTCTGCATACATTGATCCTGAATCATTAAAACCTTCGACATCAAAACAAGGTGAGCTTAAAGGCAAATTCTAGGACAAGGGCATGGGTGAATACACTTTGAATCAAACCATGTAATTACAACAAGTCATAAATTCACCAAAAGAATATGGACGACCACATCCTACTAAGCGGGTATCCATCATTACACTTAAATGGGATCCTACAATCTTCCAAAAATGGGGTGAAGTGGAAGAAGAAAACTTATACAAAATGCTTTACAAAGATCCTAAAAATAATACACAAGATCATATCAGCATACCATGTGAAATGTATGGCAAAGGGTTCAAGATCCTGCAAAGATTTGGGTATGATGGCAAAAGTCCTCTTGGATTAAGAAAATAAGGCATCATTGAGCCTTTACAACCTGAATTGACATTCAAAAAGGAATGTTCCAAAGAACTTGGTTTCATGAGTTCCAAGGTAAATGCTCAAAAGACAGGAGAAGCATTACAAATCAAAGTTGCCAAAATCCAACAAGAAAAATGCTATTCCACAGACTCCAATGAAAGGGAATGGGGTTCAGACAAATCCTCCAATGACTACAAGCTCACCGAGACATTTAGAGAACTAGGTGAACCCACAAAAGAAGAGGAATTTTATGAAAAATTCAAAGTTGGTCAAGAAACAACCCCGGAGGATCCCATATAGTCCTTGCCTCTAGGTCCTCGATTGAAATCACATAGAATGAGAACACCTGTCCCAGAATGTGCTACTAGTGATGATAATTTGGATTCATTCACGATCAAGACTGATGAGGAGAGTGCCAACGATGACCTTGATAACTACCTCGACATACCTGAATATAACTGCATCTTCACTCTTAGCCCTGCTAACTTCAAAGACATCAAAGGCCTTCCCCTTGTTCACCACCAACTTATTGACTGGGACCATGAAGGACCTGCACAGTTTGACACATTCCAAAATGATGAAGCTTTTATTGACTATCTTGGCATATGAGATGATCTTCCCCCTGGGGACCATAAAGCGAGATACACTATAGAACTCAATAGCGTGGCATATTTTGGTGAGGGTGTTGGGCCTTCCAGTCATAAAAATATAAAAATAAAAACAAATCAAGGGTCTTATGGCGAAAACCACATTGTGGCGCTTTTTTACCCAAAAAATTAAAAAGAAAGGATGTATTTGAGGGCGAAAACCTCTCTAAGGCACCTGAATATGGAAGGCTCGACATTCTCCCAGCATCATATGAAGAAAAGTCATCCATGTTGGTAGAGGAGACTATCAAAACAAACATTGGCACAAAAGAGGTTCCACACAACATATTCCTGGCTCAATCTTTGATAGAGTCAGAAAGGTCAAAATTCATAAGTTTCTTCACAGAACGACAAATCAACTTTGCATGGTCATACGTTGACATGCCTAGATTGGATTTGGATTTGGTAATGCACCATTTGAAAAATAAATCGGGGGCAAAACCAGTGAAACAAAAATTAAGAAAGATGCATCCACAAGTCGCATTATTAGTCAAAGCAGAGCTTGAGAAATTATTGGATGTCGGATTCATACACCCAACTAATTATACCAAATGGATCTCCAACTTAGTGCCTGTCAGTAAACCAGATCGTAGTATCAGAATATGTACAGATTTCAAAGACATCAACAAAGCTTGTCCTAAGGATAATTTTCTATTACCAAATATTGACTTGATTCTCGATCTCACAGCAGGTCATGCGATGTTATCTTTGATGGATGGATTCTCTAGTTACAATCAAATAAAAATCGCATCCGAGGACCAGCACAAAACAACATTCACTTGTCCTTGGGGAACTTTCTGTTGGAATGTCATGCCCTTTGGGCTAAAAAATGTAGGTGCTACATATCAATGGGCCATGACTACTATCTTTCATGATCTCATGCACGTAACTATGGAAGATTATGTTGATGACCTCTTGGGTAAATCAATAGACAGAGATACACATTTGGACATACTTTCAGTCATCTTTGATCGGTTGGAAAAGTATGAAGTAAGATTAAACCCCAAGAAATGTGTCTTTGGAGTAACCTCTAGGAAACTCCTAGGATTCATTGTATCAAAAACAAGAATCAAAGCTGATCTAGCAAAAGTCAAGGCCATCTTAGAGATGCAACCACCAAGAAATATCAGTCAACTTTGATCTTTGTAGGGGAGACTCCAGTCCATACGAAGATTCATAGCACAACTTGTAGATAAGTGTAATCCTTTTTAGCACTTGCTACATAAAAACATCAAATTCAAATGGGATGATAACTGTCAACAGGATTTCCAGATACTCAAAGATTATCTTCTAAATCCACCAGTTTTGATGCCACCAGTTCCAGATCAACCTCTATTACTATACATATCAGCTACTTCAACAGCACTGGGGGCACTCTTAGCACAACAAGTTGTTGAGGGAAAAGAAAAGGTAGTATACTATATCAGTCGCACATTGGTGGGATATGAGCTAAACTACACACCAATTGAGCGTGCATGTCTCGCTGTGGTCTTTGCTTCCCAGAAATTCCAATATTACATGCTAACTCATAAGACTAAGTTGGTTGCAAGGATCGATCTATTGAAATACCTTCTCAATAAAGCAACACTTATTGGGTGACTAGCCAAATGGGTGATGCTCTTGAGTGAATTCAACATCGAGTATGTGGATAGAAAAGCAATAAAAGGACAAGCTATCACAGATTAGTTAGCAGATGCTCCCATGTTAGATGATGTTCCTCTAATTTCAGAATTTCCAGATGAATCCATTTTAACAGTGTCACATGCAAAGCCTTGGCAACTATACTTTGACAGCTCATACACACAGCATGGGGCAAGAGCTGGCATCCTCTTCATAACTCCTCAAGGGGATTCTATACCAAAATCATATCGATTATCATTTCACTACACTAATAACATAGTGGAATATGAGGCATTAACAACTGGATTACATATTGCAGTTCAGTGGAAGATCCAGGAACTTCGTGTTTTTGGGGACTCTCAACTTGTAATTCATCAAGCAATTAATGACTACCAAATAAAGAACGAGAAATTAATTCCCTATAAAAGAATGGTGGATGACTTGAAACAACAGTTCATGAAGATAGACTTTGAGCAGATACCCAGAGAGCAAAATTGAGCTGTGAATGCCATGGCTACAATTGCTTCACTAATTGATCTACCACTTAATGAGACCCGCTATGAGTTCTTGGTGGATAACCTTTTGGTTTTCTCATATGAAACCACTCCTACTGAGATGATATGTGTTGTTGGTCCTGAGTCCCAGTTATACGGTTCCATTTTCGCATACCTTCGTGACAATACCCTACCTCCTGATCTATCCAATAACCAACGTCACACTTTCATTCACCAATCTTCTCAATATATCATTTTAGCTGATATCCTATACCGTTGAGGTCTAGATGGCACTCTTCTTAGATGTTTAGAAAGCGACGAAGCTCAGATTGCGATATGTGAAGTACATGAAGGGATATGTGGTCCACATTCTAGTGGTCCTGCCTTAGCCAAGAAACTCATCAGGATTGGATATTACTGGCCCAATATGGAAAAAGATTCATATCAGTTTGTCAAGAAATGTAAATAGTGTCAACTTCATGGAAACCTCATCCATGCGCCAGTGCAAGAACTTCAACCAATTGCGACTCCTTGGCCCTTTTGTCAGTGGGGACTCAATCTCATAGGCAAGATTCACCCTCCTTCTTCCAATGGTCACAAATTCATCACCACTGCCATAGAGTATTTCACAAAATGGATCAAAGCCATACCTCTCACACAAGTCACTGGAAAACAAATTGCTACCTTTATTCTCAACTATATCATTGTCGATACGGTATTCCTATTTCCATCATCACTAATAACAGGCATCCCTTCAAAAATTAGGATGTTTGTGAACTCTATGATCACTTCCATATTACCCATCATTTCTCCACACCATATTACCCACAAGGTAACGGTCAAGCTGAGGTGTCTAATAAAACAATCCTTAAAATCTTGAAAAAGACAGTCAACGACGTTGGTCGTAATTAGCATATCCAACTTAATCTCGCACTTTGGGCTTACCGCACAAGCATCTGCACACCTATAGGGGCTACACCCTATTCACTTATCTATGGCACTGAAGCTATCTTGCTTATTGAGGTCAAGTTACCCTCTTTATGAGTCTCTTTGCAAAACATTATTAGTGATGAAGACTATAGGGTCTCTCGCTAAGAACTTGAACTATTGGATGAACGAAGACAAACTACTTTTAATCATCTCAAGGCTTATCAACAATGAATGAGTCATAGCTACAATCATAAAGTCAAGCCTCACACATTTGAGGTAGGTGATTTGGTTCTCAGAGAAAATCCTAAAAATCAGCAAGACAGAGAGAAGAAGGGCAAGTTCAAACCAAACTAGTTTGGTCCTTACATCATCACAGCAGCATATGGATCTGGTGCATATCAACTCTCAACCATAGAGGGTGAATCCTTGGAGGATCCTATCAACAACATGCACCTTCGTAGGTTTTACACATAGCTCTTTAGAGTATCCTAATTCAAAAATACAACAAAAAAATCAAATATATCAAAAATACAAAAAAAAAAAAAAAAATCAAAAAAAAAAAAAAAATCAAAAAAAGTAAAGAAAAACATTTTCGTCCAATGGTGAAAACCACTTCAATGGCGCCCTGGGCAAGTACCATGGTGAAAATTGGGTCACTAGCGCCATGTGTAGAGACATTTCTCTTCCCTCCTTCAGGATTCAATCTCATCCTTTCACTTTGCACACACTCACAACCTATTCATCCATAATAAACTTTACACATTCCCATCATGGCTTGTCATTGATCTACCCAAGATTGGTTAGCCATTCATAATAACATTCCTTTTCAACCCTTTCCAACCATAATAAATCAGATCCTATCTATGGCTAAGGTAAATCCTACATCTAGTGATGGGTGTGGAACTGAGAGCATCACATGTTTCGAGGAGTACAGTTTCTTCCAGTTTTCTTCAGTCTATCTGTGCACAATTCGCAATAAAGCAACATTTGCATCACTAATCCGCAATAAAGTTCTGTCTTCTCCACAATAAAGTATCGGTTTCATGGATTCAGTCAGTTTTAGATGAGACACAATAGTGATGGGCTTCAACAAATCAAATCTTTTAACAGACTTAGACAACATATGGTTCAGTGCTATCTATCCTTTTGTGAAAGTAAACATTGTGACCACAATCAAATAAGACTTATACAAGTGACAAGAGACACTAAACTTGATGACTACAGTGGATGTTGGTGTCGAGTCTTGGTTTTCTTTTGATTTTATCTTTTTGGTGACATGTCTTTTAGCTTTTCTAGGATGTCTCTGACTAGAGATTTTATCTTCAGGATGTCTTTGACTAGAAAGGTGAGGATGGGGTATCATCACCTTTTTTTTTTTTGCTGTCTATGGATTGTCTCTTAGTAATGCTATGACTTGTCCAAGGATATGAGGACACTGTGAGTCTAGTATGAACTAGGGCATTCCTTGTTTGAGACTATCTTATCTCCATGCAAATAGGTACAATGATTTTCTAGGTCAAACATATGCCTCGATTGCCATAACCTATTTTGCCATAATAAAGCTCAATGATAATAATGCACAAGAAGCTCTTTTCACTTTCATATCTTCTACGTTCCATCCCCCTTTCTTGATTGATTTCCATAGTCCTTCCCAAGTCCGTGTAGCCTACTATCACATGACTGAGTATAGTGACACGCCAAAAATATTTGCATTTCATGTAGTTTGCACCTGCATTACCACATATTAGCATTTCATACATACATACAGATATCACAATTGCATCACATCCCACACACAACACATGTTAGCACATTTTACATTTTCATCATGTAAATAGTCATTTGCATTATCATATTCATCTGCATTTCATACATTCACATTGGCATCATACATAACATATTAAAAACATAAAAAAACAAAAATATTGCATTTCATCATGTACATATTTGCATCCATATCATGAGCATCACATAAAAAACATCTCATCACATAGGTACACATGCATATAGCTGCTTCAAAGATAACTCATCTCATATATATATATATATATATATATATATATATATATATATATATATATATATATATATATATATATATATATATATATATATATATATATATATATATATATATATATATATATATATATATATATATATATGTAAGTGTCATGATACAATGATGTCAAAATCATATGGCTACAATCACCCGAAGGTGTCTATATCATCATAAAAAATGGTACAAAACTGATACATAGGGAGCCCTCTAAGGCTATGATGAACTCCCTCCCTTGGAGCCGCTTGGCTTCGACGAAGTCTGAGCCCTAGAAGGACCCACCCCAGGTTCATCTCTCCTACCCCCTATATCTAGTGCTGGTGGAGGACCCATAACCCCACCACTGGACGCCTGTCTCCTCTGGCTCCCTCTCATAGCCATCGCTGTCCGCGATGATTTTCGGAAGCTCCTCGCTTGCTGCTCTGGTGGCACTACCCCATAGTATAGGTCTCACCAGTAACCTATCTCCTCCCCTGCCTACAGAACATAGGCATATCCAGCCCCTATGTCCTCTGTCACTTGTCTCCCATCCCTCAGTGTTGTCTCAGCCTCAGTATAGCACTGGATAGCCTGATCCTGCTCATGCTCTGTGTCCCTTAGTCACCTTCTGAGCCTAGTTGTCTCCCTCTCTAGGTCCTAGATCTCATCTGCTTGTCCCTGGCAGATCTCTCTTAGCTCAAACAACTCATCCTCCACCTCCTCGACCCCCTGTGCCTCTACCTGTGGCTCCCCCTATACTGGTACCTGTACCTCTACCTGTACCTACCTCTGTCCCTATCCTTGCACCTGTCTAGGACCCTGTGCTGCTGGCACCTGTAATGGCAATCCATCGTGATCCCTCACCACCCGAGCCTATCTCTCCTCCCCACCCTCTCTCTATGGAGCCACCCTCCTCTCTCCAACTACACCCCATCTCCTCCGTCGGCCTCTCCCCCCACCATCTCCATCTAGAGGCTCCCCTAAGTTTGTTAGTCGTGGAAAGGGATGCTTAGCCCAAAATGTAGTGTACTCTGCATCCATACCTGCATCCTCAATCTCCGGCCACATATCCCATGGCATAGGCACAATCTCTACTAGCTGCATCATAGCCTGATCATACGACAATAGCGGCCCAAAGTGTGCCTGATCCTTGACTGTCCGAGCATACAACCCAGAACCCCGTGGCATCCGTTGAATCCGGTCAAACTGCCTGCATACCCTGTCAGCTAGCTATCTCTCCAATACATAGGGCATCCACCCAATTAGATATTTGCTCCAGAAAGTATAGGGTAGATCCACTACATCATCCTCCCACTGCTCGCACTCACGGTATGGCCTCCATATCATAGTATCGATCTCATCTAGGACTCGACACCAATGCTCCAACTTGTCAATCTGTGGCTATGATGTAATCATATCATACAAATGCACAAAGTTGCATCCATGATCCTAGCTCCTAAAATGTATTGGTTGAGTAACCTGCAGATACTCATATGCCCACACTCTCAACAATGTAACTCCGTAGCCCAATTCTACGGATCCATGATAAACAAACTGATGCAGCTCATAGTATAAGTGTGCTAGCATGCATGGTCCCTAGGCATATCTAGTATGTTGTGTAACCAGTGTCTCCAAGGTGCGCCCCCAGCCCACAGTCAACCCTCATGTCGCCCTGTCTGGACATAGGAACCCACTAATCACTCCTCCTAACACTGTCGGTAGTGCTAGTCCTATCATTGTCATCGTGTCCCATGCCACGTGTCTAGCTCTCAACTCCAGTCCCAGATCCTGGAACACTCATCTCACAGCCTCCCTATCTCCATCTCGATCATAGGGTATCAGCTCCCCATCGATCAGTAATTATAGTATTCTATAAACATCCTCCAAGGTGACTATCATCTCACCCATCGGCAAATGAAATGTACAAGTCTCAGAGTGCCATCTCTCAGCTAGTGCAGTCAGCAAACCCATGTTCACCCGAAACTCAGGCACATACAGAATATATCATAGACCCATAACCTCAATAGTAGCTCGATCCTCGAATGTCATCTCTGGTCGTAATCTCTGCGTCGATGGGAATCTCTCTGGTGACTCTAGCATAGGCAAATACTCCTGTAGTCAAGAAAATCAATCATGTCAGTCAAAGTGACACTCACTGTTCATCACAAAGTGTTGCTATCTATCCTAGTGGTACTCCCTATTCATCAAAAAGTACTACGTGTTTTGCACTCCCTGTTCATCACAAAGTGTTGCTCATATTTGCACTCCCTGTTCATCACAAAGTGCTGCTCATTTTGACACTCATTGTTCATCACAAAGTGTTTCTCATATTGGTACTCATTGTTCATCACAAAGTACTATGTCTTGGTACTCACTGTTCATCACAAAGTGCCTCAATCTATCCTATCCTAGGGCTATACTTGAGTATATCCTCTTGAGTAGTTTCCTAATTAGCAATGTATGTTCTATCACAGAATTGTCAATCCTAGTCCTATCTGCTATCCTAGTCTTCCCTAGAGGACCTGCTTAGTCTTCCCTAGAGGACCTGCTTGAGTGTATCCTCTTAGTAGCTTATCCAATCAATAGCGTATGTTCATCACAGAACTGCCGATTTGACCTTGAAGACACAAATGCGCCTTCATGACATAAACGTGCTTACAGACTGCACAAACACACCTGCTCTGCATAGACGTGCCTAAAATACATAGATGTGCTTATGCTTTGCACAGATGTGCCTGTCTTGCATAGACTTACCCACATTTCACAAATGTGTCTGCACAACATAGACACATTTACATTTGACATAGACGCTGCTAAATTCATAGACGCGACTGGCACCAACGTAGACGTGCCTAGCCAACCTAGATGCGCTTGGCACAAATGCAGACGCACCTACACATTTTTGACAGTTTTTGACATTATCCTAAAGTGCATTTATTGTGCTACCTAAGATGCATTAATGACAACAATTAATGCAACAAAGTACAAGGAGGTTTTGCGGTACTTACTAGCTCTCCTGCATCTGTTGGCCTCTGAAATCGACGAACGCGATCGAATCTGTGAACCAATGCCATCGCTGTTGACTGCTGCTGCTCTATTCTCTCTCTACACTAATGTCTTGGATGTGTGGATGAAAATGAGGATGTTTTCCCCTCGTGGTCTATCTTATAGACTACCCTAGCCCTAGCCCTCATTTCCCGAGTCTGTCTTCATTATCCCGTGACTTTGTCACTCTATCCTATCCGATCAATCCATTCTATCCTTTCTTTCTTATCGAGAGATTGTCTGATATCGTTCCAAATATTTTCATTCAATCTCTCAAGGGGGCAATATCATTCCCATCTTGGGGCAACTTTGTATCAGTTCATATTATCTTCTTTGAAACAACGCGACAAGCTGCATTGTCTCAAATAGGGGCAAAATGTAGACACCTAAAATTGTCATGTCTAATTAAATAAATATTTTATTTATTTAATTATCTTAGCCTAATTCTTCTATTAATTAAATGAATCTTTATTTATTGAATTAAGTCATTTATCTTCTTCTAGCCTTATTTCTCTTTTAAATAAATACATTTATTTATTTAAATTATCCCTTTTCTTAAATTAAATAAATATCTTATTTATTTAATTTATCCCACTTCCTCTATTAATTAAATAAATCTTTATTTATTTAATTAATTCATTAACCTTTTCTACCCATGACACATGTCATTCATCTCTTAATTCATACACTACCTACCCTCTTATTATTTTATTATTTCTTTTACCTACCCTCTAATCATAGCCGACCATTTATCTTTTACACCTCTCAATCTTATCCCTCCATTTCTTATAGTGTCTTCTATATAAGAGGATACTTCCTTCATTATAAAACCCTAACTAACGGATTACTTGATCAATTGACTACACTACGCTTTGAACCTTCATATGCGATCCACTTGCAACCACATTTCCGTTCTTTGTTGAGCTCTTGTGCACATAAACTCTGAGAGCAAATATATCAAGAAAGATCAATGGAGATAGGAAGAATGGAGATTCAAACCCTATTGGACATGTGATGGTATAATCTTTGTGATTTCATTTGATTTGCATTGTCTTAGGTAATCTTCATATGTTATGGTGGATCTTTGTTGTTGTTAGGCTAGGGTTTTTTGTGGTCGAATTTATTTAGTCTTTCATCATTGTTGTTATCCATTTTCACCGTATACAATACTAATTAAGATTTTAAGAACTCACACTTGTCTAAGTTGATCATCAACTTTTCTTGATGTAGCTTTCTGAGGACCTAATCTAAATGTCTGATATGCTCCTACCTTAACTTGCTAAAACTCAGAATGTCATCAAGATAAACAATCACAAATTTACCAATAAACTATGCAAGCACTTCATTCATGAGTCTCATGAAGGTGCTAGGTGCATTTGTTAGCCCAAAGGACATCACTAACCATTCATAGAGCCCCTCATTGGTCTTAAAGGTTGTTTTCCACTCATCTCCAAGTCTGATCCTTATCTGATGATAGCTTGACTTCAAATCCACCTTTGAAAAGTAACAAGCTCCTTCTAGGTAGTCCATTAGGTCCTTAATTCTTGGCTTTGGAAACCGGTATCCGATGGTAATCTTATTGATAGCTCTTGAGTTGGTGCACATTCTCCATTTTCCATCCTTCTTTGGTACCAAAAATAGTAGGTATTGCACATGGGCTTAGAATCTTATTTATGAATCCCTTATCTAGCAATTCTTGCACTTGTCTTTCTATTTCTTCATTTTGAGTTGATGTCATTTTGTAAGAAGCTTTGTTTGGCAGGGTAACTCCTGGTATGAGGTCTATCTGATGGTTCACATCTCTGTATGGGGGTAAAGAATCTGGTATTTCATTCACCACTATGTCTTTGTATCGGTTCACAAGTTTTCCACTTCTTGAGGTACTATTGGTTTAGGTTCAGACTTTGCCTTTTCTTTTGGTTTCACTATGATGGCATATCCTTGGTTCCCCTCATACTTCAACTCTTTTAGGAATTCCTCCTCACTAAGAAGCATAACACTGGATCCTACATGTCTTTCTTCTATGGGAACAACCAAAGGATCCATTTGGAATTTTCTTCCTTCCTTGGTGATAACATAAGAATTATTCTCCCCATCATGTGTGGCTTTGACATCATATTGCCAAGGGCATCCAAGCAACAAATCATATGCATCCATAGGTAGTATATCATAGAGTACTCTATCTTTATACTCTCTAATTTCAAAATCTATCCAAGCTTGCTCATCAACTAGCACATGTTGTCCTTTACTCAACCATGATACCTTATAAGGATTGGTGTGTGGCACCCTTTTTAACTTGAGTTTGTCTACCATCTCAACTATTACAATATTCTCAGTAGACCCTTAATCCACTATGACCTTAGAAATCTTACCATATGATCTACAAGTGGTTTTGAAGAGTGTCTTTCTTTTAGTAGGTTCTTTAGCTTGTGGTACCTTCAACAAGGTACTCCTTAACATCAGGTTCTCTCCATCTAAAAATGGTCCAGCTTTGTTGATTGGTGAGGTAACACACTTTGATTATCTTCCTCCTGCACCAATTGTGTTCTTCTTTCACCTGCATAAGAACTTGAAGTCTTTTCAGGACATCAGTTCATTGTGTGGCCCACTTGATGACAATGAAAGAATTTACCAGTAAATATTGTGGGTCCTCTCCCTTGAGTACCAAACCTATGCCTATAGTTGTTTCTTCCTCTAGAGTTTCCTCTAAATAGACCATTCTTGCTAAAGTTATCTCCACTCTGTTCAGACTAATTTCTTTCTTCATTTTTTCTAGAGTTATGACCCCTTCCAAAGGTGCCTCTTCCTCGGAACCCTTTACCACCTCTGCCTCTTTGATTGAACTCACTTTTTCTCTTGATCTTGTCCTTTGTCCTCAAACACAACTGAAAACACTTATGGACTATCTCAGGTGCCAACGTGCTGATTTTATCTTGAATGTTTTGTCTTGGGTCATTTAGGTATCTTACTACCTTCTCCACTTCTTCCTCTTGTTTCTTTTCTTGTAGAGTTAGTTTTTTGACCTCATCTATATAAGCACTCACATCCATGTCTCGTTGCATCAAACTCTTCAATTTATTGTGTAACTGCACCTCCTAATTTAGTGAAAGGAATTGGGTCTTGATTCTAATCTTCATTCTCTCCCAAGAGTTAATCTTCTTTCTCCTGATTTGTTCCCTTTCTTCTTGCATCATGTTCCACCACACTAGAGATGATCCTTTTTTACTTGGTCTTAGCCATATTGACCCTCCTTTCTTCTGCAATCTCCTTGTATTCAAAATGATTGTTCAAAGCTTCTATCCAATCCAATAGCTCTTCTCCATTTAGGCTTCCACTGTAGACCGGTAAACCATCTATGCTATCTTTGTTGAGTGATTTAAGGGCATCCAAGAAGATTTGTTGATCTTTATCCAACTCCTTTTCTATCACCACTCCTATCACATCTGCATCTTCATCATAAGTTTCATCACCCCACTCTGTGATCTTGCCCTTACCTTTCTTGGTGTCTTGCTCCCAGGCTTCACTAAACATGTCTTGGACCATCTACCTAATGGCCTCTTGACTCATTGCCTTAGGTGGAATGCTGTTGGATTATTATTCTACCTCTTGGTCTGACATACACCACTTTGTTCAATCAAGTAGCTCTGATAATAATCTGATGTAGAGGGGAAATGCTCACTCCTACCGGTTTAGCTAATTCTTATCATTTGTCTAGGTAGTCTCTTAAACCATCCATTGGTTCCACTCTTCCCAACCTTCCATAGGTTGTAGGGTTCACCCTTACTGACCTTCCCAAGGTTCTTCTACTAGGTGACCTCCCCTTGTTTATTGAGTGCCCAACACTCTTTGCTAGAGACCATCCTACTCAACACTTTCCCTAAGAGCCTACCCTCTCTACCACATGATCTTCATTACACATGACCAACACATTAAGAGATGATTTGCCTTAGTTATCCCACCCTAAACCTTCATTTATGGACCTTGGTGCTTACTGGTTTCAAGCTTTAGGTCCAATTTGCCTTTTCTAAGTCTACCGGTGGACCTAGAACAATTAGCTCTACCAGTGAGGTATTTTGCACTTATCTGCTGGTATCCTTATTACCGGTATAAACTCTTTAGCTTCCTGGATACCCTTTTGGAAGTTTCATATAATATCTCAAAATTGGATCTTAGTTTGGTTGCTAACCATCCTAACCCTTTTTAGGCCTAAATCCTCCTTTTAAGCCTGCAAAACAAGGTTTTGCCCAAATGCCTTCACCAATCTGATTGCTCAAGAATTCAGATGATTGTTTTAGGTTTGAACACCCATGAGGATTTACAATCCAACTTGGAACCAAATCCATTCAACTGATTTACCCATCTAGGGCCTCTTGTCTATGAATCCCTTGCCAACTCAACATGCCAAGTCTAGGGTATGGTGGCAAAACTGGAGAAGTCTTCAAACCCAGGTTTCAAGGTCTCTAGGACCTGCTTGCATAAAAATGTACAAAACTTGCAAAAAATATCACTTCAAAACCTCAAATCACCATGAAATGAAAGATATGACTCTGTTTTAACAGTTCATGCCTTGGTCAAGACTTCAAAGTCCGTAGAGTCTGTACGATGCCAAGGAAAACTCAAAGCAAGCGCTGAAAACACCCAAAAATGAAAGGCTAATTATTGTTCTCCTTCTTCCAATTCTTCAACCAACTTTCTCATTGGTTGTCCCAAGCCTTATATCGGCCTTGGGTTAGTTACAAATATATTTTAACTGAAAAGATAATCAACTACCCGTTAGTGTTTACAACTTTACATTGTTAAGCATCTTTTGCCCAAATCAAACCTAGATCACTTCAAAAGGTTCAAATGACCTTAAATACCATTAATCAACATCAACTAACCTATTTTAACCTTATTACATACCAAAATTCACTTGATTCCAAACTCTTGGAATCTTCACAACAAAATTGTTTAGGTGCTTCTGCACCATGCTCTGGGCGTAAGAAAACTCAAGTTTATTGAGTGGATAAAGCTTGAACAGTGGTACCATGTTGTATGATATCTCTCTCTGACATCCATGTAGCCTCAGACTCTGGTAACCCTATCCATTTGATTAGATAGTCTCTATAGACTCCTTTCCTAGTCTTTTTCACCACTTTAGTGTCCAAAATGCATTCCAATGTGACCGGTTGGCTTGGCGATAAATCTTGTAACTAGTCTACATCTTCTATAGAAGTAGGTTCTTCTAGATTCATAGCTATCTGAGACCCCTTGTATGGATATAAATCACATACATTGAATATTTGGGATATGCCCAAGTTTGGGGGTAAGTCCAACTCATAGGCATTATTGCCAAATTTATGCAACACCTTAAGAAGTCCAATCTTCTTCATGCATAGCTTGCTAGGTTGTCCCTTGGGTAGCCTCTCCTTCCTCAAGTAGGCCAACACTAGATCACCAACCTTATAGTGTACTTGTCTTATTTTCTTATCCGCTAGTGCCTTGTACTTCTCATTGTACTATTGCAATGTCTTCTTGACCTGCTCATGTATCTATTTTATATTGTCTACAAAGTTTTCCCCTTGTGCACTTCTATGGTCCATAGGAATGAGGTATATAAGTTCCAAGATACCCCTCGAATGACAACCATAAACAATCTCAAAGGGACTCTGGCATGTGCTTCTATTCACTGAGTCATTGTAGGCATACTCTACTTGACCCAATACTAGATCCCAAGATTTTCCATGCTGTTTGGTAAGACATCTCAACAAGTTACTTGAGGATATATTAACCACTTCAGTTTGACCATCTGATTGTGGATGGTATGCTAATGAAAAAGAAAGTTTTGTGCCTAATTTCTTCCATAAGGTTCGCCAAAAGTGACTCACAAATTGAGTGTCTCTATCACTTTACACCACCACACAAACCTAGGTGATAAAGCTTTAACACAACATGAAACAACTACCCAAATGAAAATAGTACAACCAAATGCTTAGGAAGTGCGGATTGTTATAGCATATGGAGCAAAAATGCAAGAAAAGTGACAAAATTCTTAGTTTTTGTATTGAATTCTTCTTGTTTTCAAATGCCAACCTGATACAAAGTTGTGTGAGGATTTAAATAGTCACTCACAACCTAAATCATTCCTAGGTACAGACCAATAACCACCTTTTTCTTTATTTTTTACAAATTTTCCAAAAATTGTCAAAATGTTGCTTGACAACTTTGATAATTTTTGGTATAATGAGCCTTTTTTACTTGTGAGCCAAATAGACTTAACTCTACCATTTGAAATGGTTTAATATAACCACACAAACATATTTCAATTCCTAACAAGGATTTATAAGGTGTTTTGACCATTTTTCCACATTTTGCCCATTCTAGGCTTACAAAGCATAAAAGTTCAAAATGTGACAAAAAACTCAAGAAACAACAAAACTAAGACACAAAGGAAACTTAAACACACAAAACACACCCTTTGGGCATAAAAAAAATCCATTATTTAATTGGGACCAACATAGTGATAGTTCTGATACTTAATGTAAGTACAGATCCAATAGCCAACAAGATGAGAGGGGGGGGGGGGGTGAATCATACAAACTTAATCTTCCATAAAAAACATCAGATTCAACCTCGGTAACATATACTTCAGTAATATAACCAAAACTGCTAAACATGCAAACTCAAAAGCATATAAACATCATATCACTCATAACACTAGATTTAAATTAGAAACCCAAATAGGGAAAAACCACTATGGGATTTCGGACCCACTAAGAAATATACTCTTCTAGAGTATGCTTGATTAAAAGCAAATCCTATTAAAGATTACAAACACATTTCTAGAAGTGACCCAGTTAAGGGATTTCCCTTAGATCTATTAGGATCTTCACCTTGTTAGAAGTGAACTTGTTAAAGGATTTCAAACACTCAATCAGAATGTCACCTTGCTAGAGGGTTTTACAAATAAGACTGTTAAGTCCACTCAGTTAAGAGATTTTCTATCACTTTCACAAAATAATAGTAATAAAAATCTATCTACAACTTCACATCTAAAATGCTAAATTAAATTCTTATTTGCTCAATACAATCTAGACATAGAACTAATCTTGTCATCTGTTGGGCTTCTATACTCTGTTATTCAAACAGGTCTTCAAGCTTCTGTGCTCGGTAATCACTATGTAGCATCCCTGTGCATACATTTGCCCGCATACATTGTTTATCAACAAATCCCTATTTATAAACAATTAGCCAACCGCTTAATCTCCTCGATCACATTTCCCATGATCAATCATAGCCATCAGATCTTCAATCTTGTCCAGGTTCAATGTATCCTTCGATCTGAAATTTTTTTTACCCTGCCTAGGAACTTGCATACATTTCTTGGAACTTGCGCTAGGGTAATACGGTTCAATCTGCACTGTAGATCTTCATGTTGATTTTCCTTGGCCATAGATTCATTAACAAACTTCATGCACGACATACCAATCATTTAATCAGTTCTAGCTCATCAGCTTCCTTCATTAAATAACGCATGTAACCATTTAATGTATTTTATTACAACTCGGTTACAACTCGATAGAAACTCGGTAACAACTTGGTGAATACTAAACTTTACTTGGTAGACATTCCGCCTTCATTAACCGATAGTGATAACCTTAGGGTTTACCGACTAGGTTCCTTAGGGTTTACCGACTAGGTTGTTTGCTCGGTAACATAGTATAGTATTAACCTTACAACTTACAACATATGTATGATGTTAAAACAATCTAAACATCATGATCTCATCATTGTCTGACTCGGTAATAAATGCCCATTGAATACCTTATTTATCCCCTTATTCATCATATTCTTTCTGTGTCTTTTACCGATATCTTTACACTCATCAAATCATACTTCTCAAGATATGGCAACATCATACTGAATTAGTAAATCAATTTCTTGACATCAATGACAAAATAATAATATTAAGACAGTAAACATCCTTAATCAGTTATATCCATAATCATCAACAACCTTCTCAATATCCTTATTGAAATGCCAACAATCTCCCATTGTCTGTTATAATGCCAAATGCCAACAATCTCCCCCTTTGGCATTGATGGCAAAACCAATTGATTTGACCTAATTGATTTGAATTGTTGTGAGTTGTTTGTGAGATTCTGAAATGCTCTCTTCTTGTCATCAGAATTCTCCCCCATACATTAGACTTCTCCTCTTTTCTCAGTCTTTCTTTTCTGCTTTTTTTAATCTTCTCAGTCTTTTCGAGTTTTCTTCTCCAGTCTTCTCTCCCTTTGACAACAATGCCAAAGTAAAGAACTAAAACATAATTTCTTCCTGTATGAAGTGAATTCCTGCTATAATGTGTCAACTTAGTCTCAGCCAGAGCATTTTGTCTTCAATTCTTGTTTCTTGTATTGTATCCTACACTGTTTCCTGCACACCTTTAGAAAACATCCTAAAGTGTGTAAATCAGTAACAACTCTTAAAAGATATTCGATAGAGTCATCGAATTGATGCTTTCACCGAACTCGGTCAGTGAGTAGAAGATAGGGGTAGGACCCCTAACTTACTGCTAAGATACTCAAAAGTGTCCCTTGGTAGTGGCTTGGTGAAGATATCTACTATTTGTTCCTTTGTGCTAACATACTCCAACACCACTTTCTTCTCTTGAGCTTCTTCTCTAAGATAATGATATTTAATAGAGATGTGCTTTGTCTTAGAGTGCATAACAAGATTCTTTGAAATGTTAATGGCACTAGTATTGTCACAGAATATAGTTACTGGCTCGGTAACTTTCTCATTTATACCTTCCAATAGTTGTTTGATCCATGCTATGTTGGTACAATTCAATGCTGCATCAACGTATTTAGCTTTTGTTGTTGACTGTGAAACACATCCTTATTTCTTGCTAAGCCAACTCACTAGTCTTTCTCCTAAAAAGAAAGCTCCTCCACTTGTGCTTTTTCTATCATCAATGTTGCCTGCCCAATTAGCATCAGTATAAACTTTTAAATCAAAAACATTTCCTTTCTGATATACTAAGCCATAATCCTCGGTGCCTTTCAAGTATCTAAAAATTCTTTTGATTGTTGTCATGTGTGTTTCCTTCGGATCTATAGAGAATCTTGCAACTATACCTACTGCATGTGCTATGTCTGGTCTGCTGTGAACAACATATTGTAGCTTTCCAATTATGGATTGGTAAAGTGTCTCATCAACAGATGCAGATTCATCATTCTTTGATAGTTTACAGTTGGTAGTCATAGGAGTACTTACTGGTTTTGAATCCTCCATTCCAAATTTCTTCAATATTTCCTTTATGTACTTGGATTGAGTAATGAAAATCTCATTTTTAATTTGCAGTATCTGTAAACCTATTAAATGCTTTATCTCACCGATTAATGACATCTCAAATTCTTTGCTCATTTCATTTCCAAAGTTCTTGCATAAAGAGTCATTTCCACAAAATATAATATCATCAACAAATATGGCTGAGATCAGTATTCCATTTTCATCATTCTTCATGTACATATTGTTGTTCTCGCTTGTCCTTATAAAACCAATCTTAGTCAAATAAGAGTGCAATCTTTCATACCATGCTCTAGGTGCTTGTTTCAAACCATATAATGCTTTGTTCAATTTACATACCTGATCTTTACTTTGGTCTTCAACAAATCCTTCAGGTTGTTCAATAAAAACTTCTTCTTCTAATATTCCATTCAAAAATGCAGATTTGACATCCATTTGATATACCTTGAAGTTTTTGAAAGTAGCATATGCCAACAATGTTCTTACTCCTTCAAGTCTAGCCACAGGCGCAAAAGTTTTACCATAATCAATTCCTTCTTCTTGAGCATAACCTTTGCATACTAGTCTTGCTATATTTCGAATGACCTCACCTTTTTCATTTAGCTTGTTTCTGAAAATCCACTTTGTACCGATTACATTTTTGTCCTTTGGTCTTGGGATTAGTGTCCATGTGTCATTCTTCTTGATTTAATCAATCTCTTCTATCATAGCATTTATCCAATCTTCACTGTTAAATGCCTCTTTCACTATTCTTGGTTCAAATTCAGATATTAGACATGTGTTCTGTCTCAGTTTGTTCCTTGTCATCACTGGATCATCCTTATCTCCTATAATCTGACTTGGTGCATGATGTCTTCTGACATACTTGGCTAATACAGGCTCGGTAGGCTCTGTATGATCTTCATCATCACTCGGTAACTGGATATTCTTTTCATTTTCTTCAACAGTTTTCTCAGTAGGACTTGTCGGTTGAACATAGACAAATTCATCATAGTCTTCTAGTTCTTTGGAATTTCCTTCATCATTTCTTTTTGCAAATTCATCAATTTTCACATTTGCACTTTCTACTATTTTGTTAGATGATTTGATCAAACATTTAAATGCTTTGCTTATAGAAGAATAACCTAGAAATGTTCCTTCTTCACTTTTTTGATCAAACTTGTCATTTCTATCATCTTTGTTTACATAGCATCTACTTCCAAAGATTTTAAAATAGCTTACATTAGGTTTCTTGTCATACCAGACTTCATATGGTGTCTTCAAAGTACCTTTCTTCAATTGTACTTGATTCAGGGTGTAAACTGTTGTGCTTATTGCTTCCCTCCAAAATGTTTGTGGCACTTTCTTTTCAATCATCAAGGTTCTGGCACAATCCACAATAGATCTGTTTCTTCTCTCAGCTATTCCATTTTTTTGTGGAGTTCTCGGTGCAGAGACTTGTCTTTTAATACCATGATCATTGCAGAATAAGTTGAACTCATCAGATGTGAACTTTCCTCCTCTATCTGATCTAAGACATTTCAATTGTCTTCCTGTTTCATTTTCAACTCTTGCCTTGTACCATTTAAACATTTGAAAAGCTTCTAATTTTTCTTATAAAAACATTACTAACATCATCCTTGAGTAATCATCCACAAATAATATGAAATATTTGTCACCATAATAACTTTGAACTTTCTTAGGACCACAAAGATCAGTATGCACAAGATCTAAAATTCCCTTAGAGGTGTAAGACTTACTTGTAAAGCTTGATCTTGTCATCTTACCCATCTGGCATCCTTGGCACATAGCATTCTCAGGTTTTTCAAGACTCAGTAGACCTCTTACTCGGTGCTTCTTACTTATTTTGATTAGATTATCAAAATTTACATGACAAAACCTTTTATGCCATAACCAGGTATCATCTATCTTTGCATATAGACACTTGTTTTGAGTTGAGTCAAGGTGAAATGTATTACCTTTTGTTTGTGTCCCAGTAGTAGCTAACTTTTCATGCTTGTCATGAACTTTGACAATTCCTTCCTGAAATTCTATTCGGTAACCTGTATTGTTTAGCCATGCTACACTCAACAAATTGTATTTCAAACCTTCAACCCAATAAACATCATTGCATCTTGCATTGTCAAGAAGTGTTATAGATCCTTTACCTCTTACTGGACATGGTGCATCATTACCAAATCTTACATAGCCTCCATCATAATCTTCTAACATAACAAACTTGTGTTTATCGCCTGTCATATGATGTGAGCATCCACTATCTATGATCCAAGAATCATTAGTATTTATGTGAGATATTAGGGCTTTTTCTTCATACCTTTCTTCATCTGATCCATCTTTGATAGCCACATAAACTACTTCCTCTGTATCAGTTTCATTTGATTTATCATCGTTGCGTTCCTCATCGGCTATTAACCATGTCTTTCTATCTCTTCTTCTAAAGTCTCAGTGTCCTCTGTAATGATTATCTTTCTGTTTGTCATCTTAGTAATCTCTCTTTTCAATAGAATCTTTGTCAGGACAGTTAGAAGCCATATGTCCTATTTTATCACAATTGAAACATTTCAAAGGTAGTTTTCCTTTATACTTACCTTTGCCTCTCGGTAACCTTTTGGCTAATAGTGCTTCAAACTCTTCCTGCTTTCTAATTTCCTCATATAGTTTGTGTACTTCTTCCATGTTCTTATGAAATCTTTCACTTGCTCCACTGTGATCTCCTTCAGAGGACTTGTACTTTCTTTCATTGTAATCATTAGATTCATCAAGATGAAAAGAACTAAATGTAGATTCAACTTTATTTACCGATGACCCACTGTTATCAAAGTTACTTAACTCAAATGCATGTAGCTTACCAATAGTAGCATCTAAAGAAACTGACATATTAGGTACATACCTCAATTCATTGATTGCAAAGACTCAGATTGCATAAGCCGATAGAAGGGTTCTTAACAATTTACTTGTTATATCCTTTTCTTCAATAGTTCCACTTGCTCCTTTGATTTGATTGACAATCTCCTTTAGTCTTGTACTGTACTGGGTTATGTTCTCACCTTCATTCATCCTTATAGATTCAAGTTGTCCTCTTAGACTGTCTACTTTTGCTCTTTGAACATGTTCATCACTGCCATATACAGATATGAGCTTGTCCCACATTGCCTTGCAGCCTTCTAGATCATTAAACTCTGAGTCAGTCAATGCAGATGTTATTTCAATCATTGCTTGGATATGTTCTTGCTTTGCCTTTATTTCTTCCATAGTCAATGGATAGGTGCTCTATGTGATGAAATCATTCTCCAGATAATATACAACATATTCTCCAACTCCTGATAGGTGTAGCTTCATCCTTTTCTACCATGTAGAGAAACTTGACTTGTTCAGCTTCGGTGCTCCGTCTTATACATCTTTGGATCTTTGCCTCAAGTACCTTTAAAGTTTTTCTTCTGGAGTCCAAAGCTCTGATACCAATTGATAGTTCTAATACTTAATGTAAGTACAGATCCAATAGCCAACAAGATGAGAGGGGGGCGGGGGTGAATCATACAAACTTAATCTTCCATAAAAACATCATATTCAACCTCTGTAACATATACTTTAGTAATATAACCAAAGCTGCTAAACATGCAAACTCAAAAGCATATAAACATCATATCACTCATAACACCAGATTTAACGTGAAACCCAAATAGGGAAAAACCACCATGGGATTTCAGACCCACTAAGAAATATACTCTTCTAGAGTATGCTCGGTTAAAAGAAAATCCTGTTAAAGATTACAAACACATTGCTAGATGTGACCCAGTTAAGGGATTTCCCTCAGATCTGTTAGGATCTTCACCTTGTTAGAAGTGACCTTGTTAAAGGATTTCAAACACTCAATCAGAATGTCACCTTGCTAGAGGGTTTTACAAATAAGACTGTCAAGTCCACTCGGTTAAGAGATTTTTTGTCACTTTCACAAAATAATAGTAATAAAAATCTATCTGCAACTTCACATCTAAAATGCTAAAGCAGATTCTTATTTGCTCAATACAATCTAGACATAGAACTAATCTTGTCCATCTGCTGGGATTCTATACTCTATTACTCAAACGGGTCTTCAAGCTTCTGTGCTCGATAATCACTATGTAGCATCCCTGTGCATACATTTGCCCGTATGCATTGTTTATCAATAGCTCCCTATTTATAAATAATTAGCCAACCACTTAATCTCCTTGATCACATTTCCCATGATCAATCATAGCCATCAGATCTTCAATCTTGTCCAGGTTCAATGTATCCTTTGATCTGAAAAATGTTTTACCCTGCCTAGGAACTTGCATACATTTCTTGGAACTTGTGCTAGGGTAATGCAGTTCAATTTGCACTGTAGATCTTCATGCCTATTTTCCTTTGCCATAGATTCATCAACAAACTTCATGCATGGCATACCAATCATTTAATCAGTTCTAGCTCATCAGCTTCCTTCATTAAATGACGCATGTAACCATTTAATGTATTCTATTATAGCTCGGTTACAACTCAGTAACAACTTGGTAACAACTCGGTGAATACTCAACTTTACTCGATAGACATTTTGCCTTCATTAACTGATAGCGATAACCTTAGGGTTTACCGACTAGGTTGTTTGCTTGGTAACATAGTATAGTATTAACCTTACAATTTACAACATATGTATGATGTTAAAACAATCTAAATATCATGATCTCATCATTGTCTGACTCGATAATAGTTGCCCATTGAATACCTTATTCATCCCCTTATTCAACATATTCTTTCTGTGTCTTTTACTGACATCTTTATACTCATCAAATCATACTTCTAAAGATATGGCAACATCATATTGAATTAGAAAATCAATTTCTTGACATCAATGACAAAATAATAAAATTAAGATAGTAAACATCCTTAATTAGTTATATCCATAATCATCAACAACCTTCTCAATATCCTTATTGAAATGCCAACAATCTCCCATTGTCTGTTATAATGCCAAATGCCAACACATAGGTCATTTCAAACCAAAATTTGATGGAGTGCTCCATGAGCTTCACTAGGTGCTCCTACACCACTATCTTTGTTGAGTGATTTAAGGGCATTCAAGAAGATTTATTGATCTTTCTCAAAATCCTTCTTTTTTGTCACCACTCCTATCACATTTGCATCTTCATCATCAGTTTCATCACCCCACTCCGTGATCTTCCCCTTACCTTTCTTGGTGTCTTGCACCCAGGCTTCACTAAGCATGTCTTGGACCATCTTCCTAATGGCCTCTTAACTCATTGCCTTAAGTGGCATGTTGTTGGCTTCTGATTCTACCTCTTGGTCTGACATACACCACTTTGTTCAATCAACTAGCTCTGATACCAATCTGATGTAGAGGGGGAATGCTCACTCCTACCGGTTTAGCTAATTCTCACCAGTTGTCTAGGCAGTCTCTTGAACCATCCAATGGTTCCACTCTTCCCAACCTTCCAAAGGTTGTAGGGTTCACCCTTACTAACCTTCCCAAGGTCCTTCGACTAGGTGACCTCCCCTTGTTTATTGAGTGCCCAACACTCTTTGCTAGAGACCTTCCTACTCAACACTTTCCCTAAGAGCCTACCCTCTCTACCATAGGATCTTCATTACACATGACCAACACATTAAGAGATGATTTTCCTTACTTATCCAACCCTAAACCTTCATTTATGGACCTTGGTGCTTACTGATTACAAGCTTTAGGTCCAATTTGCCTTTTCTAAGTCTACCGGTGGACCCAGTCCAATTAGCCCTACCTGTGAGGTATTTTGCACTTATTTACTGGTATCCTGATTACCGGTATAAAATATTTAGCTTCCCGTATACCCTTTTTGAATTTTCATACAATATCTCAGAATTGGATCTGGGTTTGGTTGCTAACCATCCTAACCCTTTTTAGGCCTAATTCCTCCTTTTAAGCCTACAAAATAGGGTTTTGCCCAAATGCCTTCACCAGTCCGATTACTCAAGGATTCTGATGATTGTTTTAGGTCTGAACACCCATGAGGATTTAAAATCCAACTTGGAATCAAATCCATCCAGCGGATTTACCCATCTAGGGCCTGTTGTCTATGAATCCCCTTACTTGGCAACTCAACGTGCCAAGTCTAGGGTATGGTGGCAAAACTAGAGATCAACCTCCCTTGAATGAAAAACAATTGAAAACATAATATACAAGGCTTCCTAGCATTCCACAAGGTTTCAGTCTATGGTTCTACCATGGAATGCTAGGTTTGAGCCATGAAGTCTTAAAACCCTAGTTTGAAGGTCTCTAGGACCCGCCTGCATAAAAAATGTACAAAACTTGCAAACAATATCACTTCAAAACCTCAAATCACCATGAAATGAAAGATATGACTCTATTTTAATAGTTCATGCCTTGGTCTGTACTTCAAAGTCCGTACAGTCCGTACGATGCCAAGGAAAACTCAAAGAAAATGTTGAAAACACACAAAAATGAAAGGCTAATTCTTGTTCTCCTTCTTCCAATTCTTCAACCAACTTTATCATCGCTTGTGCCAAGCCTTATATCGGCCTTGGGTTAGTTACAAAGATATTTTAACAAAAAAGATAACCAAGTACCTGCTGGTGTTTACAACTTTACATTGTTAAACATCTTTTGCTTAAATCAAACCTAGATCACTTTGAAAGGTTCAAATGACCTTAAAAACCATTAATCAACATCAACTAACCTATTCTAACCTTATTACAAACCAAAATTCACTAGATTCTAAACTCCTGGAATCTTCACAAAAAAATTGTTCAGGTGCTCCTGCACTAGTTTTGCATATGGATTGGAAAATAGTTTAGCAAAACATGCTGAGAACCAGGATAATCTGGTGCTTCCTGAGGGGCTTATCATGTTAATAATGGAGTATGACAAAGGTCATGAAGTGAAACCCTCCCCCGTGGATAAAAACTACATTTCTTCCTCTAACCCTGAGGTGCAATTTGTTTCTGATACAGAGATGGAAGAGGATGACAGTGGCACTTCCCTGGATTTGTGTGATATCAAGGATTCAGAGGACCTTGAGTATAGACCAAAGAAAGAAGGTTGCCTATGGTTACCCCGAGAATTAACAGTAGTAGGAAAAGTAATCGTCCAAGGTGGGCGGAAAGCAAATTTAAATCCAGTAGCAGGAAAATTTAAGACCTGGAGATACCCATCAGGAAGAAAACGAAATTGACCAAGTCAAGTAGGCCCAAAGACAAGGATCACAAGATCAGGTTAGACATCCCCATCAATGTTGATAATGAGAAACAGGGGAGCATGAATAAGGATAATGAAGGTGATCAAAAGGGAGAGAAGGTGCTAGAAGACCTGATTTTGGAGGTCACTAGGGGCCAGGAGAACTGCTGGAAGTGAGTGGATAAGGAAATCAGAACATTGGATGAGAAGATACCTCAGGATGTCGAAACTATGAAGATCTTCCATGAGCACAAAATTGATAAGATGGAAGAGTATGTGAATGACATCAAAGATATCATGAATAATCTGGTGGAAATCAACAGGGAGGCGATGAGTAATAGAACCAGACCCATAGCCAATGATCCTCCGTTGGAGGAAAAATAGACAAAGAATGCTTCAGAGGGTGGTTAGAGTGTTGCTGGAGGGAAGACTAGTTCGGGTCCCTGTAATAGGGACAAGAGCCGGAGACAGGACCAGGGTATGTCTAGATTCATCATGGAGGATTTAGAGAAAATCAACATGAAGATTATTCAAAAAAATACTAAACTAGTGCACTCTCTCAGTTTACTGCTTTTTCTTGTTTTTTGGGGGATTTTTCATTTTGTTTTTGGCTTTGGGTCCGTGTGGGGTTTGTCCTCTATCTCATTTATGTTTAATGTCTTTTTGGCTGTTGGCCTTGGTCTGTAAAACTTTGGGTTTCAGGTCCTTGTATAATCTGTTTATCTTTATCTAGAAAGATAAGAATTTTAGATGAACACTGAGAACATAAGTAAGCTTAATTCATGTGAATAAGCTTACTATGAACTTTCTATATGCACAACACCTTTACTAGGTACAAAACCTTATTCACAACAAAAACCCCTTAAACGCAACTTAGGGAGTAGATTATTATGCAAAGATGCAAGATTATTATGGGTCCTAGGTACTAGGCCATATTAGCTACCCATGTAAAATGAAAATCTCTCACAAAAAATAGGAAATAACCCAATGGGACAAAAATCCCCTCTAGAAGAGGTAAAAGATACCAAAAATGATGATGCTTAGAGAAATTAATGATACCCCTTAAAGACTATATATAATAAAAATATAGTCAATGATCCCCCATAAGAGGGAAAGAGAGAGAAACTATATAGCCATCCAACAATGTGTAATATCCTACAAAAATGGTGATTTCTTAAAGACAAAACATAGTCTATTACCTACAAACAACATTTTGCCCCTTGGGAAGAAGATACACCAAGTATAAATATAGGAATACTTGCCATACTAGATGAAAATTGTTAGGAAGAAGAACCCAAATGTATGATGATGTCTTTTAAAATAGTTCATTTTTTGCAAAGTCCTTGTCACATTATCATTCCATAATTCATAAGGTATATTTCCAATCACAATAGAACATGACAAACAATGAACAAATCTAAACTAATATTCAACTAGATGTAAATAAACATTTGATATGACAATGGTTGTGCCATGATTCATCAATTAAGAGAGACATGTTGAAAATATTGTCATTGATGTCAGGGGTATATAGACAATTGGAATTATTTTTATTGATGTCAAACGTTACATGGTTGTTGATATTAAAAAAAAAATCAATATGAGGAGGAATTAAAAAAGATTCCACTTAATTATGTAGACTAAGAAATAGAAAAACGAAAACATAAGTATCATGGAACAATAAAGTAGCTATATTTATGTTATAATACTATGAGAAATAAATTATTGCTAACAATAATGGCCAATCTCACATCATGCAAGGTACATTTACATGATATATTGACTGAAAAACTTGTGACATATACTCCTACACACACACACACACACACACACACACAAAACTACATTATTGTTAAAAATAATGGTCAATCTCACTTCATGCAAGGTATGTTTACATGTTATATTGGCTGAAAAACTTATGACATATACTCTACACACACACACAAATGGCTATATCACTTCTATAAGATGAATTAGGTATGATATAGGGTCCGTCTTAGCGATGAAACCCATTTGTTTGATATAACATTTCGAGAGTCTTGATGACATAGTTTTTTCTGGAAAACATGGAACTTACAAACTTTGGTTCAAACATTCTCCTCATATATTGTTTATTTTAATGTTGTAAAACTCAATTTGATGATATTGTAACTCTGATCATAATGTATATTTGAGCTATAACCAAAGGTTTTCTTCTTGGTTCTTTCCAGCCAGTATGCTCTTCTAAACCAAGCTTTTGTAATTATACATACATACATACATACATGTATGTAAATGTAAATGTATATGTATATGTATATGTATATGTATGTATATATATGTATATACATATATGTATATGTAAATGTATATGAGAGGGGGGGGTGAATTAGTATCTAACTGGTGATTAGAACTTCCTAACTTACAACATGCAAAACATAATATAACAGTGTACCGATATGCAAGAAATAATGCAATAAACAGAATCAAGAACATCCACGTGAAAAGTACACCATAACACAAGATGTTAACGAGGAAACCCGATGTGGGAAAAACCTCGGTGGGATTTGTGACCCACAATATTCACTTATTGGCCAATAAGAGAATATTACCTACAATAGGGGCCTACACATGCAGGAAGGCCAACTGCCTAGAGCTCACTGCTCAATGGGAAGTCTCACTGACTTACAATAAGGATTATACAAATCCAATATCTTGTACTACTTTAGAATAGCATCTTCAATGCCTGATTTAGTACTGGTTCCTGCTCTGTTCTTTACATATACCCCTTGACCTATATTTTGCACATTAGGTCTGCCTAATATTTTCCTTAATGCTTCTACATCACATATCATAAATGTCTACAATGATCTCTTTTATATATAAGAGTCATTTTACAATTTGCCAAGTCAGCTTACAATAATAAACAAAATATTATAAAACAAAAATCTTGTCGGCCTCTGTGCCGGTATACTTCCTTTCTTCTGTGCTAGTGCCAGTGTCCTAAGTGCTAGCATAGAGTGTGATCTGCTGATGTCGGTGCCATAGGATTGCAAGGTTGCCATCAATGACAAAACCTTTAATCACATACAATGTCTCATTGGAGTGTGCATATGCCAACAATCTCCCCCTTTGGCATTGATGGCAACACTCATGAGAAATTTCAAAAAGTATCCAAAAATGTGTAGTCCAAAAATGTTACCAAAAATGTGTGTGCTCCCCCTAAGCATATGATTCCTGTGATTTGAATTTTCTCATCCCACTACTCCTCCTTTGGCATCAATGACAAAGGTTGTTATGATGTCAGTAGAGTTTGTGGTTTCAACCTTGTAGCTGGGTAGTTATAATTTGAAAAAGGTCTCCCAAAATCAAGTTTATACTATCCATAAACTTCTTGCTATCCTTTATTGTTGTCTCTGTTCTCTTCACTGTACCAGTGAGATGCTGCAAATGCTCTGCTAGTGTTTTGCTTCCCTGTATTAATGCCTCAGAAATTTCCTTCCACAAAGATGCTAGATAGTCCAATCTTGGACTTAGCTTAGATCTCAAATATTTTTCCTTATTTATTATTCTTTCTTTCTCTCTTTCCAATTTGAGTAGCTCTTCCTCAAAATTTGTTATCTTCTCTTCAAAAATTGATAGTGTATCGGGTGAGTTGACAAAGCTGTCTGCAAGTTTATTTATCTCATCTTGTACCTTGCTCATTTTCTTGTCTATATCTACAGTCAAAAAGTTTCTTTTACAAGTATCTTTGTACAGATTTTTATATTCTTTCAACAAATTACATAGTTCTGGCAAAAGTGTGTCAAAATCTCTATTACACTTCTTTATTTGCTCATCAAAGAATTTCTGTTTTTCAATTTCTACCTTATCCTTCACTGACTCTTCTTTTATTTTCTCAATGTTTTCTGAGATATATTTACACAATGTATCCAATTGTCCTAAAGAATCTTTATTGTCTATATTACAATTGGGAGCAATTACCTTCAAAATTGGTATTGAATCATCAATTGTTTTGTAAGCTTGTGAGCTGCAGTCAATTATTTTCTTGATAGAATCAAGTAGTACCTCAGTCACATTGGTTGATTTGAAGCTTGATGATGAATCAACAATCTGAGTACCGATGGAAGTAACAAAGCTTGTTTTGACCTCTGGTAGGTCTATTTGTGTCTGCATTTCTTTAGGCGCTGGTTTTCCTACTTCACTAGTTGCCGGTGGCACTGTTTCCTTATGTACCTATTCCAGTTGTTGTTGTTGCAGAGCCTTTAGCTCTGTTTGTTTCTCAGTATGTTGCATTGCCTCAGTCTGTGTCTCAGTCTCTACCTTTTGCTCTTTATTTTTTGTCGATTTATCTGTTTCCCCTGCTACCAAAGGTTCACTAGCCATATCTGACTTATCAGTTGTATCTTTGTCTACTATTATGTTGATCTTCTGAGTATCAACATTCACAGTATATAGGACTTCAAGATTAGGATTATTATCCTCTACATCCATACTCTCAGTTGTCGGTTGATCTTCAGTAGTTGTTGATTTTACCGGTGGAGTATTTAAAGAAGGTGGGGGTAAGTTGTCGCTAACCTTGATACTTGGTGGTCCACCAACTTTACCTTTCCCCTTGTCTCTATCTTTTTGATAAAATTTTATGGGTTTAGGGTTCCTGTACTCTTCTTGTTTTTCTTTCTCAACCAGGAATATATCCCATCCATCTTTTGTTTCCTCTGTCACTTCATTAACTCTTCCTGCCATTAGTGAAATATGCCGGTGTGCAGTAGAGAATACTGACCGGTTGGCCTTTGCAATCAGATCATCAATTTCTTGTGGAGATTTTACCGGATATACAACAAGTAACTTCTTAATTTTTATTTTCTTATCCAGTTCTATCACTGCCTGTCTTCTTGCTTCTAGTCTTTTGAATAATTCATTTGGTATTTCATTGTGTTGGATTTTGCCAAGATCAAGAGCTCAATGAAATGTACAAAATAGAGACACAATATAGGACAAGAATAAACTGTATTCTCATCAATACAAATGATCAATAACATAGCTACATACAATGTAGAAGAGCCTGCTTATATAGGCAAGGCTAGGGATATGTGAGCACACAAACATGACATGTGGCTCAATAAGAAACAAGGGTAGGTAGGAAATAGGTGTGGGTAGGTAGGAGAAATAATATAATAGTCCACATGAGGTGGATCACCCACTGAATGTGGAGTGTAACAACAAGATCAACACCATAAAAGGTGGAATTTCTCCTGCACATACTATTCCAATGTTGCACAAACACCCAAGTGTCTCATATCCAAACTACTATGAAGTGCATTATCCTAAGTAAACTTAAGTAAGTGTAATAATATCCATGATGAATAATTATTTACACCAACACCCCCCTCTAAGTGCAACTTAGGGGAATGCACTTAAGTCTACAATGCAACTAAGCAATGCAAGATGGGTCTCGGCTACGAGGCCATGTTAGGTACCCATGTACAAATGCAAATGCATGCAAACCAATGCAATGAAATCTCTCACAAAATGGGGAAAGAGAGAAAAACCCAATGGGAAAAAACCCTCCCCCAAAAGAGAGATGAAAAAAATACAAGAGAACTCTCATAGAAGAATGTGAGGAACAAAACCCCATGTGAGGAAAAAGTCCCCCCCATATGAGAGAAGAAGAGAAGTCAAACTATGACCCCCCCTCAGTGGAGAATCTACACCAATGGAAGAAGCTCGATGTATGAAGAAACTAATCCATGAACGTCGAACAACATTCCTCCCCTTAGGAAGAAACAAAACCAAAGGTGTATCCATGAAGTCTCCCCAATCATGAAGGGAAGATGTATGAAGAAAACTCATGATGAAAGGAATCTCTGAAAACTGGTCAAGTGTCCCCATGTCGATGCTAAAAGATACCCCCTCCAAAGGTGGTAAACTATGCCACACTGCTGAAAAAGGCACTCCAAGATCTAGTGGAGATGGATGTAGAACAAGTCCCAAAGTCTCACATGTCTCCTCAAAAAATAAAGAGACCTCCTCCAACTGTTGTACATAAGTATCCACAATCATTTCAACCTCGAAAGAATGATCATGTAGAGAATGAACAAGAGGGTCAGAATGTGCCCTCGCAACAATCAAAGAAGGATCACCTTCATTAAAGAGAAGATGAATGTCATCAATAATGTCTCCCAAATCTGTAATGTAGGATTCCACAAACAAACCTGCAATATCTGTCAAGTAATCATCCCATGAATCTGAAGCTGGAAGACAATGAATATCCTGCTACACTGAATCACATGAAGGCAAAACTATCGCACTATCTGCATCATCGGGTGCAATAGGTGATGTGATATCAATATGAGGAGATGAAATACAAGACTCAAGAATGAGGTCACATGTGAGAATCCCCATGTTCAAGTGTCCAAAGTTCTCCTCAAAATCTGAACCATCACAAGAAGGGTGATCATAATGTGTAGAATCATCAAATGTGAAATCATCATCATCAACAAAATCTAAAAAGGAGTATAACCGAGATGCATGATCAACCACCCCAGTCGCAATAATAGCTCTAGTCTCCAAGTCTCTAATGAAAACTGAGTCAGGTGTGAACTCCACAACTCTCTTAGTTGCGCCATGTGTGATTTGATAGATAGAAAGGAGATTGTTTGTCAAGTGGGGTACGCACAACACATCATTGAAGGAGTTATCCCCAATGTCAATAGATCCTTTCCCAATCACATCCATGTATGTATGATTGCCCATCAAAATCTGTGGCATGGTGCAAGGCTCAAATGTAGAGAACATAGACTATGAAGATGCCATATGATGAGAAGCCCCTAAATCTAGAAGCCATCTCTCTGAATCATGACTGATAGTAGCACATAGAGCTTTTCCTTTTCTTGTTCCAAAAGAGTGAGTCTTTCCACTTGTAGAAGCCATGAATGCTTGCCCTTTTCCTTTTGAATGTGAGGAAGTGGAAGTTGATGAATCATCCTTCTTGTAGACTTTAGGCAAATCAATGTTATGCTTTTTGATAATATGTGTGAGCTCATCAATCTTCTTAGAATAGCAACAATGCTCCTCATGACCAATCTTTTTACAATAAGCACAAGTAGGTCTCTCCCTCTTTGGTGAATTATCTCTCTTGGAAGAGGATGAATCTCCTTGTTGTGGAGAAGATGGTGCTTTTTCCTTAGGCTTTGATTGCCATTTCTTCTTGTTTGAGTTGTCCTTTCCTTGATTTCCTTTGTTTCCTTGATTTGCCACTAATGCTTGAGACTTAGAAGCCTTAAGAATGCCCATGCTTATCAACTTAGTTTGTTCCATCATCAACATTTCATTAAAAGCATCAAATGTAGGCATTGCATAGCTTGAACCCAGTGTCATCCTATGGGTTTGGAAACTAGAAACAAATGCTGCATATTCTTGTGGAAGCTTGCCTATCAAGTTGAATATCAATTGAGTATCTTTCTTATCAATGCTACAATCTTTGAGTTGTGCCCTCAACTCATTTGCCTTAGTGACATAATCTTGTATAGTATCAAAGTTCTTGGGATCTAACATGGTGAGATCACTATCAATTTGATATCCCCTAATCTCATCAACTTGACCATACAAGTCTTGAAACTTTTGCCAAGCATCTTTGATTAGAGTACACTTCTCAATATGAAAAATGAGATCCTTTGATACATACTTTTTTAAGGTACCAATTGCCATGATATTTTTAGTGAGCCAATCTAAGTGACCAACTGGATCAACCTTAGGATCAGCAGGAGCAACAATAGTTCCATCAATATAATGAGTGAGTCCTTTTTCCATAAGTTTACTCCATGCATCAATTTTCCAAGTAGCATAGTTATGTGGATTTAAGAGAGGAAACTTAGAAGAACCCATAGCAGCAAAAAGGAAGGAATACAAGAGCACAAAAGCACAAGAGACACCCCCCCAAATTCACTCAATCAATGTACGCCCCCTAAAGTGATGATTTTGGCATTTTATACTTAGTGCGATTACAATGAGCCACTTGCAAAACAAGGCAAAGTGGACTTATGATGCAAATTTTACAACTCAAATGAGATACAAGAGACTTCAATCAATAGTGCAATGAATCTAACTGAGATTCAAGCAAATATACAAGTACCAAGAGAGCCAAAAATGGCCAAAATTTGAAAGTACAATTTCCACTTACAATGGCATCAATCTGATAGCATCATGTGAAAGTAGACAAAAAAGTACGCACTTTCAAAAAAAATGGCACCTGAAAAGGAGGTCGTATGACCTCAAATGAAGCCTCTAAAGTTGCAAAAACTGAGATTACTCAGGTACAGTCACCAAAAATTGTATTTTCTGAAAAATACATGTATCAAAATCAAAAAATTTCTTCACCACTGCAAAGAGCATGAAATTCTAGCCCATTTCAAAAAAAATTGCACCAAAAAAGGAGCAAAAAGGGCAAGTTATTGTCATTTGAAGTTGAACTACAAAATCAAAAATGCAAATGAGAGGGGCCTGCCAAATTTTTGAAAAATGTTGACGTGGCGTTGATGTTAGTAAGTCACTGGATTAAATTTGACGGCCGTATGACCGTCACAAAAACTTCGCCTATCTGCTGACTGGGCGTCCATACTGTACGGACAGATGACATGGCAGGTGACTATGCGGATGACTGTGTATTCCGTATTGTACGGATTTGCTGACTGGAAGAGCCACGTGGTAGATGACTGTGCGTACGGATGGCCTGCATGTCGATGTACAGAAATTTGACATGTTAGGGTTTGTACCCGCGGGCCAGTGGCCACCTGCCACGTGGCAGGCGCGGGTGCAGTCTGAGAGGAAGCCGGTGGTGGCAGACTTGGGTGCCGACAGAGATGGGCGAGCGGAGGTGAGATCCGGCGGGGGCCGGCGCTGGGTACGGGTGGCGCTGCAGCTGCGGGCTTCGGTGGGCGCGGGATGTGACGGGAGGAGCCGGAGGACTTGGGCGTCGGCAGATAGGTACACGGCGGTACTGGATGCGGCAGGAGTCTTCTCGACGGTGGTAGTGGACGGACGGGTACGTGTCGCAGGTACGATCTCTGCAGACCTGCAGGGACACTCTACACTGGGGGGGTCTGCGGACCCCCCAAAAAAAACTTTTTGATTTTTTTTTTTTTAATTCGCTTTTTCAATTTTTTTTATTTTTTATTTTTGAAAAAAAATTTCGAAAATAATTTTTTTTTTTTTCGAAAAATATTAAAAAATTTCGAAATCCGTACAATACTAACAAAAAAAAAATTTCCTCACCAAAATAGGCCGACTTTATAACCAAAATTCATGGAAACGACCTTCTGGACGCAATGGCGGGGTCGGATCTGGTCTAGGACGCCTCCAAAAGATGCTGCTCCTTAGATCTGCCTCTTGACGTCGCAATAATACCTCTTCAAAACGAATCAATAAAGCCCCAATGGCTCTGATACCATGTTGGATTTTGCCAAGATCAAGAGCTCAATGAAATGTACAAAATAGAGACACAATATAGGACAAGAATAAATTGTATTCTCATCAATACAAATGATCAATAACATAGCTACATACAATGTAGAAGAGTTTGCTTATATAGGCAAGGCTAGGGATATGTGAGCACACAAACATGACATGTGGCTCAATAAGAAACAAGGGTAGGTAGGAAATAGGTGTGGGTAGGTAGGAGAAATAATATAATAGTCCACATGAGGTGGATCACCCACTGAATGTGGAGTGTAACAACAAGATCAACACCATAAAAGGTGGAATTTCTCCTACACACACTATTCCAATGTGGCACAAACACCCAAGTGTCTCATATCCAAACTACTATGAAATGCATTATCCTAAGTAAACTTAAGTAAGTGTAATAATATCTATGATGAATAATTATTTACACCAACACATTGACTACTTCCATCAAAAATTTCTTGTACATATCCATGTGCAATATAACATTGTTTTCAACTTGTTCTTTTTCATCAGCTGTTAGAGTGTCATATATTTTCTCTATGTTCTTCAATTTACCTTCCTCTGTGATTTTATTTAGCAGTATATCAAGAGGGGCCAAGTCTTTGTTTGTCCTTTTCTTCTTCTTGGGTGTCAGTTTCTTCTTTGGTGTGGCTTTTCTAACCGAAGATCTCACTGCTTGTTTCTTTTGCCTTGTCCTCCTAGGTGAAGGTGTGGTTGACGGTGAGGGATCTCTTTTCCTTACAACTCTTTTAAAAGTTGCAGGCATGTCACTTCCTGAAGAAGTACCTACCGGTGATAGGTGAGTTTCAGCCTATGGAGCTGCTAACTCATCCTCTGTTATGCCAGTTTTCTTCAATACATCTTCCTTAATGGCTTTTGCTTGTCTAGACCCTTTCCTTACAACTACCTCAACCTTTTTCACCCTTTTCTTTGATTGTATTTGGCTTTCAATGGTTTTAGCACTACCAAATACTTCTTCTTTAGGTTCTCTCGGGGCTTCCAGAAGTGCTTTAGCATATGTTTCAACTATGTGATCATCTGTTTCATAGCCCATCTCGGTTACCCAAATTGTCCTTGGGATGATCGCTTCCATCCAGATTTCAGCTTTCTTGACGACAAAGCATATATCATCTTTGTATTTGTCTACAATCTTCTGTGATAACCTTACTCTTTTCTTCATTTTGGCTTTTAATGCTTGAAAGAAGTCATTAATATTGTTTTCCTTGTTCTCACACATGTTATCGAATAGTTCAGTCAATTGTTTGCCTACCGGTATGTCATATCCAAGTTCTTTGTAACCTATGCTGGGAACTTGTTTTGTTATGTGTAGCATTAGGCATACCAACAAATTTCCGAATCTGAAAGTTCCTTTCTTGTCCTTCTTGATCTTTCCAAGATTGTCAATTAATTCATCCTTTAACCACTCACATATGTCATTTTTTGCATTATCTGTGACCATGTCATAAGCACTCTTAATCCATAAGCTTGAAATTGAATTAAGTCTATTATCATGAGTAGCTTTATATCCTAATATCATACTGATGAATCTCACATTGATATCTTTTACATCATTAACCCTTAGAGACCTCTTGTCAAATGTTGCACCAGTTAGGTTTGTAACCAGGTCATTGGAAACCTTCTTGGTTTTATCTGGTCTTTTACCGGTGGTCGGTAACCCTGTGACAACTTTCACAGCTTCCTTGGTGATCTTATGGATTGCATCTAACTAGAAAAATTCTCCATGTACCCTACTTAAAACTATCCTAATCATATCCTTTGGAAATTCAGGAATGCAAAGGATCTCTGTAAATCCTAGGGTCTCAATGATCTTGTGTTCATCTTTTACATTGCCAGTATTATCACATATCACGGTTTTATACATTGTTTTATTTTCCTCATCTCCTAACTCTCTAATGTTGCAGTGGATGTACATTCTGGGGTCTTTAGCATATACAACTCCCTTAGGAATTTGAGAAAAAGTACCTAAGGTATCATCCTTCTTTGCTATTTCAAGAACTAACTAAAATACGGGCCTAGGTCTTTTTATTACTTCAACAACAGTAGGGTTTGCTATGTATTCAATTGCAGAGGTGGATGCCATAATTAAATACCTTTTACTGCCTTTGATGGATGATTGCTTGGAGTGTACTTGCTTCTTGCTCGAAATGCCTTAGCTTGGAGTCTTCGCGCTCTTCAAAAATTTGAAATCATGGTGAAATGAAATGGAGCCAAAACCTTAACTTTATAATGTCTCTTCGCCATCTACCACATTAATTGCATGCCGGTTAAGTATTCACTTAACATTGTTTGTCGGTAATAAGTAATTTCCAACTTCTAATCTCTAACCGATGGAATAATAGCACATGTGTCATTAGATTGCTAAACCCTCAAGGAAATTTTCTTCAATTAGATGAAGAACTTCCTGCCGGTGGAGCACTACTCTGTCCTTCCGATGAAGCATCACTCTGTCCTGCCGATGAAGCATTGGTTTGTTCTGTCAGTGGAGGAGTATTCCCAATGTTTAGATCAACTTTCCTAATCCATTGTTTTGAGAATTCTTGCTTAACCTCTTCAACTTTTTCTTTACCTTTCAAGCTAGAACTTTTGTTGTCTACCGATGTTCCTTTACTTCTATAGAATTTAGCAATATGCCCAATCTTGTTACATGCATAACAAGTTACATTATTTTTCTGAATAGCTTCTCCATAACCTATGCCGGTTTGAGTTCTGCATTGATTAGATAAATGTCCAAATCTTCCACAAACATAACATCTCACATTCATTCTGTAGTTTTCAGAGTTGTGACCTACTTTGTTACATTTAGAACATTGACCAGTGGGTGTGTTGATATTCTGATAATTTCTAGATCTACATTCATTTTCTCTATGACCATACTTATTAGAGTTAAAACATTTTCCATTGAATTTGTAAGCATTAGTTTGTCTTATTGGTTTGCTATGATCCCGAGTATTTGCAGTACCGGAGCTTTCACCAACTTCAAATCCAATTCTAGAAGTATCATCTTTAGTTTTTTGATTCTTCAGCAAGGTGCCAAGTTCCTCTGAGCTTTTCTTGAATTTTTCTTTGTGTTGATTTGCAGTTTCCAGTTCTCTTTCCAAGATTTCTTTTTGTCTCATCAATTCATTTGAGTCATTTTGAATATGCATCAGATCTGTCTTCAACATGTCATTTTCATAGGTAAGTCTTGTATTCTCATTTGCTGCATCACTTAGTCTTCTGGTCAATTCTTCTTCATTCTTCTTCCTATCCTCAATTTCTTTGCAAAATCTCATAGTCATATCCTGCATTTCATTTTTTGTTGTCATGATCTCTTGTTTCAACTTGCTTATCATATCATTAAGTGATTCCTTTTCATCACTCTCTTTTTGCAATTTTTCACAAAGTTCTCTTCTCTTATTTCTTGCAACAGTAAAATTTTCTTGAAGTGCCTGAATGATATCCTGAGCTGCCCTTAAATCATCTTCTAATTTGACATTTCTCAATTTTTCTGTATCATAGTCTATAAGAGCTCCTTCAAGTTGCTTCATTAGATTTTCCATCTTTACTGGTGTCAAGATCTTCCTCAAGTTGTTAGGCTTATGAAAATAGAGGACCAAGCTCTGATACCAATTGTTAGGGGTCACACAAATACTGAGAGAGGGGGGGTGAATCAGTATCTAACCGGTGATTAGAATTTCCTAACTTAAAACATGCAGAACATAATATATCAGTGTACTAGCATGCAAGAAATAATGCAATAAACAGAATCAAGAACATCCACATGAAAAGTACACCATAACACAAGATGTTAACGAGGAAACCCGATGTGGGAAAAACCTCGGTGGGATTTGTGACCCACAATATTCACTCACTGGCCAATAAGACAGTATTACTTACAATAGGGGCCTGCACATGCAGGAAGGCCAACTGCCTAGAGCTCACTGCTCAATGGGAAGTCTCACTGACTTACAATAAGGATTATACAAATCCAATATCTTGTACTTCTTTACAATAGAATCTTCAATGCCTGATTCAGTACCGGTTCCTACTCTATTCTTTACATATACCCCTTGACCTATATTTTGCACATTAGGTTTGCCTAATATTTTCCTTAATGCTTCTACATCACATATCATAAATGTCTACAATGATATCTTTTATATATAAGAGTCATTTTACAATTTGTCAAGTTGGCTTACAATAATAAACAAAATATTATATAACAAAAATCTTGTCAACCTCTATGCCGGTATACTTCCTTTCTTCTGTGTCGATGCTGGTGTCCTGAGTGCCGGTGTAGAGTGTGATCTGCTGATGCCGGTATAATATCTTTGCCGATGCTATATGATTGCAAGGTTGCCATCAATGACAAAACCTTCAATCACATACAATGTCTCATTGGAGTGTGCATATGCCAACATATACATATATGTATATTTATATGTATATATGTGCATATATATGTATATATGTGTATGTATTTGTATATGTATATACATATAAATATATGTATATATACATATATTTATGTATATACATATATGTATACATGTATATGTATATGTAATAATATATGTATACATATATATACATATATATATTTATTTATGTATGTATGTATGTATATGTATATATATACATATACATATACATATATATGAATATCTATATGTATGCATATATATGTATATGCATATATGTATATATATACATACATATACATATGTATATGTATTTATATATATATACATATACATATGTATGTATATATTATATAAATATATACATACATATGTATATGTATATATATACATACATATACATATGTATGTATCTATATATACATACCTATATATATGTATACATACATATATACATATATACATATAGATATATACATATAGATGTATAGATATATATACATCCATGTATACATACATACATATATACATAGAGATGTATACATATATATACATCTATGTATACATACATACATACATACATATATATATGTATACATACATACATGTATGTATATATATGTATATATATATGTGTGTATATATGTATACATGTATACATACATACATGTGTATATATACATACATATATATACACACACATGTATATATACACATATACACACACACATATATACTTACATATATATATATGTATATATACATATACATACATATATATACATACACATATATATATAGATATACACATATGTCTATATATATGTGTATATACACACATATATACACACACATATATACATACATACATATATGTATATGTATACATATATGTATATATGTATATATGTATGTATGTATATGTATATATATATACATATATATATGTATGTATATACATACATATATATATGTATATATATATATGTATATATATATACATATATATGTATGTATGTATGTATGTATATGTATATGTATGCATATATATATATATATATATATATATGTATGTATACACACACACACATATATATGTATATATATATTGTTGGTGTAAATAATTATTCATCATGGATATTATTACACTTACCTAAGTTTACTTAGGAAATGCATTTCATAGTAGTTTGGGTATGAGACACTTGGGTGTTTGTGCCACATTGGGATAGTGTGTGTAGGAGAATTTCCACCTTTTATGGTGTTGATCTTGTTGTTACACTCCACATTCAGTGGGTGATCCACCTCATGTGGACTATTATATTGTTTCTCCTACCTACCCACACCTATTTCCTACCTACCCTTGTTTCTTATTGAGCCACATGTCATGTTTGTGTGCTCACATATCCATATAGCCTTGCCTATATAAGCAGGCTTATATTCATTGCATGTAATGCTTAATGATCCAGTTGATCATATTTTTTATCTTGTTAGAATATAGTTTATTTCTATCATATATTTTGTCTCTCTTATTTGTGTTTTCCATTGCCTCTAAATCTTGGCAAAATCTCACATGGTATCAGAGCCATTAGAGTGTCATTAGTTTGCCAATTGAGAGAAATTTGATGATATTTGGGGTTTGCATTTTGGAATTTTCTATTGTAGGTTATTATTGTAGCTTGATGGATCAAATCTGATGTTACCATTGGATTGAGGAGGTCCAAGAAAGTCAGTTTTACCTTTTGTTTCATCCGAATCTGACTTCGAAGGCCAAATCTAGAGGCATTTGAAGTTTGAAGCTGCGACGGAAAGTTTCCAGAAATTATAATTTTGTAGGTGAATTTCAAATAGCGATATCTCACTCATCCGAACTCCTTTTTTCGAGCAAATTTTTTTGTTTTGGGGTAGAATTTTGTGATCTATACAATGGTGCAGATTTTTCTGTTTCTTAGATACAGATTTTTTAGAAATCATGAAATCTTGATTTTTACAACTTTGGAGGCTTCATTTGGGCTCATATGGACTCCTTTTCAAGTGCCATTTTTTTTGAAAGTGCATATTTTTTTATCTACTTTCATAATCGACCATTTGTTTGCAATAATTTTAAGTAGAAATTGTACTTTCATTATTTGGCCATTTTTGGCATATTTGGTACTTGCATTTTGCTTGGATCTTAGTTTAGATCACTAGCAGTATTTGTTGAAGTCTCTTAAATCTCATTTTGAGAAGTTGTAAATTGAAATCAGAAGTCCACTTTGCTTTGTTTTTCAAGTGGCCCATTGTATATGCACTAAGTATAAAGTGCCAAAATCACCATTTTGGGGGGTTTCTTGATTGAGTGAATTTGGGGGGGTGTCTCTTGTGCTTTTGTGCTCTTGTGTTCCTTCCTTTCTGCTGCTATGGGTTCTTTTAAGTTTCCTCTATTAACTCCTCATAATTATGCTACTTACAAAATTGATGCATGAAGTAAACTTATGGAAAAAGGACTAACTCATTACCTTGATGGAACTATTGTTGCTCCCACTGATCCTAAGGTTGATCTAGTTGGTCACTTGGATTGGCTCACTAAAACTATCATGGAAATTGGTACCTTAAGAAAGTATGTATCAAAAGATCTCATTTTTCATATTGAGAAGTGTACTCTAATCAAGGATGCTTGGCAGAAGTTTCAAGACTTATATGGTCAAGTTGATGAGATTAAGAGATATCAGATTGATAGTGATCTCACCATGTTGGATCCCAAGAGCTTTGATACTATACAAGATTATGTTACTAAGGCAAATGAGTTGAGGGCACAACTCAAAGATTGTGGCATTGATAAGAAGGATACTCAATTGATCTTCAACTTGATAGGCAAGCTTCCACAAGAATATGTAGCATTTGTTTCTAGTTTCCAAACCCATAGGATGACAATAGGTTCAAGCTACACAATGCCTACTTTTGATGCTTTCAATGACATGTTGATGATGGAACAAACTAAGTTGATAAGCATGGGCATTCTTAAGGTTTCTAAGTCTCAAGCATTAGTGGCAAATCAAGGGAACAAAGGAAATCAAGGAAAGGATAACTCAAACAAGAAGAAATGGCAATCAAAGCCTAAGGACAAAGTATCATCCTCTCCACAACAAGGAGATACATCCTCTTGCAAGAGGGATAATTCACCAAAGAGGGAGAGACCTACTTGTGCCTATTGTAAAAAGTTTGGTCATGAGGAGTGTCGTTGCCATTATAAGAAGATTGATGAGCTCACACATATCATCAAAAAGCATAACATTGATTTGCCTAATGTCTTCCTCACATTCAAAAGGAAAAGGGCAAGCATTCATGGCTTCTACAAGTGGGAAGACTCACTCTTTTGGGACAAGAAAAGGAAAAGATCTTTGTGCTACTACCAGTCATGATTCAGAGAGATGGCTTCTAGATTTAGGGGCTTCTCATCATATGGCATCTTCACAGTCTATTTTCTCTACATTTGAGCCTTGCACCATGCCACAGATTTTCATGGGCAATCATACATACATGGATGTGATTGGGAAAGGATCTATTGACATTGGGGATAACTCCTTCAATGATGTGTTGTGTGTACCCCACTTGACAAACAATCTCCTTTCCATCTATCAAATCACACATGGTGCAACTAAGAGAGTTGTGGAGTTCACACCTAAGTTAGTTTTCATTCAAGACTTGGAGACTAGAGCTATCATTGCAAATGGGGTGGTTGATCATGCATCTCGGTTATACTCCTTTTCAGATTTTGTTGATGATGATGATTTCACATTTGATGATTCTACACATGATGATCACACTTCTTGTGATGGTTCAGTTTTTTAGGAGAACTTTGGACACTTGAACATGGGGATTCTCACATGTGAACCCATTCTTGAGTCTTTTATTTCATCTCCTCATATTGATATCACATCACCTATTGCACCTGATGATGCAGATAGTGCGACAATTTTGCCTTCATGTGATTCAGTGCAGTAGGATATTCATTGTCTTCCAACTTCAGATTCATGGGATGATTACTTGACAGACATTGGAGGTTTGTTTGTGGAATCCTACATTGCGGATTTGGGAGACATAATTGATGACATTCATCTTCTCTTTGATGAAGATGATCCTTCTTTGATTGTTGCTAGGGAACACTCTGACCCTCTTGTGCATTCTCTACATGATCAATCTTTAGAGGTTGACATGATTGTGGATACTTATGTACAATAGTTGGAGGAGGTCTCTTTATTTTTTGAGGAGACATGTGAGTCTTTGAGACATGTTCTACATCCATCTCCACTAGATCTTGGAGTGCCTTTTTCAGCAGTGTGGCACAGTTTACCACCTTTGGAGGGGGTATCTTTTAGCATCGACATAGGGACACTTGAGTAGTTTTCAAAGATTCCTTTCATCATAAGTTTTCTTCATACATCTTCCCTTCATGATTGGGGAGGCTTCATGGATACACCTTTGGTTTTGTTTCTTCCTAAGGGGAGGAATGTTGTTCGACGTTCACGGAGTAGTTTCTTCATACATCGAGCTTCTATCATTGGTGCAGATTCCACATTGAGGGGGGGCTTCCTAGCTTCTCTTCTCCTCTCATATGGGGGGGACTTTTTCCTCACATGGGGTTTTGTCCTTCACATACTTCTATGAGAGTTCTTTGTATCTAGTTTTTCATCTTTCTTTTGGGGGAGAGTTTTTTCCCGTTGGGTTTTTCTCTCTTTCCCCACTTTGTGAGAGATTTCATTGCATTGGTTTTCATGCATTTGCATTTGTACATGGGTACCTAACATGGCCTAGTAGTCGGGACCCATCTTGCATTGCTTAGTTGCATTGTAGACTTTAGTGCACTCCCCTAAGTTGCACTTAAGGGGTGGTGTTGGTGTAAATAATTATTCATCATGGATATTATTACACTTACTTAAGTTTACTTAGGAAATGCATTTCATAGTAGTTTGGGTATGAGACACTTAGGTGTTTGTGCCACATTGGGATAGTGTGTGTAGGAGAATTTCCACCTTTTATGGTGTTGATCTTGTTGTTACACTCCACATTTAGTGGGTGATCCACCTCATGTGGACTATTATATTATTTCTCTTACCTACCCATACCTATTTCCTACCTACCCTTGTTTCTTATTGAGCCACATGTCATGTTTGTGTGCTCACATATCCATATAGCCTTGCCTATATAAGCAGGCTTATATTCATTGTATGTAATGCTTAATGATCCAGTTGATCATGTTTTTCATCTTGATAGAATACAGTTTATTTCTATAATATATTTTGTCTCTGTTATTTGTGTTTTCCTTTGCCTCTAGATTTTGGCAAAATCTCACATATAAGTATGTATATATACATATTATATATATATATATGTATATGTATACATATATATATATATATATGTATATATACATATACATACACATATATGTATATGTATATATACATATAATATATATATATGTATACATATACATATATACATATATATATATATATGTATGTATATGTATATATATACATATGTATATATACATATACATACATATATATGTATATGTATGTATATACATACATATATATGTATATATTTATACATATACATACATATATATATATATGTATATGTGTATATGTATACATATACACACACACATATGTATATATATACGTACACATATACATATATGTATGTATATGTATATATATATATATATATGTGTATACATATATATATACATACATATACATACATATATATATATATATACATATACATACATATATGTATATGTGTACGTATATATATACATATATGTGCACACACACATATGTATGTATGTATATATATGTGCGCTATTGGTTACTGAATCCACTTCTAGATGTTTTCTTGTAGCGATGGTTTCCTAAAGCTTCACCTATTTACTATATATATATTATATTCTAGTGGCTTGCCACTTTTGCCAAAAACACACACACACACACATACACACACACACACACACACATATACATACACACACATATAAACATACATATATACATATACATATACATACACATATACATATACATATACATACACACACACACAGAGATATATGTTGGCATTCTACACTCTTATGAGAATAGTTGATGTTATCATTGATGGCAACCAACTGAAAACCAACCGGCAATAGGTTTCTACATGCACCAACATATATCATACACTGGCAGACACCGACACTGGCAGGTGCATACACTAGCATTCAGATTACATTGACAACAAAGCATACCGGCACTCAGGCCGACATGGGATGAACTTTTGTTTATTGTAATATAATTATCTGTTGTAAGCCGGCTAGATATATTGTAAAAGACTCATATATGTATGAGATCTTATAGATCATTTTGGAATGAACAATAGAGATGTATGGTAGAAGATAACTGTTTAGTGGTAGCGAAAGTTTTTTGTTGGTTAAGGTATCCATCTGAGCTTAAACCGATACTGGAACTAGCATTAGAGATGTTGTTGAGCAGTACATTGTATTGGATTTAATTATTCATTTTGTAGTCAGTGAGACTCATCATTGAGCAATGAGCTCTAGGCTGTTGGCTTCCCTACATGTACAAGCCCCTATTGTAAGTAGCATTTATTCATTGGCCATTGAGTAAATATTGTGGGTCACAAATCCCACCAATATTTTTCCCACACCGGGTTTCCTCGTTAAAATATATTGTGTTATGGTGTGTTTCTATGCTGTCTATGTTATTTGTGTTTACTGCATTTATTCTTATTTACCGGTACACTATTTTGGTTTATAAATAAATTTAAATATTCATTCAACTGGTTAGACATTGATTCACCCCCCCCCCCCCCCTCTCAGTATCTTTGGGACTGTCATTGAATCTAACAATTGGTATCAGAGCTTGGTCCTCTATTTGCTAAAGCCTAACAACTTGAGGAAGATTTTGAAACTGGTATAGATGGAGAACTTAAGAAAACAGTTGGAAGGAGCTCTTGAAGATTTTGATGCAGAAAAATTGAAGAATATCAAACTTGAAGATGATCTGAGGACTGCTAAGGAAGTCATTAAAGGACTTCAGAAGAACCTGGTTATTGCACAAAATAAGAGAAAGGAACTTCATGAGAAAATGCAGAATGATGATGATGAAAAGGAAACTCTTAGAGACATTGCAAATACGTTAAGGCAAGAGAATATTAATATGAAGAATGAAATGCAAGATATGACTATGAGGTTATGTAAGAATATTGAAGATAGGAAGAAGAATGAAGAAGACTTGACTAGGAGACTTAATGATGCTGGAAATGAAAATCTGAGACTCAGTCATGAAATTGATATGCTAAAGACAAATCCGATTCACATGCAACATGATAAAGATGAGTTTGTGAGACAAGTTGGAATTCTGGAAAATGAGCTGATCACTGCAAATGAACACAAAGACAAATTCAAGAAAAGTTCAGAAAGGCTTGATGACATGCTAAAAAGACAGAAACCTGATGGAGATACAATTGGACTTGGATTTGAAATTGGAGAAAGTTCCGGCACTACAAATAATCAAGATCAAAACAAAATGGTAAGACAACCTAATGCTTATAAATTTAATGGGAAATGTTTCAATTGCAACAAATATGGTCATAGAGAAAATCAATGTAGATTTAAAAATAATCAGTATACAAACTCACCCACCGATCAATGTTCCAAATGCAACAAAGTTGGTCATAATTCATAAAATTGTAGAATGAATGTGAAATGCTATGTTTGTGGTAGATTTGGGCATTTATCTAATCAATGCAGATCACAAACCAGTCAAGGATATGGAAAAGCTATGCAAAGGAATAATGTAACTTGTTATGCATGTAACAAGATTGGACATATTGAAATTTTTTGTAGAAGCAAGACTATACTGGCAAACAATAAAGGATCTAGTTTGAAGGGCAAAGAAAAGGTAAATGAAATAAAGAAAAAATTTTCAAAACAATGGATTAAGAAGGCAGATCAAAAAATTGATGAATCTATCTCTACACCAGTAGAATAGAGTAACCCTCCACCGGTAGGAGATTCTTCATCTAACTAAGGAATAATCCTTAGGAGGTATTGTAGCAAATTGAAAATCATGCATTCTACCCTCGGTTGATGTTGAGAAGATACATTTCTTCTTTACCGGTAGATGTGTTAATTTTTCACTTAACCGACGAGCATTTAATGTGGTTTTAAAGAACCTTTTTGCCTAAAAAGCATCGAAAAACCCTCATTTTGACTCACCAAGAATTCAAACAATCAGAGAGCGTGAAACTGAGCAGGGGCATCCTAAGGAGAAGCTGTGAAGTGATTTTCAAGCATTCAAAGAACTTCAGTTTAGAGGTATTTATCAAAATGGTAACCTCATCTTCTATTCCTGAGTTTATTGCAAAACCTATCATTGTTGAAAACATCAAACGCCCTAGACCCGTGTTTAAGATTATCGCCGAGATTGCAAAGTAGGATGATTTTGTCGGAGCTTTTTTGAACATTCCTAAGGGTGTAGCATTTACTGAAGACCCTAGAATCTACATACATTGCAACATAGAAAACCTAGGGACTGAGGATTTGAAGAAAATATTTAATGAGGTTATTACCGATGAACAAGGTGCAATTAAACCTGAACATAAGATTGTGGAAGACTTAGGTTTTTTAGAAATTCTTAACATTCTTGAATTTCTAACAGAAGTTGTATGACTTGTATTGAGCAGAGTCCATGGAGAGTTCATGTGGTTAGAGTTAGTTTGCAAGATAACCAAGGAGGCAATTAAGGTAGTTGTTGGTTTACCTTCAACCGGTAGTAGGCCTGATAAAACCAAGAAAATACCTAACAAGGGAGTAATGGAGTTAACCAGAGCCACATTTGATAGAAGGTCACTTAGAGTCAATGATGTCAAGGATACAAATGTGAGATATATTAGTATGATACTTTGATATAAAGCAACACATGCCAATAGACTGAATTCAGTTTCTAGCCTTTGTATTCACAGTGCATATGAAATGGTGAACAATAATGCTAAGATATATGTTTGTGACTGGCTTAAAGATGAACTAATTGACAATTTGAAGAAGATTAAGGGAGATAAGAAAGGTACTTTCCGTTTTGGGAACCTACTAGTATGCTTAATGCTATACTTTACCAAAGAGATACCCGACATAGGTCACAAGGATTTTGGTTATGACATCCCGGTAGGAAAACAGATACAAGAAGCTTTCACCAGTATGGGCACTGACTGTGATAAGAACATTGCAGATTACTTCAAAACATTTCAAACTAAGATGAGAGCAAGAGAGAGATTACCGTAGGGCATAGTTGATAAATATGACAAGCAAATTTGTTTTGTCAATAAGTGTGATGAGACTTGGATGGAAGCAGTAAGCCCTAGAACTATTTGGGTTACTGAGATGGGTTATGAGGTAGACCTACCTATTCTAGAAACATATGCAAAAGCCCTACTTGATACACCTAGGGAGCCATCTAAAGGAATATTTGGTAATGCCAAAAACTATTGCAAGTAATGTATCTATGCAGAAAGAAAGGAAGAAAAGAGACAATTTTATCAGAGATGCCTCTAAGAAGGCCAATGAAATAAAGGAAAATATCATGAACATTAGTGGTATATTAGCTAATGAGCTTAAAGGACTACAACCAGAAGCATATGTTTCACCAGTTGTAACATCTTCTAATACTGACAGTGGCAATGCTACTGAGTTTAAGAGAGTGGAAAGGAAAAGGAAAACCCCACCAACACCATCTCCTTCACCTAAGAAGGCAAGGACACTAAGGAAAAAACAACACGTAGTTAGGGAACTGCAGAAGAAACTTACACCAAAGAAGAAATAGACACTAGTTACCCCTACGCAGGATGATCTACTGAATGAGATTACACAGGAAGGTAATCTGGTAAATGTAAATAAATGGTATAATTCTTTTAAGGATTATGACAAACAAACAATTGAAGAAAGCATTATTTTACATTTGGATATCTATAAGAAAGTTTTGATAGAAGTAATTGATGATTTACCTAATGATTTATACCTAAGATTAGAAGCTAAAAGGCTATTTGTGATGGAACTAGATAAGAAGTTGAAAGTTGAAGCACTCTTGGCTATACATCCAATAAATTCTAAGGAAGAGATAGATGAGCTTATATCTGAAGCTAACCAATCAGTATTTGTCAGTGGACACCAGCAAGTAAGCCTGATGGCTAGAAGGGTTAAAGAAATTGCAGATGAGACTATAGATAAATGGGACATATTTTTTGTTGAGAAGGAAAAACAAGAGGAAAGAAACAGACCGAAAGTGGAAAAGACATTCAAGTTATATCAAAAAGATAAGGGAAAAGATAAAATAGGTGGTGTACCTTCTATAAAAGTAACAAATAACATCCCTCCACTAGCTTAGGACACTCCTCCATTAACTTCAACATCATTGGTTCATACAGCTAATCCACTAGATATGGCTACTAAAGGTATAACTCATGATGATACTAACCGAGAGTCTGAGATAATTTTTACCATGAGTGTAGATACTCAAGATATAAACATTGTTGTGGAGAAAGAAACTGCAGAGGTTAAGGCAGATGATCTCAAAGACAACAAGGTCTTTGAGATACCAAGACACATTGTAGACTCTCAGGAGACTGAGATACTAACACAAACTATTGATTCTCATAACACTGAGATAACGGCTCAAGCAGAGCAACTAGAGACTACAAAACCTACAAAGGACAGGATAACTAAAACAGGGCAACATGAATCAGAGAAACCAACAGTTGTACAGACTGAGAACCAATCTGAGGCAGAGGATCATGTTGAGTCTAGAAAACTGGCAGCTGCAGAGGTTCTTAATCAAACTAAGAAACCATCAAAGGCAGAGGCACATACACAGACATATCCACCAGAAGAAAATGTAAGTAAAGTGGATGCATCTGATGGAAATAAAGAGGATATAGTGAAGGTAATTGGTCAAACATATGTTGAGAAGAAACCCATAGCAGAACCAAGCACATCTATAAGTGAATTTAGACCTACTAACATAACATAGGTTCTATTGGATTCCATCAAGAGGATTACAGATTGCAATGCCTTAGCATTTAAGGCAATTGATAGCAAAATACCTATCCTAAAGATGATTGCACCTAATTGTAAGATAGATCACATTAATGATTCTTTAGGTAAATCAGACACATTGTCCAAATTTATTGCTGATAATGTCATAACTCTAGAAAAGGTGAATGGAGATACCATTAAGGAGAGAGTTGACAAAGAGAAAAATACAATCTTTGAGAACACTATAAAAAAATGTACCGATCACTTGGACACACTTTTACCGATACTTAATTCTACAAATTGGAGTATAAGGAGTTATATAGAGAAGCATGTAAACCTCATTGTTTAACAGAGGAAATTGATGAGGAGATTTAAAAGACACAAAAATAAATTGATGACATTGCAGATAATATGTTAGGTTCATCTAAACTTATCTCAGTTTTTGAGCAGGAAATGACAGTTTTTGAAGAGAAGTTGGAAAAACTTGACAAAGAAAAGGCAAGAATAAGGTCCAAAGCCCAAGAACTAAAGAATAAACTTGGTTCGAGGTTAGATAGTATGATTACTTAGAGAGCTAAAATGAATAAGGCAACAATTACTAGAGAATGATCACCGGAGAAGAAAATGCACTATCTCACTGGTATGATCCAGTAGACTGAGGCAACTCTAACTGACAACAACAAGTTTATGCAGAGTTTGAATCTAGTTTTGGCGGACATTTTTCAGATAGTAACCAACCGGTTACACACCTTGAGGTAGCATTTTTGTACTCTTTTGATTATTTATGACATCCTTTGTCATTGATGTCAAAGGGGGAGTAGTAGTAGAGAGAAAAATGCATGTACAAAGGAGATCACTTGCTCAGGGGGAGCACACCTTTTTGGATTTCAATTTTGATTTTTCTCATAAGTGTTGCCATCAATGCCAAAGGGGGAGATTGTTGGCATTCTACACTCTTATGAGAATAGTTGATGTTGTCATTGATGGCAACCAACAAGAAACCGACTGGCAATAGGTTTCTACATGCACCGACATATATCATACACCGACACCGACAGGCGCTTACACCGGCATTCAGATTACATCGACAACAAAGCATACCAGCACTTAGGCTGACATGGGATGAACTTTTGTTTATTGTAATATAATTATCTTTTGTAAGACAACTAGGTATATTGTAAAAGACTCATATATGTATGAGATCTTATGGATCATTTTGGAATGAACAATACAGATGTATGATAGAAGATAATTGTTTAGTGGTAGGGAAAGTTTTTTTTGGTTAAGGTATCTATCTGAGCTTAAAACGGTACTGAACCTGGCATTAGCGATGCTATTTTGAGGAGTAAATTGTATTGGATTTAATTATCCATTTTATAGTCAGTGAGACTCTTCATTGAGCAGTGAGCTCTAGGCTGTTGGCCTCATTGCATGTGCAGGCCCCTATTGTAAATAATATTTATTCATTGGCCAGTGAGTAAATATTGTGGGTCACAAATCCCATCAAGGTTTTCTCACACTGGGTTTTCTCATTAAAATATCTTGTGTTATGGTGTGTTTCTATGTTGTCTTTGTTATTTGAGTTTACAGCATTTATTCTTATTTATCGGTGTTTTGGGTTGCACAATTATAAACAAGTTTAAATATTCATTCAACCGGTTAGACACTAATTCACCCCCCCCGCCCCCCCCCCCCCCCCCCCCCCCCCTCTTAGTGTCTTTGGGACTGTCATTGAATCTAACTATATATATATCCATTAATTGAAAGTATATGGATCAAGAAGTAGTAATTTTAAAAGTATACCAATCATCTTAAATTTTAAATTAAAGATTTAAAATTTTCAAATGAAGATTAATAGTTAAATCTCAACTCCATCTATTATAGTGAATAGATATTAATTTGAAAATACTTTTGGCATACATTCAAAGAGAATATTTATGAAATCAGATTGAAGCAATTAATTTAAAAATAAAGACATGAATTATCACAAATGCAAGCTACTATTATGAAAAAAATTTCCCTCAAAAAATGTAGTGCTTTACAAGGACTACCATTAATTAAAAGGAGCAATAGAATCATCAAAGCCGAGGAGCACAGAGAGTGGTTTTAGTGCATTACAATTTAAACCATAAGAAATCTCCAAATCGGCATGTTGTGGATGAAGCTATAAAATTGTCTTTGAGTTTACAAACAATGGAGGCCTATGGATCACAACATGAATGTCCCATTCATGTTGTAGTAGATTTGGTTGGAGAATTGAGATATTGTGAGATTTTGCCAAGATCAAGGGCACAATAAAAATCACACAAAAGAGAGGCAATCGTTTGACAAGAACAAACTATATTCTCATCAATATACAAAAGTGATCAACTGGATTAACCAATACAATGAATATGGGCGTGCTTATATAAGCAAGACCAAATGGATATGTGAGGACACAATCATGACATGTGGCTCAATGAGAAACAAGGGTAGGTAAGAAAATGTAGGGGTAGGTAGGAGAAATAGTATAATATTCCACAAGAGGTAGATCACCCACCGAATGTGGAATGCAACAATAAGATAAGACCACAAAATGTATTTTTTCTCCTACAAGCATCATCCCTATGTGCACACTTCCCTAAGTGTTTCATATCCAAACTAAGATGAGATGCATTATACTAAGTCAACTTAAGTAAAGTGTAATAATATCCTAGAAGAATAAATAATCACATCAACACCCCCCCTTAAGTGCAACTTAGGGGAATGAAGACTCAAGTCAACAATGCAAGATGGGTCCCGGCTACGAGGCCATGTTAGGTATCCATGTACAAGATGAAAATGCAAGAAAACCTATGCAATGCAATATCTCACAAATGGAGAAAGGGAGAAAACCCAGTGGGAAAAAAAATCCCCCCCAAAAGAGAGATATATGGACAAAGAGACTCTCAAAGAAGAAGGACAAAACCTCAAAGAGGAAAAAGTCCCCCCCATAAGAGAGGAAGGAGAAGTCATTTGACCCCCCCAATGAAATATCCCGCACCCCCAAGAGAGCTCGCAACTATTGGTACTTACTCTCAGTGAAGGGTTTGGTGAATAATATGTCTGCAATCTGCTCCACTGTAGGACAATATTGCAAATCAATGACCTATTCCTAAATCAACTCCAAAATGTAGTGCATATGAATCTCAATGTGTTTGGTCCACTGATGATTAACCGAGTTCCTCGAGATTGCAATAGCACTTTGATTGTCACAATGCAGAACTGTCATTTATAGAGTGGAGAACCCAAACTCTGTGAGAATATGCTTAAGCCAAATAGCCTCATTCACTGCGTTAACAGCCCCTTGATACTCAGCCTCAGTCGAAGAGAGAGAAATAGCATGCTACATCTTTCTCTACCAACAAATGGGGCCCGAACCAAGATGGAAGATGTAACCAAAAGTTGACTTACGATCATCAAGATCACTAGCCCAATTGGAGTCTGTGTATCCAACCAAGAGAAGTCTTGTGCCTGTGGCATAGTGAATCCCATAATGATGTATACCCTATATGTAGTGTAAGATGCGTTTGGCAAATTTCCAATGAAGCTCATGTGGTTCCTGCATAAAGCGTGAAACCATGCCAACCACAAAGGAAATGTCAGAACATGTGTGAGTCAAGTAGATGAGAATACCCACAAGCTGAAGATACAACGTGGCATCAACTGGTGGAGAGAATCACTTAGCCTCATTTGGACTCTTGAAAGAAAGGGAGTCAGTGCAGGCTTACAATCAGTCATATGGAAGCATGCAAGTAGATCAAGAGCATAATCCCAAAAGGTGACTATGAAATCTCTATCCTGAGAAAGTAGTGCAAAAGACCCAAGTCAGTCATAGAAAATCTATCATGCAAAGTAGATTTGACACTGCCAATGATGGATGAGGTGCTCCCTATAATGATCAAGTCATCAACATAGAGCACAAGTATCAAGTGTGAGTCATCCTATCTCAAAATGTAGACATTCAGATCTGAATGACACCTGGTGAACTCTATTGAGAGAAGGAAGAAATCCATCTTGGCGTACCAAGCCTTAGGGGCCTTCTTAAGGCCATAGATAGATTTCCTCAGTCAACAAACCAATGAAGAATCCTCAATGAAACCCTATGGCTGCTCCATATATATCTCCTCATCAAGATCCCCATGAAGAAAAACACTCTTCACATCCATTTGATGTGCAACCCAACCATGAGCTACATAAATAGCAAGTGTCAAGCGAATGGAGTTCATCTTCGCTACGAGAATAAAGGTCTTAGTATAGTCAACACCTGGAACCTGTGAGAAACCTTTTGCAACAAGTCTAGCCTTATACTTATCCACACTACCATCCACTACAAACTTGGTCTAATAGATCCACTTACATTGTACCATCTTTCTCCCCTTAGGAAAAGGTACTAACTCACAAATGTTGTTCCTCATCAAGGAACTATACTCTTCCTCCATAGCTCAGTCCCACTCAAGAACCCCTGATGCTTCCTGAAATGTCTATGGATCAAAAGTGGTAGCAATGTATGCATGTGGAAGGTCTTGATATTGTGATCGAGTCCTCTATGTATCTGAAGGATCGCCAACAAGAGAACCCGCTGACTCAATTGTCTGTCGAGCCCAACAAGGTATAGTTGGAGGTGGAGGATGAGGCTCTTCAACTACTAGTGGACCCTGCGGAGGGGTAACCTTGCATGTCAGAGTTGAAGGAGTCTCATCATTTGAATCATTCTCATCACTATCTATAATGGAGGAAGGTGGAGGAGGAAGTGAGGCTAAGCTAGGAGAGATTTCCTCAAAATGAACACTCCTCTCAATAAACACCTCATGTCTCTTTGGATCCATCAATCAATATGCCTTAACACCCTCGGGATATCCAACAAAAATACAAGGCGTACTTTGAGGTTCCAATGCTTTGCGTTTATGCAGAGGAATGCAAGCCCATGCAAGACACCCAAAGACTTTGAAATGTCTCAAATCGGTTTCCTACCAACCCAAGCCTCAAAAGGAGTGATACCCTTCAAAGCTTTTTGAGGAACCTGATTTTGGATGTGTGCGGTACATCTGATAACCTCTGCCTAAAAGGCGGGATCGAGAGAACTTACATGGATCATACAGCTAGCCATTTCCTTGAGAGTTCTATTCTTTCTTTTTGCAACACCATTTTTTTGTGGAGTATAGACAACTGAATGTTGAAGATCAATCCCCTGAAGTGTACAAAAATCCTCAAGTCTTTTGTTCACATATTCCCTTCCATTATTTGTGCGAAGGATCTTGACCACTTTCCCTGATTTATTGTCCACATGAGCCTTAAAGGATAGAAATCTATCAAACACTTCATTCTTATGAACAAGAAAATAGACTCAAGTGAAGCGGGAGTAGTCATCAATGAAGGTGAGGACATAGTGGGCCCTAGTAAATGAAGGTGATGGAAATGGACCTGCTACATTGTTGTGAACAAGTTGAAGAACTTCCAAAGCTCTCCAAGCTTTCCTCTTATCAAACTTCTCTTTGAGATGCTTGCCCATAGAACATCCTGAACATACACCCTCTGAAAACCTAATTCGAGGTAGACTTGTGAGCCTGTCTTTAGTGCTAAGTTGTTGAAGATAGCGGTAGTTGAGGTGACCAAACCGCTCATGCCATAGCTTACTTTCTGAATTTAAATGAGTAAGCAAGGCCATAAAAGGAGATCTTGCCACAAAGTGGGAGAATGAATAAAGCCTTGAATTATCATTGACTTGTCCCATTGCTACCAAGTCATCATTATCAAGTTCTTTTACCACAACTAAATCAGGGGTGAACTCAACCTTTTTCCCATTCCCATACTGAGTGATTTGGTAGATAAAGAGAAGATTGGTAGGCAAGTTAGGAACATAAAGAACATTCTCAAATGTTCCATCGTCCATGGCAACCAAACCTTTCCCTTCTACCTCAACTTATGTATCATCACCTAAGTAAATGTGAGGTACCTTAGATGGCTCCAATGAAGAAACCTGCTCCTTTGTAGAACCCATGTGATAAGAGGCACCCAAGTCAAGTATCGACTAATGTGAAGAACTTTCTATAGCCAAAAATGCTTGCCCTTTTCTCTTAGACTGTGAGGAAGTGGAAGGAGATGATTCCTTCTTGTTGTAGGCAGATGGAAAGGTGATGTTGTTCTTCTTAAGAAGATTTGTCAACTCATCAACTTTCTTGGTGTGGCAACGATGCTCATCATGACCATACTTCTTGCAATAAGAACAAGTTGGCTTTTCCTTCTTAGGTGTGCTCCCCTTCTTGGAAGAGGATGATTTGTCTTTTTCCTGTCATGGCTTTGACTTAGGTTGCTTTTGCTTCTTTTTGGAAGCTTTGCCTTGATTCCCTTGATTAGCTACCAAAGCCTTAGACTTTGAAGACTTGAGAATCCCCATGCTCAACAACTTAGATTGTTCCAACATCAACATTTCGGTGAAGGCATCAAATGTAGACATAGTGTAGGAATTTCCCATTGTCAAGCAATGGGTTTGGAAGCTAGAAACAAATGTTGCGTATTTGGATGGAAGCTTGTCCAACAAATTGAATATCAATTGAGCATCCTTTTTTTCAATTCCACATCCTTAAGATTTTCTCTTAGCTCATTTGCCTTGGTGACATAATATTGTATTGTATAAAAACTCTTGGGATCCAAGTTGGTGAGCTCATTTTCAATCTTGTAGCCTTTGATTTCATCAACTTGACCATACAATTTTTTAAAGATATCCCAAGCCTCTTTGATTGTAGTACACTTCTCAATGTGAAAAATGAGGTCATCTGGTACATACTTTTGCAAAGTTTGAAGAGCCATGTAATTTTTAGTGAGCCATCCTAATTGAGTGTTAGGATCAGCCTTAGGATCTACTGGTGCTATTATTGTTCCATCTATGTAATGCGTGAGTCCTTTTTCCATTAATTTACTCCATGCTTTTATTTTCCAAGATGCATAGTTATGTGGAGTTAAAGGTGGAAATTTATGAGGACCCATAGCAACCAAAATGAAAGAACACAAGGAAAGAGAGGCATAAGACCACCCCCCCAAATTCACTCAATCAAATATCCCCCCCCAAAAAAAAAATAAAAAAATGATGATTTGGCACTTTATACTTAGTGTGTGTACAATGGGCCACTTGCAAAAATGGCAAAGCAGACTTCTGATTTCAACTTTACAACTACCTCAAATAGGCCAAAAAAGACTCAAACTGATAATGCAAGAGATCTAAACTAAGATCCAAGCAAATTACAAGTACCAAGTAGGCCCAAAAAGACCAATTTATGAAAGTAAAATATCCACTCAAAATATCTACAAACTGATGATAGATTATGAAAGTAGACGAAAAAATATGTACTTTTAAAAAAAATGGCAATTGAAAAGGAGGTCGGATGAGCCCAAACAAAGCCTTTGAAGTTGCAAAATTGAGGATTGGACAGGTACAGTTGAGAGAATCTAAAAATTCTGAAAAACCTGTTGACCAAAATTAGACAATAACCACACCACTACGGAGAGCACAAAACATTAGCCCAAATAAATAAAAATTGCACCAAAAAATGAGTGAAATTAAGCAAGATATGGGCCTTCAAAGTTGACCTAAAAATTCAAACTGCTCAACGGTGAGGGGTCTAAAATTTTCAAAAAGGTGCTGATGCAGGCTAACATAAGCACTTCACTATGTTAAATTTGATGGTCTTATGACCATCACAACCCCCTTGCTGACCATACGAATAGGGTGACGTGGCAGGCTGACAAGGCTGTTGGCTGTGCAATTAGTACTATACGACTGATTATGTGTCATCAGATGGATTGGTAATGTGGCACACAAACTGGAACCTGCTTGGTCTAATAATAATTGGCCATGTGTCGGTTAAGGTTGCTTATGTGGGGCCAGGAAGCGTCATTGTGGACAATTGGCGGGGGCGGGCGACATGTACGGTCGATGGGGTCCGGCGGAGGAAGCTTCTGAAAAATTGAGGTCACCGGAGCCAGAGTGAAGGTGCGGTTTTCAGAGGCAGTGGATGGCAGGGGGCCGAAAAAGCCAGGCGAGATCGGTTGCCAAGGGCCGGTCAACATGGAGTGGTGCTGTCGGGGAGCTAAGGTCGTCAGAGCCACAAGGGCCGGAAGTTGCCGGAGTTGCGGATGTGTGGGGGCCGATAGGAACTGGAGCTGTCGTTAGAATCAGGAGAAGCCCAAAGAAGATAATGATCGACGTACCCTGCAGCCTGGCAGGTACGTGGTACAGGTCAGGGGGTGGGGTAATGGCTCCCCCCCTACAATAATAATAATTTTTAAGATTTTTTCTTGAATACAACTAAAAAAAGCTTCTGCGTAATAAATAAATATATTTGTTTTGCAAAACAATAAATAAATGATTTTTTGAAAAATCTGTACGATATTTACCCAAATAGGCGAAATTTTCTTCCAAGCCCAAAAATCAACTTCCTCCAAAATAGGTTGAGTTTATACTCAAATTTTATGGAAACGGCCTCCCAGATGCATTGGTGAGGTCAAAAACTCTCTAGGATGCCTCCAAAATGTGCAGTACCTCAGATCTTAAATTAGATGTCTTCCAAGATGTCTCCCAAAGACCAATCAATGAAGCACGAATGGCTCTAATACCATGTGATATTTTGCCAAGATCAAGGGCACAATGAAAAGCACACAAAAGAGAGACAATAGTTTGACAAGAAATTTTTTTATTCTTATCAATATGCAAAAGTGATCAACTGGATTAACCAATACAATGAATATGGGACTACTTATATAAGGAAGGCCAAATAGATATTTGAGAACACAATCATGAAATGTGGCTCAATGAGAAACAAGGATAGGTAAGAAAATGTAGGGGTAGGTAGGAAAAATAGTATAATATTCCACAAGAGATGGATCACCCACTGAATGTGGAATGTAACAACAAGATAAGACCACAAAAGGTGGAATTTCTCCTACAAGCATCATCCTATGTGCAAACTTCCCTAATTGTCTCATATCCAAAATATGATGAGATCCATTATCCTAAGTCAACTTAAGTAAAGTGTAATTATATCCTAGAAGAATAAATATTTACACCAACATATATGTTATTGCTCATCTGGATGAAGTAGGGAAAAATGAAAAAAGATAGAAGAAAATGTTGGTTATATGGAAAATGAATTTGAAGGAAAGATGACTATTGATGATCTTGAAATAAAGCTACATATCAAATCTAAAGAGCATACCAAACTTGAAGAATAAGGGGTCATGCTGAGGCAAGAGTGGAAAGAAGGAAAATAACAAATTGATAAGAGCCTAAAGCTTAAGGGTAGTAGTAAACTACTTGACATGATGCTAAGTGCTTAGAATAAATGATAGAGAAATGCGGACTTGGTTTTGATAAAGGTGAATATTCTAAGATTCCCAGAAAGGAGGATAAAGGAAAGGAAAAGGTAAAAATTAAATTGAAGAAAACCAATGAAGAAAAAAAAATTCATTCTTGTTTGGAATAAGAAGAATTTAGGAGTTCTCCTCTTGCTCAAAGAATGTATTAATAAGTTTGGACATGCAACTAATGAATGTATAAGTTAGATCATATCTCAGCCATTTAATGGTCAATGCTACACTTGCAACAAATATGAAGATAAGGCAAATGAGTGTAGGAGTAGGATGGAATTGAATGGATATTTGAATCCAAAATATGATAGAAATATTTAATAATTCAATGGATATTGCTATGATTGCAACATGTTTGGGCATAAGGTTGTTGAGGGAATGTCTAATGTTAGAAGGAATGGAAATAGTCCAGATAAAGGTTTGACTTGTTATAACTGCATTAAATTATAACATATTACTAGGTTATAGAGAGGGAAGAATGAGAAGACTTCTAGTCCAGTAAAAAAGGTTGGTTTTAATGAGGAAAATGAGAAGAACAAGAAAACATGGGTGAACAAATCTAATGAGAATGTGGAAGGAAAGATAGAGGATGGGTTCATGTCTACAGGTTGTGCATATGCTTCTTCAAAAAACTAGATAGAGAGTGTTGTCTCAGGAGGAGAAATAATTGAAGATCTTATGAATCCCCATTGTGGTTTGGATGCTAGCTTGTTATAATTTTGGTAGATGTTGGGAAGGTATTTCCAAAGTATTCTAGATGTTTCCAGAAAAATTTGTAATTTTTGTCAAAATAGAGTAACGACTCTTTTGTGTAACGTTAAAATGTATTTATGGTGGAAAACCCTAAGTTGTTGATGCTAACAAATACATTGAGTTTTGAATTCATTTTTATCACTTGTGATATTGCACATTTCAGAGCTATTCAGTGCAAGGAAGGATTTAAGAAATTGTGCAACAATATTATTTTGCAGTATTTATTATTTTAGTTTAGTTTGTTTGGTGAAAATGGCTACGCTAATTGTTGTTGATCCATCTTTAAAACCATGACCGATATTCAAGCCTTATCCATATGTTGCCATGGAAAGAGACAAGGAAGGAGATTTTTTTAGGTTCTCAATTGATGTGGTATATACAAGAGATATTATGACTTACATCCATGTACCCTTATTAGAGGTAAGTCATGTAAATTTTAATGATGCATGAAAGTAGTTAGTAGAGGGCCATTTGACAATATTAAAAGCACAATACAAGCATATTCTATAGTTAGGTTTGAATATATGGAAATAATTTCTCAAGTTAAACTATGAGCATGTATGGATTCAAATTATCCTAAGTTAGATCCATGGAGACACAATTTTTTTAGACTAGCTACGCAAAATCACGAGGGATGCCATTAGGGCTTTGCCTAGATTATGGATTATACTTCATCAACAATACCTTGATGTTTAAGATGGTAAATAATGAAAAAGTCACTTAGCTAACCAATTTAGAATCTGATAAGAGGGAAATGAAAGTTGAAGATATTACTAATCTAAGTGTCTAGTACACGATCAACGGTGTGGCATAAAAGATCTATTTTAAATATTGGGAGTTTTTCCACTGCTACCATAATCTACAATACACATTATATGGTGGTTTAAGGTAAGGAATTTGATTTGTGTGAGTTATTGAGGTTGTAGCTACTAGATAACTTGGAAAATATGAAGATATCAAAGTATCCATTTAGGTATGAGAATCTGATAATTTGTCTAGCATTTATATTCATGAATGAGGTTTTATAGATCAAGAATAACATTTGGAATGAGTTCTCTCCTGTAGTAGTAGAAATAAAGCATCATTTTATAGTTTTTACAAGGATGCAAAAGCCTTCAACACCCTGTACTCGAGGTGGGTAAAACATTTTCAAGATAATATATATAGGAGAGATAAAGAATCCTTGTTGAATTGGTCTGGAAATACAAGAATGAAATCACTTTTCTATTGAGTAGGGACTATTGTTACATATATGTTTTTGAACTGGAGGTTTCATGGTTGCCTAAGTTACCTTATGAGGAATCTATGGAAGATGTTGAAAAGAGAATTGATACATTACGAAATTTATTGGTAGATCCAAATAAAGATAGGTTTTGAACTACTATAGAGATCTTGAACAAGATAATCCAAGAAAAAGTTGAGAAAGGTCATGCAAAGAGAATGGACAAGCATTACCAAAACATAATTCTACCAACACTTGAAGAAGAATTTGGAAATCAAGCACATAGGAGAACTAGGTCAGTTTTTGCCTCTCCTCTAGTGAAGACCGGTTCCTCTAGAAACCCACCAAGATCAGTCACAAGTGAGAAGAAAGGACAAAGACCTAAGAAAAAGGCAACAAGAGGAAATAAAGGTTCAAAGCCTATTATTGAAGAAGTTGATAGTAGTAATACAAATTAATAGGTACAAAAGGAAAAGTTTTTTATAAGATAAAGGCCTTCAAGAACAAAATAAAAGTTGGGGATCATGAAAATTAAGAGGGCATTGCATGTCTTTGAGTCAGAGAAAGAAGACTTTAGTCTCTCTAGAAAATACCTTTGTTAAGAAGAGGAAGGAAGTGAAGAAGGAAAAAAAGATATCAAAGAAGAAGAAGAACATAGGATCCCATATGATTGATGAGGATTACCAAGTGCTTGATCTTAAGTATTTAGTAAATTCTATTTGTGTGCATAATTCTTTGGAAATTTCTATAGTTCTATACAAGGGTGCCACTTTGAAAGATAGAGTGAAGATAGAGAAGGAAATTGTCTGGTACTTGGTAATGTTTGATAAGACTATCAAAGATATTGTTGATAAGTTATTGGATGAGTTGTTAGAAGCCATGATAGAGAAAAGGAAGGATGTAGTGATGAAAGAGTTCAACATGAGGACATAGGCTTTAGACAAGATGTGCAGCCCTTTATCTAGAGAAGAAAGATCCAAGATTGTGTAGGCTCTTAATACTTTTAAAAAAATATATCATAATGTGAGAAGATCTAAATCACTATTAGAGGATGGTCAAGCAAACTAAGGATACAATAGATGAGGCTACAAAATAATAATGGAAGACTTTGTTTTCTCCTATGAAGAGTTTCCTAGAGAAGAAGGAGAAAAGTTAGGAAAAGAAGGAGGAGGAGAAGAAAATAGAGGAAGAAGAAAGAAGTATATCTAGTAGAGAATCTTCTTTACCCTTTGAAGATTCTATATCATAATTATTATAGCTACAAATGAAGTTTGAATTGGTGATTACTGTTGAGGTGCTTTAGGTTCCCATGTCACAATGTTAGATGGATCTTAACCAATTGTCACCTCCATGCGTGTTACATCTGGGTGATATTCTTCATCACTTAGCACAGAAGAAGTCCATCAACTAATGAATTGAGAGTTCAAAGTTGATTAATGATATAGTGAAGTTTCTCCCTAAGAAACTTTTGAAGGTTGTGTTGGATGAGACTCTGAGTGATGTAGAGCAATTACAACTGCTAGTTAATAGCTTAAAAGATTGTTCTTCTAACTTCTAAAGAATTTTTTTTGAAAGATGTGGAGAAGAGATTAGAGGAGTTAGTAAATAAGTGTGTAAATGCACACGCTTGAATATAGGGTGGTATAAGTGTATTTAATAAGAGTTTATATGATGTAGTAATGGTATATAAGTTTTTCCATTAGTGGACGAAATCTACCAAATAAATTAAGGGAAAAATAGACATTTTGGAGTCACAAATTGTATGGTTTTCCAATTCAAGTGACCTGAAGAAGGATGGAGATGGAAGCATTAGAATTCAAATAATTAATTTGTACATAAAATTGAATCTAGTAAATAATTCATGGGGTAGACCTGAAGCTCACTAGTATGGGGAAATTGCTTGAAGACTCTTAGGAGTTAAGAGTAATCTGTGATAGTTTTGGTTAGTTGCAAAGAGGTAGAGGATCTTCTACTAAAGATTGAAATTCAATGTACATTCTTTTCCTCTACAAGAGAATATTGGAAGACAACATGGATGGAGCTTGGATTCATTCATAAGGGCTTCATGCCCCCAACTTTGCAAGGTGCTTAAGTTCTTGTCGATAAGGAAATTTTTCTCTTGTATATATGTAGATAAGTAGATGCTTGATTAGAGTATAGTTTTGTCTTTCAAGTTGGATTCATTTTTGAGGAGTTTCCACAAATAGGAGTAATGTTGAACTCTTGTATATATAGCTTGTATTACAGAGACACCCTTTGTCCTTGACATCAAAGGGGGAGATAATTCAGTGGAGAGATAATTGATTTATAGTTGGCGCAAGTGTTGTCATCAATGAAAAAGGGGAATATTGTTGCAAATATGAGTTTTTGTTTTCATTGATGTCAAACTTGTTGATATCTTTGGTGTGGATGTATATTCAGTAGTGGTTTGAAATAGTGCAGTATCAGAGGATTAGTTCTACATTCATGTGGATATATAGAGATGAATGGTAGTTTATACAAATGATTTGTCAAATTATATTATGGATTTTTTGGAGATTTAGAGAGGATTTTAGTGGTTTGCAATAGGTGTTGGTTGTGTGTCATTGTTTCATTGAACCGTTTGTTAGACTATGTTCATATTTTTTGGCCTGTTCTATGGCACATTGCTTCATCATTACTTGTTGTAGCATGATATTAGTGGATGCAAATGAATGATATATTATAGTTTGTATGTTCTCATTTGATCTACAGTTGGATTTAGTATAGTCCAAGTATTGGCACATATAGTGATAGATTGACAATTTGTAGGAATGCATTGTATTCCGCTACCTTCACTAATTTTGTTGGTGTGGTTCAGTGATTTATCGATTATGGTGTTAGGTGATACTATGTTGTGCATTCACAATAATTGTGGGGGTCAACATCATGTTTTGAGTAAGCTTGGTTGTTGTACCCTAATAGCTCTATCCTTTGAGGCAACTTGTCCCACTTTGGTCCATGTGGTAGCATGCAAAATGTTAGGCATTAATATCAGATAGATAGGAAGGTGTTCTAAAATGGTGTGATTCGTAAGACATTTCATTATAACTTTGTATTTATTTGAATATTGTTTCTGGGCCACTGTTTATATCCTACACACTACATCTAGTTAGGCCAACCTAATTGATGTGTCTTTGATTGTGAATGGTATATAATGATGAAATAGTTTTGGAAGATAAAAAAAGTGTGGCATAAGAGAGATGTGAAGTGGTGTATGGTGTATCTTGTGAGTTTGAAGGTTCACAAGTGTAGTTAAGAAGAGATGAAGGTAGTTTTAGATGTGTAATAATAGTGAACTATATTTTGCATATGAAAGGATGCATTTCTCCATAGTTCAATCATCTTGATTCATTATATTTAGAATATTTATATCTTGGCTTGAAGAAGTGATCCTCAATATCCACAAGTTTCTTGTATCTTTCTCTGAGGTTGTGTACCCCAGTCTTGCAATTCAAAATCAGGAGTAGTGAGCTTCCTTGGCCTTGAACTTAAAATTTTGTAGTCTATTTTCATATAGTGGGATAGTTATCACTATTATTTTTTCCTCATTGAGTTTTCCACATAAAAAATATTGGTGTTCATATGTGATTTCTCTTGTTCTTTCTATTCTTTACTTTTTACACATATGACGTGTAGTGTCATAAATTGTACACTCTTGCTAGGGTGGTACAATTCTACGCTTAGTTTAGCACCCACCTTAGTGTGTTTGCATCTTGCATCGTAATTTCCCTTTAAGCATTTAATTAATTAATTAAATTAAATGTAAAGTCATATTTCATCACTTCATACATAATAAAATTGTGCTCTTTACCTTAAGTGTGCCCCTTTTTATTTTATTACTCCAATAAATCATTAAATCATAAACCCTAATTATGTCTTATTTTGACCTTTAAGGGCCTGATTTCGTATATCAAAACATCTCGAAATCAGTTGGAACTCTAAGATTTAGACTAATATCATCATATCTAATGACTCTGAAAATTTGGTGAAAAGTTGGTCGGACCATGTGCACTTTGCACACAGTCCCCAACATTTTTCCCAAAAATTTGGGAGCATAATTCTATAATATTATAATGCTTAACCCCAAGAAATTGGTAGAAAATTCAAATCCTAGATTAGCCTAAAGACGGAATTAAGATCTAGGGTTTCATACATAAGAGCTCTCTTTCTTCATTTGAAGACAACTAAGATCTAATCGAATCTAGGAAAAAGCTTTTGGAGTGAACAAAAGGAGCCTTCTATGTAGTGAAAGAGAAGCTTATGTGGAGTCTTCAACAACATTCAACAACATTCATCAAGCATTCATCAAGTATTTTTCTTTAGCATTCATCATAAATTAGGAGCCTTGAAGACATTGAAGAATAATAGGAGATCACCGACTGATGATTGACTTATACCCCTCCCTTAGGGGTTGGGTATGATTTCATGTTGTTTTAATGTCTTTGCATGAGTTTCATTACATCAATTTGCATATTTGCATTCATTCTTTAGATCACTTTGCATCATTGATTTAGAGCATTTACTTTGTCAATTACAAGTATTTAGGGTTTAATCTTTAGGGTTTCTCTAGATTGTTTGCATTCATTTTAGGATCTTGCATACACACAAGGTTCTAGCACACACATTTTCAGTACATTATTGGCTATTTGTGGAGGTAGAAATCACCAACATAGGGGTTTGACTGAGGCAAAACCCTACATAGCCACCCAAAACCCTATTTTTCAGTTGTAGGTGTAGAAACAAGTACACAGAAGGCTTCTCAGGTCAACAAAAGACACATGGACAACCCTAAAGCCTCAAAATGCACCAAATTCATTAGAGATAGGGGCATGGCACCCTGATCCCCCTCAATTTCAATGATTTTCAATAGGGTGAAGGATCAGGGTCTCAGGTTTGCAGCCCTTTTGTTGCAACTCTTTGTCAAATCATCAGGAACAGGGGCGTGGTGCCCTGGTCTTGGTCAATTTGGCTCATTTTCTGGTATCAGGTACACATCCAAATTCCTCCCCCTTCTCTTCTTTCACTATCTCAGCTTCAGATTTGCATGTTTCTTCAATTTTAGTTTATGTACCCTTCATTGTTCATCTCCTAGTCTAGTTGATCAATCTTTCATATCTTATCTTCCTATTTAGCAAGAGGAATAGAAACCCTAAGAGATAATCCTTGGCTCTCTCTTTCTCACAAGAAATATCCAAAGTGAGATATCTCCCTAGGCTCTTTCGTATTGCCAATGTGCTGGCTAAAGTGGGATTTGGTCCTAGTCACCAGGCCTCACTTTTTCCCCTCCACATGATGAATGATAAATGAATGGTTAAATTGGTTAAGATTTAATATATGTTGATTCACAACCCCCTCACAGAATCCTAAAGTGTTCAAAACCTCTTTGATCGTGTCACAAACATATACTAATTGAGCAATAATCATGTCGAATGCACTAAGATGATTAGCAATAGATCCTCCATCTTCCATCTTTAGATAATATATCTTCTTTCTTAGGAAAATCTTGTTTACTAGGGATTTAGATTGATAAACATCTTCAAGCCTCTTCCAAATTTATTTTGGAGTCTTCTCTTCATGGAAATTCAACAGAATAGAGTTTAGTAAATAAATCTTTATGAGATAGGCTTTTCTTTTTGATCCATCATATCCCAAGCTTCTTGACTCTTAGTCTATAGTTTTGTTCTAGATATTTCAACCCATAGATCTCTATCCATAAGCATATCCTTCATTGTCAACTTCCAAAGTTTGAAGTCATTGTCATTAAACTTCTCTATATCAGCTTTTGCAATTGTGATTGCCATCTTCTTCCTACACCAAGATTTTCAAAATACTCAACAAAATCTCTCACTCAAATTGATATCAGTACAAAGCACTCACTACCCAACAACGAAACCAAAAGTGGCCATGCTCTGATACCAACTAAAAGGAAGCTAAGGTGTAGAAAATGCTTCCTAAGACTAATCTAGTGGAGGAGATTGTGCAAATTTTCTTTACAAATCCTAACCATTACAAAATAAGAAACACATCCATAAGAAGATAATGAACATGCATAAAGATATACAATAATGAACATAAGATATATCATGGGTAAAACCTTTTTAGGAGAAAAATGCCACACTCCAAAAACATGGTACTTTCTATTATAGTAAACTAATGGATACAATGCAAACATGTAACTTCTTCAATATGAGTCTACAACTAACAACCTACAATTTGGATCATTTCTGGTAGCATAATACTTCACCTATAAAAGATATCATGACTAATACTATCCAAGGCTATAGAAATACAACCCATGAGGTAGCTTCTAGATTGAGATATAAGATGGAGTCATCCAAAACATTTGGCCCTATTTTTCAGCCATCATAAAATTTGCAAATGACACATTTACATCTTCAAAAGACTCCCCATTCAATCCTCTTAAGTTGGGCACCCAAAATTTACTATTTTTAGGTATGACATATGCTCTTAAACATCTTACAACTATTATCAGAATATGTCATAACTTACAACACTTACAATTGTAAGAGAATCCATCATAATTGACTATTATTAGTTGATTCTTTTATATCCTGTCATAATCCAATTTGGGCACCCACCTTCTCCATGCAAAACTATCTCCTGCCACTTGTCCATTTTTTCATAGAATTTGTCATAGGTTGTTATATGTAAGTGTGTCATAGAATCTTGTCATAAAACTATCATAACATAACATTTGTCAAGATCCTGAAAGTGGGATGCCTACCTCTACATGTGCAATATATGTGTAATTCAGTCATCACCAAGTAAGATGTCACCAAGCCTATGGGTCCCACTAAATGATTAGACATTTGTAGGCAATTAATAAATTAAAATAAAAAATAAATATAACAAAATCAATGTTATAATTTACGAAGATTGAGACACCTTAATGCCAACAAATTCTTTAACTTCAAATAAATAATTACTAATACTTTCATTTACTTCCATTTTAATTGAAAGACTTTTTCTATTTGTGTTTGAAATCTTATACAAACCTTTGAAAGCTATCCATGTATTAGTAGATATAATGATCTTTCATATGTAAGGGATGATTGAGTCTTTTATAAACATCCAAAAGAAAATCTTAGCTTTGGATTGCCTTTTCGTCCAATCTTGAACAACTACTTGAGAAGTAGTAAGTTTATCCTCCGTACCACTTACAATGTTCCAAACATTATACCCTTCCATTAAAATCCATTAAAATCTGCATCTTGAGCTTTCAATTGACATAATTTGATCCATCTAACTTATTTGCCTCCATTAGATAAGCATCTATGAGATTTGTCATGCCAAGAGGACTAAACCAAAAAAAAGTTAGCAATCTCTTGTGCCTTTTGTCAGCGTCTTCTGCAGTTCAATATAGGTGTTTTGCCTTCTTTTGGTAGTGGCTCTCTTAGCCGGCATAGACTTGGATCATCTTATTGTTTTGCAATTTGAAGTGGCCTGGTTGATAGCCATGCAATCTTCTTGTCTTTTGTTCAAGCTCTGATAAAGTCCTCAGATATCGCAGCATTCTAATGTGAGATTTTATTCTCTTTCTCCTTTATTTCAAGTCAGTAGCATCGCGAGGGATGTAGACAATGATGTGACGTTAAAATTTGAGACGCACTAACTCTTTCTTTATTGGGGACATATCTTGTTTGAATGAGTATGGCGACCTCACTGAAATTAACATGCAAAAACTTTTCCACATCAATCTCAAGTGATGACGAGTATAATCCATGAAATCATAATGTGAAATGGTTAAAGTACTTGCAGAAACTTTAATTTCAAATCAAAAGAGTATCATCTTGAGGGATTTGGACAACGATGTGACTTGTGAAAATTTGACACGCACTAAGCTTTCCACTAACGGGGAACAGATACCTTTTGAATCAGTATCTTGACTCTTCAGCCAAAATAGTTGCAGAAACTTTCCACACCAATCTCCACTGAAGACGAGTATCTTCCATGACATTACAATGTGATATAGTTAAAAGCATTTGCGGAAACTCTTATTTTGAATGAGTATAATCTGGAGGTATCAGGACAATGATTTGACGTGAAAATTTGACCCGCACTAACTCTTCCTCTATCAGAGGACCCATCGTGTGGATTAGTATAAATTTAAGTAGCACTATGTAACCCTTCCTCTATTTTGTAGACAAATTCTGTTTGAATCACTATGATTAATGTAGTGGAACTACAATGTAGACACCTAATTTTATAAAGCTAAGGCCATTCGATATCTGAATGTCTTTGTACTTATTTCTATTTTAGTGGTTCTTGGCATACTTATGCTTCAACCTGATGCATTTTTTTAATTTTCAGTTGACCAACCCGCTTTGAAAATTATAAAGAATTTAAATGATTTATTTGTTCCATTAGCTAATCGGAATAATAGTTATTGTAGAAATTATATTTATTTAGATTTATTTACAAAATTAATAAAATTTTGGAACTTTGGATTATTTTGAGTTTGGCTATTGAGCTTGGTAACAAGATCGGTCAGGTATGAAATTCTTTATTTGTCTCTCAAATTGGGTTTTTAAAATTATGTTTTATTTTCGAAGCTAAGTTGTAGATTTTGATTCTTGTTTCTGAATTTATAGATTTTGATTCTTGTCTCTAAATTTATTTACTAAAGTCATTTAGATTCATATCTCAAAGCTGCTATATATCCTCTGCTACAAATTCTGTTAAATTTCTATGAGATTCCTTTTTGGAATAAGATTTTGGTCATCTACATGTAAAAAAACCTCAATCTTTGACATAAGATTTTATCTTGAATTAGCTTTCATATATAAATATATATATGGTCGATAAACGATAGAGCCAGAGGTATTAGTATTAAGAAGTAAAGGTTTTCAAAATACATAGAGATTAACAATTAGCGAGCCCTTTAGGGCCTTCCATGAAACTAAAAAGGTCAAAATAAGGACTTAATCCTTGATGGGAGCTATTTTCCTTCCCACATTTTTGAGAAAGTTCATGTGGAGCATTTTTTATATCGACCTATCTTCTTCCAAACCAGAAATTATCATCAAACTATTTTTACAAATTTCCATAAAACTATACACAAATTCATAATCAAAATAGCAAAAAGATTCATATCTTTCATTTCTTCTGATGAATTCAACCCCTAGGCAGGAGACCAAGGGTGAGGACTATCATGTCTACAACATCGATCGCGACCACAACCATGCCCTCAACCATGACGCCTGCCACATCCATGGCCTCGACCATCTCTATTGTGTCTCTATAGGCCTATTGGTTCATCTCCACTTGAGCAAGGAGGCTCATTTTCTTCCTTGGGAATAAGAAAGCCATTTAAAATGGCAAAGTCCTTGGATTCGCCCTCCTTATCTAGGTATTCAACATTGTCAAATAAAAACTTCCATTTAAAATATCTATGTGCCACAACAACAATGTCCCTATGTCTCATAAGGGTTGGGCCCTTGAGATCCAATAGGAAGGGGTAGAAAGTGATAGCTTCTCTTGGATCATTTAGTGATTCTACGTCCCCCAGCCTCAGAATACTAGTCCATGTAAAGAATACTTCATAACACTATCTAATTCTACCAGTAGTTCTGACTCAAATAATTGGGTTGCAAGCTCTATAGCCTCTCCCTTAGGGACATTGTTATCCAACAAGGAGGCCATGAATCTAGAAGAAATTTGAGTGTTGTACCTAGAGTACTCATTTTATAATTATAGTTTTAATTAGATTGATAATTTCACAATTTGCAACAAATTAACCAATTAATTTGCATGTATAATTAGATAAATTTTAATTAATTTTTGAATTAATTTTCCCTATGTCTTTTCTTGCAGTCAGACCCATGATGGATGGTTGAATTTTTTATCAGCTAGTGGCACTTTTATGGTTGCCATTTTTGGTTTTGATCAGTTTTCTCCTCCATTTTATTAATATTGTTTGCAATCTCATCTCTTATTTTCATCCATTTCTCTTAGATAGTTTTGTGAAGCCACTATTCTTGTGCTTTCAAGGATTTTCCACCTTCCCCGTTTTCATTAGTGCTTTCAACTTTGCAACATAATGTCAATTACCCATTGTGGCAAAGTTGTTTGCTAATTTTTTATTCAAATGTTTTGAGCATATTGATATAATAGAATTAGGTGTTCATAAATATTAGCTAAAGAAAAAGTATAATTTACTTTCTGGTTTAACTTTAAAGTAGATATGAGCTAGAAATAGGTAAATAGACCTACATGATTTTGGCTCCAAAAAATTTTAACCCTTAAATAGGAGATCAAAAATGATAAAAAATAATTTTCATTTATGTAACCAAAGAAAACCTAAAGTGATTTAACAACAGATATCTTCTCACAAAGATGAACAAATAACTTCTCACAATGGCTTGGTCTTATGAAAGAGATTGTCAATCCCATTTCATTTGGTCTATTTAAAATTAAAGATTAAAGATTTACGGATGTATTTCAATTTTGGCTCCAAAACCTTTTAACCCTTAAATAGGAGATAAAAATGGTAAAAATTAATTTTCATTTATGCAACCAAAGCAAACCTAAAGTGATTTAAGAACAGATATCTTCTCACAAAGATGAAAAAATATCTTCTCACAAAGGCTTGGTCCTATGAAAGAGATTGTCGATCCCATTTCATTTGGTCTATTTAAAATTAGAGATTAAAGATTTATCGATGTGTTTCAATTTTGTTATTTATGTGAAAATTAATCTTATAAAAAATAAAAAATTGAATACAAAAAAATTGAAATGAAGTGATAGATTTTAAATACAAAAAATTGAATTTTGTACATATTTTTAATGACGCTTCTTATTTGTCTTCTAATTAACAAAAGAGATGTTGTAATCATTCACCCCATTCCACATGACTGTTACTGAAGATCCAAAGAACTACTAAATAAAGTACAAGAAATTCCTAAACCTAAAACTTTTAAAACAAAAAATATTTTCTATCTCACCTTCTTAAAATTTTAGATAACAAAAAAATATCTGATTTAATCAATTAATAAAATTTTACCGCTATCTTGTAAAGTGAAGAAGAGTACCCTCGCACTATAAATGTAACTATTATGTGTATTAAAATAAAAAATATTCCTCGAAAAAGAACTATATCAAAGCAAGATCTACAACTTTCTTCACAAATTTTAGAAAATAAACATAGATTAGTACTAATTTAAAAAACTAAAGTAATTAGAAACCACACAGTAGCTAAATTCAGAAACTAAAAGGTTATTTTGATTTTGCACGAATCTGGTTTGAATTTGATGGCAAAATAAACACAAAATTTAAATGAGAAACACTCATATCACTAGTTATGGGCTGTCGAAAGATTATATCTCTGAATTAGAGGTTATCTAATTGATGTGTATGCTAGTTGTTCTCTAATGCTACCTGGCAGCATGCATGGTAAAATATGTTAGCATAACATGACACATGAATCCTTCTACAAATTCGATGCAAAAAGCAGAAGTAGAGATAATGCAGGTGAACTATTTTAAATATTTCCAGATAAGTCAATGTTTGTTGTTTTATGTGATAAGTATATAAAGTTTACTTGTTTTTTTGCCTAAATATTTGACTCGATTAGTTTGATATTGTTTAAAATTTTAAATTAAAATAATTATTAAGCAAATTAATATCTTTAAAGTTGAAATAATTTATACATTTTTTTATTTAAATAGATTTATGTATTTTAATATAATTGCCTTCTATAAATGATGGTTCAAACAAAGTTGTGCAGAAATCAGAAACAAAGAAAGAATCTAAATGAGACAGACAAAGATTTATAGTGGCTCACCAAATCTGGCTACATCCATTCTTAAAGCGGGGAATATATTATATTAATCTCAGCTTTACAACCATATATCTTTTATAACAATGAATACATCAATAAAATAGATATCAACCTCAACAAGAATTTGAATAGCCAAAAGGCATGACCGTTGGGTTTTAAATATTCAACAAAATCCCACTTGTAGGCCAACAAAGACTATCACATATCAGAGACTTCTCTTTCTTTTCGTGTAATGTCACATTTTTACAATGTGGAGAGAATTCTTACAAATATTGAGCCTCTCTCAGGACTACCTTTGTCAAAGCATCAGCTAGATTCATAGTTGTGTCAATCTTCACAACTCGTAACTTGCCCTCTTCAACTATATATCAAATGTAATGATGTTGCAAGTCAATATGCTTAGATTGACATTGATATGTATGATGCTTATCCATAAGAAAGGCACTACTACTATCACATAATAGAACAAAATAAAATTGCTTATAGCTTAACCCACTTAACAAATGCTGTAAAAATATCATCTCCCTTGCCCCTTCAAAGAGAGCCATGTACTTAGCCTCAGTGTCCAGAAGGAGAAATTGATGGCTGCAATCTGGAAATCCACCTAATGGTTGCCCCACCATAAATGAAGACATCACTAGTAGTAGATTTTCATTTATCTAAATCCCTGCCTAGATCAGAATAAAAAAACCCTTGTAGTTGTGCATTGTCCTTTCCAAAACACAAATCATAATCAGAAGTACCTTTTAAATATGTTAAGATCCATTTGACCATCCCAATGAAGATTACTAGAATTACTCATAGATTTTCTTACTACTCCCACTGGATGAGTAAAGACCATGATATACATAATACTGCCAAATGTAGATGCATAAGGAATGCCTTTCATAAATCCCTGATCCTCTTGTGTTTTAGAACACATTTCAGAAGATAAACAAAATGACCAGCTAAAGGAGTGCTTACAGGCTTAGCTCCTATCATACTAAATCTATCCAATACCTTATCAATGTATTTTTTTTATGACAAATTGATTTCTTTCATTTTTCATGAGAAATAGTCATTCCTAGGATTCTTTTTTTCTGCCCCTAAATCTTTAATGACAAATCTGTTAGCTAATCGATTATTCAGCTCATGAGCAAACTTATGCTAGTGTTGATCACTAACATGTCATCAACATAAAGTAAAAGTATAACAAAATCACCATTAGGAAGCAGTTTGAAATTAACACATGGATCAGAGTCACACCATATGAATTTATGCTCAGTCATGAAGTGATCAAATTTAAGATACCACTATTTTTGGCTTGCTTGAGCCCATACAAATTTCACTTCAACTTGCAATAAAGATGTTCCTGCCCTTGTTTTGAAAATCATTTAGGTTTCTCATGTACAATTCTTCATCAACATCTTCATGTAAGAATGCAGTCTTGACATCAAGTTGTTCAAGCTCAAGGTCCAAAACAATTGCGAGACCCAAAATTGCTTGAAACATTATCATTTTCACAATTGGTGAAAATATTTCATCAAATTTTACTCCCTTTTGTTGACCGTAACCTTTCACAACCACCTTGACATGATAACTTTTATTGGCTCTATACTCCAATTTGTAAGCCCATTTGTTCTTTAATGCTTTCCTATTAGGCAAAAGAGGTACATAATCCCAAGTTTGGTTTGTCATTAATGGATCCATCTCCTCATGCACTGCATCCTACCATTTATGACAATTAGCTTCCTTGGAAGCAGCTTTGAAAAATGTTGGCTATGTTTGATTAGAGAGAAACAATGTGGGCTCTCCCTCCTTAGAGAATGATAACTCATTGTCTGGAATTTTTGTAAGAGGTTGGCACTCCCTATTAGATTTCCTCAACTAAGTGTGTTCTGATTGTAAATTACCCCTCTTCAAATCATTTCCAAAATGCAAATTTATTTTCCATTGGTCATGGGAATCAATTTTTTCTTGTTCTGTATGCATACTAGAGGTAGAGATTGTCCAATTATTGGACAAATTTTCAATAGAATGGGCTTTGAGTGTGGAATTATCATCAGACACGGGCTATGAGATATCATAGATATACCATGAATGGTCTATATACTATGGCGAGAAGTCAACACAAACTCATTTTTTTGGTGCCCATAAAGTTTTTGCAGAAGGTGATGAATGAATTGGGCCCCAACAGTTTTCAACATGAAGCCTTGAAGGCTCTTGATTGAGCCAGGACACCTCAACATAAAGGCATGAAGCCTCTGTAGTTGAGTCAGAGTGTGGAGTATAGGTGGCACAAGACAATCTATTCCCTTTGATTGCTATCATGTAAGTGAATTGTAGTGTGACCTTTGCCAAGTCATGAGCGTTCAAAGATGTGCTATGTTCCAGGCTATGAAAGATTTATGCCAAACCATGAAGGCTCTAAACCAGGCCGTGAAAGCTCTATATCAAGCTCTATTTGAATAGAATGTTCCTATAGAGATTTTAAAGGGTTTGTAATAAGCTATGGATGTCCTGTATAAAGTCGTGAAGTCTCTGTGATGAGTTGTGAAGACTCTGTAATCTACTCTATGCTAGGCCATAAGAGCTTGGAGATAGGCCAGGACTCTTTTGTATGAGGGGATGCCAGACTATCAATTTCTTCATCATTCTGAATATTTCCATATGATGAAGAAATCATCTCAATTGTAGATGGTAAGTAGAAGCTCCCACTTGAGTCAAACATGCATGTGAAACACCTATATTTTGAACATGTGAACAATAATTTTCAAAGACCGATAGAGGAACATACTCCATAACTAGTTTGTTCTGAATTTGTAATGCTAGAAAAAAGACTTATCATTAAACACCACATTATGGCTCTGAAGTATCCTTTTGTCAACTAGATCCCAGAATCTGAATCAGTATTGATCCTCGCCATACCCAGCAAACATACAACATCTTGATTTAGGATCTAATTTAGTTTGCTTCTCCTTGGGGACAAGAGCGAATGTTTCACAACAAAACACCTGCAGATGGCTACAAGAAATTCATTTGCCCATCCACCTTTCCTCTAGAATATTAAAATTTAATAGAGATGAAGGTGCTTGATTAATCAAATACAAAATAGTTTTACAAGCCTCTTCCCAAAATTCTTTACCCATACTTGTATTAAAGAGAATACACCTAGCTCTCTACAAAGTCATTCTATTTAACCTCTCTACTGCACCATTTTCTTGAGTTATAAATGGAAAAAAAATAATTCTATGAATATCATTATTTGCACAAAAATTATTAAATTCTAATGAACAAAATTTGTCACCAATATCTATTTGTAAATATTTACTATTATGCCCAATCTAATTCTCAACTAAAGGTTTAAAAACATTGAATTAACTAAACACTTCAAATTTCCTACTAAGCATATAAATCCACACCTCCCTGGTACAATCATCAAGGAATGTAACAAAATAGTTAGCACCTCCAATAGAAGTTACCTCAATAGAACTGAAGACATTCGAGTGAACAAGCTCCAAATGTATGGTGTTCTTGTCATGACCGTTTTTCAAGAAGCTAACCCAGTTTTGTTTGTCATAGAGGAAATGTTCAGAAAACTTCAAATCAACGAATTTCAGACTTGGAAGTTGTTCTCTTTTGAGCATGAATTCAAGTCCTTTTTTTTCTCTCGTGTCTAATCCTTTTATGCCAAAGCTTTGTCCTATTTTCCTCAACCACCATTGCAACTCCCACTTCTGTGTGACTCTCTAATACATAGAGAATACCTACTTTGTTTCCCTTTGCAACCACCAAGGCTCCCTTAGTCATCTTCCAAGTATCCAAAGAGAAATTAATGTTGCATCCTTGTGCATAGAGGTGACTTATAGATCTCAAATTTGTTTCTAGTTTTGGAACATGACATACATCTTTTAACAACCATTTGTCTCTGCCTTTCAATTACAACAAAATATCACGTTTTCCAATTATTTCACATGCTTTATTGTCTCTTGAGTATACTCTTCAAAACTAAACTTCTTGGTAGTTTGTGAAATCCTTCATGCACGAATTAGCATGGAAGGACACACTGGAATATAACACCCACAAATCTGAACTGGTTTCACTTATTGAGAGGATTAAAAAAAATCATCTTTGTCAGAAGCCATATTGGCTTCACTATACTTTACCTTTTCTTGTGCCTTCTTGTAAGAGAATCAATTCTTTTTGGTGTGGCCAACTTTACCATAGAGTTCTAATAGTCACCATTCTAGCCTCCTGATTTCGATCATTTTGTAGATTTTTATCTTCTTCTACTATTATATGTGCCTCTATCTTGAGGCCTGCCCCTACTAACCATAGTCAAGCACCAGAAGAAGATTCATGTTTTTTCCTCCTTATGTCTTCACTAAGAAGAGTAACTACAACACCATCAAAATTTAACTTGCTCTTGGCAGCCACTGAAGTGCTAACAACCATTACTACTCCTTCCCAGCTATTAGGTAATAAGCAAAATAATAAAATAGCTTTTATTTCATTATCCAAATTAATACTTATCGAAATAAATTGGGTAACAAAAGTATTAAACTCAATAAGATGATTTGATACAATTCCACCTTCTTTCTGTAACAAAGGAAATTTGCTACCTGAATCCTAGAGAACAAATCCACCCTCTGATAGCTCAATTGAACTGGCGCTAAGGTGAGCTTGGGGATGAAAAGAATCGAACTAAACAGACAGAATGCAGAGAAGGCTCCTTGATGACTCTGTTGAACTTCTGTTCATAGGACGAGCATGCAGGCCTGGAACACCAGCATAGTGTGTTGTCATCCTGTATGGATGAGGCACAAAAATCGTACAAAAAACTCCAAATGTGATTATAATGTGATAAATATATAGAAAGTGATAAAACTAAACTAATAGGCATGAGATATGAAATAACTAAAGTAAAATAGAACAAATAAGATGAGAAGGACTCACAACCAGTCCACGATTGGAACCTCCTGCAAAGTATCTACTATTTTGCGAATGTCTACCTGCGTACAAGCGAAAGAGAAAATGTTGGGGGTTGTGTTTTGGAGTCTTCCTAAGTCAGACCCTTGTTTTGGCGTTTCCACCTCCACAAACAACCCAAATAAAAGCCATAGGGAAAATAAATGATTAAGATAATTGAAATACAATGCAAGATAAAAGAATAATAATGTGTGAGATAAATGGAAAAGAGAACAAGTAAAATCCCCTTTTCAAGATTCTATGACAATGGTACTATGAGCTATTTGGAAAGTTGCAACAATGGTGGTCTTTATAATAGGAAATATGAATTCTCTCCAAGGAGATATCACCAAGAGATTTAACCTGTAAAACATAACCTCCAAATGCCAATAAAGATCCCAAAAATGCCTTCAAATAGGAGAGATATAGGCATTGGAAGGCAAACCGATGTCATTGGGCACATGCAGGGGCTTTATGATTCCAGCCAAGCACGGGCGTATCGCTCAAACAACTAACTGCGAACTATCAGATTCATGGGATGCTAGCGCACTGTGTGGATGTCTCAGAGTCACACCCTAGTCCCCAAAGGTGACAAGTTGGTGAAGTTGGTAGAGACTGGTTTGGAGCTGATGAAGTGATCCCAGGTGGACAAAAGGACAAAGGTGACAATGCCTGACCTCCTATGACATGGAGGAAGGGACCATTTGTCGCATTGAATCACAAAGAGAGAGATTTTTGACACTACATGTTGCCCCCACTTTAGCGAGCATGTCTTTGCCAAGAGATACTAATCTAAAATAGAGGAAGATAGAGAGTTGCGATAGGGAGATATATTTTCGTTGATTAGACAAGGTTTCCCCCTATGAGATGTAGATGAGATTTGGAATGGATATTTCTAACTGATACATGTAAGGAAGTTAAGTTAGTCTATTTTGGCTGCAATGTAATAGAAGGAGACTTAATTTCTCTAAAAATAAAACTTCTACTATGAATTACCTTTTGTGCAACAGGGTCCCAAAGCTTGTATCCTTTCACACCATAACTATACCCGATGACGATACATTTCACAACCTTGTTCTCCAACTTTGTTCGCTTTTCCTTTGGCACATGTGCATATGCCTCGCAACCAAAAAATCTAAGATGTCTCAATGAAGGCTTGTGACCCGACCATGCTTCCATAGACGTTTTATCAACAAGAGTTTATGTAGGAGACCTGTTAATTAGGTAGCAAGCAGTGGCAACAATTTCAGCCTAAAACTTTTGTTCTAGACTAGCACCACTCAACATACTTCTAGCCTTTTCCATCAGTGTCCTATTCATTCTTTCTGCAACTCCATTCTACTGTGGAGCATATGGAGTTTTCTTCTGTCTGTTAATGCCATAGTCTTTATAGAATCTATCAAAATCATTAGAGAAAAATTCACTACCATTATCAGTCCTTAAACTTTTTATTTTCTTTCCAGTCTGCAACTCAACCATTGCTTTAAATTCTTTAAATCGACTGAAAACTTCAGATTTACTCTTTAGAAAATATACCCATGTCATTCTACTAAAATCATCAATAAATGAAACATAATATGTGGATTTTCCAATCCAAGGAACATCTACAGGACCAAACACATCATAAAGAATAAGATCCAAAACACCATAAGTTTTATGAGAACTCGAGTAAAACTGAATGTGGTTTTGTTTTCCATAAATGCAATGCTCACATAAATCAAAGTAATCATTACAATCATTCAAACCTTCAACAAGGTTTTTATTTTTCAAGGTCCTCAGACCCTTTTCTCCAATGTGGCCAAGTCTCTGGTGCCATAACATAGTCTTATTTGTAGGTAAATTTGCTTCAGAAGAAGGAGTGCCCTTAAGTACCCAAAATCCATTTCCATCTGTCGAAGGTGAAACCCTCAAATCTTTCCACAGATGAAATTTTTATAGAAGTGCTATAACATTCAATAGTGTATACGTCTAGCTTATACAAAGTGTCAAACCTGACACCTCTAGCAATTACCATAGCACCCGTAATCATCTTACATCCTGCTCCAGAAAAGACTATCTGCACACTCACATCTACCAGTTTGCACGGAGATAAAAGATTTCATTTTAAACCAGTGATATGCAAGAGACCATTAATCTATTTTATTCTACCATTAGAAAACCTGATTCTAACTTTACCTCGACCAACAATATCTAACTATAAATCATCACCCAAGTACACCTTACCTCCATTAAATTCTTCATATGTAGAAAACCAATCTCTATTGGCAGTAATATGAAAATATGCACCTGAGTCAATTAACCAGGCATCATTACCTGCATGAGTCACAAAAGTTGTAAGGAATGCATCAGCATCTTCCTTCTCGGACTTAGAATCAGAATCAATCTTCTTCTTTTTCTTCTTCTTTTCTTCTTTGCAGTCCTTACGGATGTGACTTGGTTTACCGCAATTCCAACAAATGACTTTGGACTTTCCAGGAGATTTCGATCTCCCTTTTGATTTGGATTTATCGCGCTTCTCATTCTTCCTTCCTTTCTCCTTAGGTTTTCCACAAATAATTAGGGCTTCCTTTGAACTATGGGATACCTTCCTTTGCATCTCTTCACTAATTAGGGCACCCACCACATCTTCAGACTTCAAAACAACAAAAGTACTACTGATAACCATAACAAGAAAATCCCACGAATCAGGCAAAGAACAAAGAAAGATCTGATATTTCTCCTCTTCGTTCATCTTAACACCAACAGATACTAATCGAGCCACCAATATATTGAATGCTTATAGGTAGTCTGCAACTCTTCCACCCTCTTCCATCTTCAAGGAATACAATTTCTTCCTCAAGAAAAATTGATTTAATAAATATTTCACTTGATACATTTCACCAAGCGTATCCCATAGTTTCTTTGCAGTGTTTTCTTTGTGGAAATTGATTAGAACAGAGTCTGCTAGGCAAAGTCTTATTAGACCCTTGGATTTTTGGTCCATAACATCATATTGAGCCACCACAGTAGGATCTGAGGGCCTTTGGACATTTACATCAACAACATCCCATAGATCTTGATCTGTTAGTAGATCTTCCATCTTTAGCTTCCACATCCCAAAAATCATTCCATTAAATTTCTCCACCTCTATTTTCCCTGACGAACTTGCCATCTAAAAATTCCTACAACAAGATCAAAAAGTGTCTTTTGCACAAGCTCCCACTCAAATCTGGATTAGTTCAAAAAACCCAACAACTCACAACTGAAACCAAAGGTGATCAAGATCTGATACCACTTGTAAGGAGTTTAAGTAGTGGAACAAGTTCCTACACTAATCTTGAGAGAAGAGTAATGCAAAAACTTTTACAGATCATCACAACAGTTACAAAAAATAAAAATAGATATAATAACATTCAAACCATAACAAGAGGATCTACATGGTAAAACCCTTTCAGGAGGAAAACCCCACACTCCAAAAGCCGCCCAATATATTATTAAGAAATCAAAACAGATTACAATATACTTGCAGAGCAAGCTCTTCACATGAGTGCCACTAATCAGAGATTTAGAGGCAACTCAATAGCCATTTAAGACTCTTACACACAACCTCTATCTTACGCACCTCATATATAGAAGATATAATACAAGAAACCGTCAAACAATATTACAAAACTATGGGCTAAAACCACCCAATAAGGTGTAGCCAACCTTATCTCCCTTCTAGATTCCCTATGACATGTCCCTCCCTTTTTACAGCTCTTTTATGTGTTTGATGTATTTTATATTTCCTATTTTAGGAGTACAAACTTCCAGAGGCCATAACTTGAGAACTGTGTATCTGATTGAAGAACTGTTTGAAGCTTCAGAAAGCTTGTGAAGTGCTATATTTCCTTGTAAACTACCATGCCAGTTATGCTCACTTTTTAGAGAATTTTGAGGCCTCTAAAGTCCTCAAAATTAAATTTAAACCTTTCATTGGATTCCTCTAAAACAAAAAATTTAATATCTTTAAAAATAGTTTTGTTCTTGTGACATAACTTTACCAGAATGCTAATTTAGCCAACCAAAAGCTTCGGGGAGAATTTCACACCATTTAGTGCTCAAATGTAAACTTACTGTAAATAGTAACCTCATGTAAATGCAAGGTTGAGACACCATTTTCCAAACAATACATCACAAACATGCTAGTTGTAGACGAACATGTTTGATGATAAGATAAAAGATAAAGATAAATGATAAATAAGATAGTGTAATAGAAATGAGTCTCACTTTGGAGGAAAGCCCCTTGTTATAAAAAGATACAAGATAAACAACCGCTATGATATAAGATGCCCTGGTATGGATAGAAAAGTACATTATGCTAGATAGCTATACGATAGGGCAATGAGATTTGCCGGTATGGATAACCATACATTTGGGCAATGAGATATCTTGGTATATATAACCATATGATAGGGTGATGAGATAGATAGGTTTTACCGACATGGGTAGCAATACATAGATAGCCATGTGATTGGGTGATCAAAGATAGATTTGGTAAGTAGTAGATTGGCCCCTACCAAGGCCATCAAAAGAGATAGATCAAATGGTTGGTCCCCCATCTAGGCAATAAAGATAAAGCAAAATATCAAGTGGTTTGGCCCCCACCTAGGCAAGCAAAAGAGATGTGATCAACAAGGAACACTATTGCAAAAGACTAAATGACAAAAGAAGATTATGCAAAAATACCAATAAGATGCCCCCCCCTTAGAATTATATTCATGAAAGGCATGTCATTCTAAGGAGAAGAGAAATTGTGCCACATCAACGTAGAGAGATGTTTCCATGGAATGTCACCATTAGCTAGGGACACAAAGATATCCACAACATAAAAAATGAAAGGTGAGAGGATAGGGGGGTCTAATAGTTTGACATCAGAAGCCATAGCAGTGACAAAAGATATGTAAGGCAACTGCAAGATGGGTATATTGTCATAGAACCAAAGTTCTCGAATCTGAGGAAGAGCACATGAAGACAAAGATAAAATAAAAAATTCTAGTCAACATGGAAGAAGGCTAAAGATGTCCCCAATTCTTTGTATCATCCCTGAATATCGAAAAAACAAGATATGACAAATAGAGGAAGTAGATAGACAAATAGAAGGAGACATATGATAGAAAAATCTCTCGTATCCAAGCACCTATGGAGTAACTCAGGTCCTTTGGGAGAGAATAACAAATAAAGATAGTCAACCTCCCCTATCCAAGTACCTACAAAGTAACCTAGGTCCTCCAGAAGGGAACAAACATGTAAAGAAAGAAGAGGGGAACACATTCAAGTGCACACATACATAAAGATTGAGGGAAGAGATAAAAACCCTAAAGGTCACCCCATAGGAGATTGTCGTCCTCCCAATCTAGATCATAGGGAGAAGGAGGACAATCTCAGAGAGGGACAAAAAAAAGAGCTTCATCGAGTGCCTCACTAGAAATGAGGGCAAGTGGTGAAGTAGCAGCAATATCTACATCCACAGGCTTGGAGGAGGTAAGGGTCAATGATCGTGTGAAGGTCTTGGACAAGGCCAAGACATCCTTTAAGGAGTTGAACATGTAAGCCTCTATAGAAGAAGAAGGTGACTCGCTTGGAGAAGATGAAATAAGGAAAAAAATATCAACCTCTAGAAGAGGGGGAGTGACAAATTTAGGAGAAGACAGGGCCTTCTCAATCACACACACAAAAATAGGCAAACTAATAGGCACTAAAAAAGGCATAGAAGAAGGTGAAGAACACATAGGCAAAGATTTCTACCATTGAAATTTTGGAACAGGGCCCTGCTCAAGCTTGCATTTAGGTTGCATAGGAGAAGCAAGTCTCCTGTCAATCGTAGTAGGTTTAAGGACTCCTGGAAAAATTGGATGCTGAAGTGGTTGCGACAGAAGGGGACCAGACAAAGCTGCACTAGACACCACCTGTGTATGCAACATATCAATGGGTCGGGACAATGGAGGTATGTCTAGAAAAGAGGTGATGAGGGATGGCTCTAATGAAGGAGCAATAAAAGCCTTCACCTATTTAGAGGGAGGTTCATCGAGAGGCCCCGAAGTAGCTAGAAGAAACACCAAAAAAGATGCAAAAATAGGAACACTAGACGAAGTAGGAGCCAATACGACATAGTTGGGTGTCATAGATGTATTAGCAGCCTGTAGAGCGACATTGTTCTCTCAAGAGATGACCCATCAATAGTGTTTACAATCGCACACATGCTAATTACGACCAAAATGAGGGTCACTAAATGAAGCCCGAGAGGATTCAGGAGCATCATTCTCCATAGGGGAGGCCCCTAGAACTATTTCAGGGACAAGAGAATGCCCAATCGATGAAGCAAGAGGTGCATCTAGAATAGGCATGATATCCACAACAATGGGCATCCTACCCTTCTTCACTTGAGAAGTGACTAGGGGAACAGAGGGTGCTGACACAAACTGTGAAATGGGAGCGAGCAGTGATGAAAGAGCATGAGAAGAGTTCTTCCCTTTCTCATAACAAGAGGGTCAATGGATATCAACAATGACCGGGAGCTTGAAGGGAGGATAGGCTACAGACTTTTATAATATAAGTGTCTTTCCTTTATCTGCACTAGGTGCAGTCAAAAGAACAAAACACACAACTGGAGGTTGCACAGTCCTAGGTGGATGTGGAGGTATACTTGGAGGAGAAGAATTATCCTTAGTGCTCGAAAATGAGGGGAGATGAGGTAACACCCACTCCATCACTAGAATAGATGTATTAGAGGTCAATGCACGAGGAGGAAATGAAAAACTAGGCTGCACTCATTTAGGAGTGGACTCCCTCATCTTGTACTGATATTATACATGATACATCAAATCACCATAGGGAAGAATGGGCTTCACTAGAGAAGGCCAAAAATGATATAACAAAAAGTCCCCACAAGATACCAAGGGTCAATATTCAGTGTCCTGGATGACATGTATCAAACCCTCATGGGGAAAGTTAAGGAATTTATGAATCATTGATGGGACCACCTCCATAGCAATCAACCAAGGAATACCTAGCTTAGCTCTTAAGAGGTTTGAGTCATATGACATTGTGGCTGGCAGAGTTAGGGGTGTTTCTTTTCTTGAGTCTCCTTCTTTAGGGACTCCTTTTGTTCCTCTTTCTCACTTAACCAATGGCCATCTTGTGGATGACACCTTCCTCACCCTCATTAAGGATGAGAAGAATATTTAGGAGGCCCTTTGTTGCCTTGACATTTTTTGTCTTGCCTTTAGGTTTTCTATACAATTGCACAAAATGCAATGCTACCAACAATCTTTTCTACCTTCTCCTCCATGGTTGCTTTAATTTGGCTAGAAATGGCTTAACCATTGTGAAGTTTTTTAATTTTTTGGGTATCCTTTTTTCTTTTCAAGGGTCCCCAGTAGATCTGTGGTATGTGGTCCTTGCTAGAATTGAGAAAAATATCTCTTACTAGATCACGAAGACCCTCTCTCTTGTAGGGAAATTTTAGATTTTCTCCAAAGTTTTGGCCATCACCCATGTGTATTACTCTTCTTATTGAGCTCCTTCAAAAGCTTCATATCTGATGCTTGAGAAACTTTTAAGGGAATTTTTGTGGGCCTTCTCCCCTAAGAATTTTGGTTTCCATAGAGTTGCTTGGGAGTTTTGTAGTCTCCCTTGTGAATCTATTGGCCTTGGTCCAAACTCTATACAAAAGCAAGGGCTTGTTCTATGTGCTAAATGGGTCATATGCATCATTTCTGGCTCAAAATCCTGGAAGATTCTTGTCAGGCACTATGTCTCTTCATGTTTTCCAATTCACAAACCTACTTGAAAGGGGATTAGATTTCAAACCTTTGTTATTATGAAAGATGCTATTTGCATAGATGGCACTTTTGCTGCCAAAATCACATGGTGGGCCTAGGAAGCCATTAAGTTGTGGATCAAATGGAATGCTTCCAATTTGCACGATTTTCTTTCTTTTAACCATCATAATATTTTGTGGTTGCCCCTCATTTAAATTCAAGACCGTCCTTTGAATAAAGTCCCCAGAGTGAGTGCTCGTTGATTTCACAAGTATGGCATTTGCACTCCTAAAGATCTCTTTTCCAGGGCTTCCATGAGCATTCGCTCCTAGGAGGGTCTTTGCATGCAACATCATCTTATTCAACCAAATCGATAGATATTTGATGTTGTCTTATTGGCTCTACCCATTGATGTTGTGCATAAATTGGGCATCTACTTTGTGAGGCTCTAGTGGAAAGATTGGTTTTGGTACCCCAAAACTTCACTTACCCACTACAAATCCTCTTTGGGCTACAAATGGCTCTCCCCACATCTTCCCATGGAGTTCGCTTTGAATTTCAAATGGAACTTACAATCAACTTCGACCACTTGGCATCACAAATTTCTTGGTATCTAGTTTGCCATTGTGGAGCCAAAATTTGCTCATTTTACTTGGTGTACTATTTTGCAAGGCTTTCCTCTCATCTCTCATCTATGGCACATGGGTGTTTTCAATCCTCATTGCCCTTTCTATGGGCACCCAAATACTTTTATTCATCGCTTTTGGTTCTGTCAAAGGGCTCAATCTTTCTGAAGATGGATTCATAGTTTCTTCCAACCTTTCAGGACAAAAAAAATTTCTTAGCACATGGCCTTGCTTGGGAACCCTGCTTGTTTCCCTCATTCTTTTACCCAAGTCTGGCATGCTTTCAAGATGGAATTTTTTTTTTTCTATTTGGAAAGATATAAATATTTTATTTACACACAACTCTATTGACACTCAAGTTTCTCTTTATGATAAAGCTTGTATATGTAATAATTTCATGCTATAGATTCACGTTCAAGCTAACAAGGTCACCCTAGATGTGGCCTATCTCCAAGTGCTTCTCTACAATTGGGGTAATGCCTCTTGTATGGTTTCTAAAGTGCTTTCACAAGCATAGAATTCATTATCCTGAAGATCTCTTTTCCAAGGCTTCCATGAACATTCACTCCTGGGAGGATCTTTGCATGTAGCATAGTCTCATTCGACCAAATCGATAGATATTTTATGTTGTCTTATTGGCTCTACCAATTAAGGTGGTGTATAAATTGGGCCTCCACTCTATGAGGCCTTGGTGGAAAGATTGTTTGTGGTACCCCCAAACTTCATTTACCCACTACAAACCCTCTCTGGGATATAGATGGATCTCCTCGCATCTTCCCATGGTGTTGGCTTTGAATTTTAGATGGAACTTGGAGTTTACTTCTACCACCTTGCAATACAGATTTCTTAGTATTTGGTATGCCATTGTGGAGCCAAAACTTTCCCATTTTTCTTGGTGTAATATTTTCCAAGGCTTTCCTCTTGGCTCTCACCTATGGCACATGGGTGTTTTGGATCCTCATTTCCCTTTCTATGGGTACGTCCCAAAGACTTTTATGCATCTTTTTGGGTTATGTCAAAGGGCTCAATCTTTATGGAGATGGATGCATAATTTCTTTCAGCCTTTTACGACAATTTTTTTGCTTACGACATGGCCTTGCTCAGGCACCCTCCTAGTTTCCCTCATTCTTTTATCCAAGTCTGGCATGCTTTCAAGAGGGAAATTAATTTTTTCTATTTGAAAAAATAGAAATGTTTTATTTATGCACAACTCTATTGACACTCAAGTTTCGCTTTATGGGTCCACCTCCAAGTGCTTTTGTACCCTTGGGGTAATGCACCTTGTCTGGTTGCTAGAGTGCTTTCTGATCTACCCTCCTCTCATGAGGTCCATCTCTTTCATATGGGTGGCATTGTGGGCATGGTTCTTCTTCTCATTGTTCTTAGATCTCATGGTCGTAGGCTCACTACCAGTCTAGTGGTTGTGACCTCCACCATCGACACTCACCTTCTCTAGAGCTCTTAGTGGATGGGGTGTTGGTGGCTCCACTCCTTCTGCTAGAGGAGGTAGTGGATGGACCATTGGAGATGTTGTTGATTGTCCCAACTCGTCCAAGTCTTTTTCACTCTTGGCTCTAGCCATCTCTACTATTCATGCTACCGAGAATATTGAGGAGCTTGATGTTGATGATGAGGGTTGGACCCTCCCAGATGATGCTTTGGACCCCACTGATGTAATAGGTCCTAAAAATGATAAAGATCCACCTCTGCCTCCCAATGGGATTTCTGTAGCCTCCTAGTGGTATTTATGTTTATTTTTTCATGGTTTTCGAGTGTTGCCTATGTTTTTTTGCTTTTCTGAGCTTTGTCTGTCTAGAATTTGAGGGGTGATCTCATATCCCCCTATCTTTCTTTGTGAATAGTGTAACTCTTCTATTATTTTAATTGGTAATGCTGACTATTCATAAAAAATTCAGAAGCACATTCAAACAGTCTCATGGATTGTAGAAATCTACTTACTTTAAAGATCTTGCATCCTCAGATAAAAATTGCCCGTAATTTTTGTAAATGAAATCTGCATCTAGTTTATTTGCTTTTGAACACACTTATGCAACTAGATACTGCAAGAACCTACAAAAGGCTAAGAAAAACAATATGTAATCTTATGCTCTACCATTTAAAAAAGAATATTCATTGATGTAAATAGAGCTATACAAGGTGTATGCACATTACATGTTCCTATTTTATTTCAGTTTTATACCCAATACTTTAAAAGATATTCCTCAATATTTGAACATTTTAGAAGAAAGCTTTCTTGTTCAAATACTAGCAAGAAAGTAACATGTTTCATTATCGGTTTTTTATTTATTTGGTAGAATTATCTATAATTTAAATTATCAAGAAGTCAATACATTTATACAAAGTGTACCCATGTTATATATATGTGTGTGTGTGTGTGTGTGTGTGTGTGTATACATATATGTATGTATGTATATACATATATGTATATATCTATACACACACACACACACACATATATATAGTGTCCATATTATATGTTTTTGTTTTCTTTGAATTTTCGTATCCTATTAGTCATGTCTCATGTTTGAAAACTTTGATGCTCAAAAAGTAAAAAAATTAAAAATTAGTTTTTCTATATTTTAAAACTTTGGATAGAATCAATGATTCCTTATATACTAGTGACCAAATATTACTTTTTATTCTCAACCAATTTCTTTTCTTTCAAGTAGTTTTGCTAAAATATGTAGAATGTTTTATTTTCTACTCTTATTCGTTTGAGTAATTATGAATAATAAATGTTTCTTCTTTTGCAAGCAATAAGAAAAGAAAACTATTAATTGAAAATAAGAGCTCAAAGAACAAGTCTTCCAAATTGTCAAATACGCTAGTACAAGATAAGCTTTTCACTCGTTCTCTATTGCTTATACTTATTAGTTTGTATTTGCATTAGCATTGCAAAATCAAATTTCAAAGAAACATTCATTTTAAAATTGAATATTATTGTAATTTGAAATTGATGAACATGTATTGCTTTCTTGAATTTCAAGAGTTACTATGATAGGATGTAGCATTTTTTGATTAATAAAAGAAAGATAGGCCCGTATCATTACATATCTAATAAGAGGGATGCAAAATTAGTAAAAAAAAACCCCGCCAAAATACAACAAAAAGTTGGTAGGGCAAACAAAGAGCTAACAACTAATCTTATATATCAACAAAATAAAGAAGAATTGAAACAACCACAAAACATAGAATAATCATCGAGCACAGACACACAGAGATGGTCTACTACATAGGGGTACCCTTTTCCTATCAATCAAGATTAAGTACTTTATTAAAAAAAGACACTTTTTTTGTCGATCCAATCTTAAAGCTAGAAGAGACCAACACAGAATCAGGGGTGGCTTTAACTAGAAATGTCATGGGGCTAGAACCCATTGCTAGGGACTCCATGCATTTAGTTTTCTTTTCCCTTTCCCTTCCATCTCATCCTAAAAATCTTGCAGGGAGGCATTGTGCTCACTATCCGTGTTCCTGCAGGCAAGGTTAACTTCATAAATTTTCTTTTTAAGGGCCTTTGAGGTTTTCTTGATCTCTTCAAGCTTGAACTTGATCCTTGCCATCTCTATTGTGAAGCCAATTGATACAAGTGTGGTTTCTTTTGCACCAAAATATCGACCTATTAATGCCTAATACAACCACTAGGCTTAAGGGTATGTGCACAAAGATGGTGGTCAAAAAAGTGGACACCACCCAAAAAAACATGGAAATGACCGCATACGCGCTTAGGTTCCCGAGCCTAGAAAAGGTAGCGCGTATGCGCTGCTTTTAGGAAAAGTAGTGCATACGCACTACCTTTACAAAAATGAGCGCGTACGTGCTACTTATAGAAAAATGAACGTGTGCACGATAATTATCCCTAAAGGATAGCGTACGCAATACCTATCAAAAGAAGATTTTTAAAAAAAAATTGGGTCTTATTTTCCCATGATAGTCGTGTTTTTACTTCCTTTTTTCTTCATTTTCTTTGCTAAACCGCGAATGGGGTGCTATATTTCTCCTCCAAACCATGAACGGGGTGCCACATTTCTCCTCCAGACACTATGGATCAAGGTTAGTTTTTTTAAATTTTTTTCTTTCTTTCCCGTTTTTTCAATTTGTTTTATGTTTTGAATTTAATCTCTTTAATTTTGATTAGGATTTTTCATTTTTTGTTTCAAAGACTAGATTCTTCTAATCCACAAAAAGAACAACAAAATTCACCTCCTGAAAAGCCACAAGATACACCCCCAATTCCTCCTTTTGATCACACACCTCAAACATAGGAGCAATTAATTAATCAGTTAGGGCAAAATACATCTAAAATCAATAGACTAATTGATAAATTGAAAACATCTGAACTTGAGCATCATAAATCCCTCGCCACTAGCCTAGAAACATTAGCTAGTGGTGCCATAGCTTTTTCCACACAAATTACCAAATGGGGAAACTTTAGGGATAGGTGTCATCAATTCTATGCTGATGGGTTATCATACGAGGGAGTCAAAAACAAAAATATTAGTAAACAAGAAATATGTGCCCTTTTTGTTGATCCTATAACCGGTCATTTGTTACCTCTTGATGCAAAGAGGTTTCCCATACATTGTTGTACCAATGTGCAGATGAAGAATCTTTTTTGGCAGAGGTGGTTGATGGTCTTTGATGATCCACCTTGTAATAATTATGAGGTGCCATTGTATTTTTTGATAAAAGTATACTGTGAGTTTGTGCTCAATGTACGACCAAACTATTTTGACATGAGAGAGTTCCATGGTAGAGGTGGCAGCTCTGCCCAAGATAGATCTGGAGCCCATAGGCGATTACCTATGGAGAGTCACCGCCCCCTAGCACCCAAACCCAAGGTGCATCAAGCTCTCCTAGTAGAGCTGAAAGAGTTGATGGAGCTACAAAATCTTCAGGCAGCCACAACATTGAATGGTGCCATCGTTAGCACACCCTATTGTACTAGATGATGAGCCATTAGTTGCTCTAGGTGGTGATAGAGAGCCAATTCAGCATATGTGTGTCAGTTGCTCGGGGATATGCTCGAGGATAGATGATGTGGTCGATGTAGATGGATCCACATCTCATCTGTGCATGATTTGTGGGAGTAGATGTTAGGCCCACATGGCTGAGGATTTCATGCTAACAGATAAGTTGATGGACATGGTGTTTGCCTATCAGTGATAGACACAAGTGTGTTGATTTGAATTCATAGCATTTTATTTATCAATCACTTTAAATTTATAATTACATAAATGAATTTTCATTTATACATTGATTTAAATTGAGACAAATAATATGCATTTCAAGATGCAGCAGTGGTATCCCATACTCCTCCCCCAGTTACTACAGCTGCAACTTTGATGCCTGAGGTATAAATTTTGTAACATGTTAAAATAGAATAGTACACTTTGATTTCAAAAAAATTACAAGATATACTAACTATCTTTAATGCTTGGTCCAATTTTTGGTTTGTAGGTGTTGACAGGGGACAAAATGTCCTAGATTGATGACATCATGCTCTCAGCGATCGATTTTGGCCTACAAGGCTATACGGTATCATATTTTGTACAACACTTTTTATGTATTGTTTTGATGGAATATGCAAGTGATTTCATTTTAGATTTTTAAAATTATGTTTAATATATTATCTATACTAATATCTCATGTTAATTTTGTTTTTTTAGGGTACCCCCTCTGCGTCTAGGCCTCGTCCTAAGAAAAATAATTCCCCGAAGATGCCAAAATGTGGGAAGAAGGTAATTGAACACATTTTTAGTTGTACAATAGTTTGAAAATGTTTAAATCAAGTATTAGTTGGGGTTTGTAAATTGATTAGTGTTTTTTGTCTATTTTACATGTACAACGGTCATTGAGCTATGTGGATTTGTTGAATTCACCCGATTCGCTCATGGATCAAGAGAGGGCGGAGGTATGTATCTCTACTTTATTTTCTTGATTTCATGATTATATGCACACGTACATGTGAACTTGTGATATATTATAATCTTATAATTTTTTCATACAGGAAATATCCATAGCTATTTCATCAATGGCGAGCCCTCCTCTGTGCACTAGAGAAGCATCTCAAGATCCGATACACTTTTGTTTGATATATTACAGTAATTGTTTTTAACCTACAATACTTATCATTATATTAATTGTATTTAATCTTTGATCATTTTTTCTATAGGTAATAGCGATAGTTTCTCCATCAATGGTGAGCCATCCTCTGTCCATTGGAGAAGCATCTCAAGAACGGGTACGTCATTGTTCTCTATATTATAGCTTTTAAGTGTTTTTGATATATTTATGTTAGTATATTGTATTAATTGTATATTTAATCTACAATAGACCCCTTCGCAGTATGGCCAAAACATGGATCCTTTTAAGTATGTCTTCAAGAAAAATCCTAAGAGTGACAAGGAGAGGAGAGCAAAGACATTAGTTCCTAGATCAGCCGATGAGGTAATCTACATTTCAATTGCAAAGGAATCATAGTTAAATGCATAGTTATGTTGTTAATTCTGAACTATTTTCTACAAAAGAATTCTAACTTGGCTTTTGAATTGTGGTTTTGTAGCCATCTATAGAGCCGTGTACTGCATCGAAGAGGCTTGATTTTGATGATCCACCACAAGTTTAGGATCATATAGTGTTAGTTTTGGTCATAGAATGACCAATACATGTAGATATATTCTACATTTTTATTGTATATCGAGTTGGGCATGGCATATGCCACATTTTTGTAATACTTGTATTGAATTGGCATACATGCCTTTTTTTGATATATATAAATGTTGATATTCGATCCAATAAATGTGTACTGACTTCATTATTTTGTATTCATTGTATTTTTTGGCTATCCTTTTATAAATTTAATTGATCATTTTCCTATGTAATCAACAATATGAATATAAACAACAAAATAATATGATATAAAACATTGCAATCATGGAATATGATTTGATAAAATTTCTAAAATGTTGAATTAACCCTACAAAACTCCTTGTATTCAGTTCATTATTGTGTATTCGTTGTATTTGGTGGCTGCCCTTTTATAAATTTAAATGAATATTTGCATATGTAATCAACCATATGAATATAAACAACAATATGTGTTTGGTGCGAGAGCACCCTCATGCTCGTAATGGTCAAATTTTGGTTATCGTGTGTACAAACCAAAGTCACAAGTGCGTCCGGGTGGGCAGTTTTACGCTAGGCATGCTCCTGTTGTGCATCCCAAAGCACCAGAATGTTGAGAGTCATACCCTACCGACGTGATCTCTCAAGTGCCCTAAGTCCAAAAAATTGTCAAACTTTGACGGACTATTTCTTCCAATCCAGGACAGTTATGATCGATCCGTTTGAACCTGTGGGGTCGCATGAGGCTCCTCTATAATGGCCTATCTCTATTTTTTATGAATCAGAGCCATTTTCAATTGGTAGCATTTTTTTGCCTGCTGCAAAAAACGTTAGTTGCATGCAATGCAAAGTTGCAAGATTGGCAAGAATTGATTCGGTTCGTCATGTGTACAAACCAACATCACGAGAGTGTCTAGGTGGGTAGGTTTACGCTAGGAATTCCCCTATCATGCATCCCAAAGCATTGGAACGTCGAGAATCATACCCTATCGGTGTGATCTCTCAAGTGCGCTAAGTCCAAATAATTGTCAAAATTTGAAGGACCATTTCTTCCAATCTAGAACACATATGATCAATCCATTTGAACTTGTGGGTTCATGTGAGGCTCCTCTACAATGGCCTATCTCAGTTTTTGACGAATCGAAGCCATTTTCAATTGGTAGCATTTTTTTGCCTACTGCAAAAACTGTCAGTTGCATGCAATGCAAAGTTGCAGGATTGGATAGAAATGATTTGGTTCATCACGTGCACAAACTAACATCACGAGCGCATCTGGGTGGGTAGGTTTATGCTAGGCATGCCCCTGTCATTGGATCTCTCAAGTGCACTAAGTCCAAAAAATTGTCAAAATTTCACGGACTGTTTCTTCCAATCCAGGACACATGATCAATCCGTTTGGACTTGTGGGGTCATTTGAGGCTCCTCTACAATGGACTATCTCAATTTTTGATGACTTGGAGCCATTTTCAATTGGTAGCATTTTTTCGCCTACTGCAAAAGTTGGTAGTTGCATGCAATGTAAAGTTGCAGGATTGACTAGAATTGATTTGGTTCGTCGTGTGCACAAATCGACATCACAAGCGCTGCCGGGTGGACAGGTTTATGTTAGGCATGCCCCTGTCTTGCATTCCAAAACACCGAAACATCAAGAGTCATACCCTACCGGTGCGATCTCTCAAGTGCCTTGAGTCCAAAAAATTATCAAAATTTAACAGACTGTTTCTTCCAATCCAGGACACATGATTGATCTATTTGAACCTATAGGGTTGCACGAGGCTCCTCTACAATTCCCTATCTTGGGTATCTCCTAAGCCATGTTACTATCATGACAACAAACCCTATTGGGTACTCAATACTCTCTCCGTCAATGATTGTGGTTGTCAATTTTTCGTTTTGGCTCAACACAGCGACACAAATAGTAATATGTTCCTTCTTCATTGTTCTCTTCTGCAACAACTGCATACAGATGACCTGCATTTTATAAAGTGTTAATTAATACCAAAAATAAAGTATGGTGTACAACAAAATGAACCAAAAAGAATACTTGCAAAAAAATTAACTCAAAAAATCACCTAAATCCACTAGGTCGGATACATGGTAAAAATCCACTGATGTCTCCATCTAGCTCAATTATAGTTCTTTGGGAATTTGATATGTATTAATGGGAACCAACAGTCTACGAGACCATTTGTCAACACACTCTTGTGATTCACATTCTTCCCACAAACAATACATGCATGAAGAGCAAAAACATACCATCTGTCTCGTATAAATTACCAGTGAACTTGAATTTGGACTCATAAATGAGTGCATGTCACTCGATCCTACAACTGTACAACAATCTAGAAAACTTTCAATGTTAGATTCAGTGATCAACCAAAAATATCTATGAACCATTGATGTACCTGGATTACCTAGACCCATCGTAGACTTACACCATCGCACAATTGTTTTTGCATCTATCAACTTAGCACCACCTTCATACTTTAATTCTTCTCTAGCTAGGACTCTTTTTACACATGCTCTTGCACCATCGTGCTCTCCCTTACCATGTCCAGCCTCAGTGAAATTCCAAAAATGTTGTACACCACTTATCATATGCATCCTTGTCAGCCAATACAACATCCTTGCATTCTTGAATTGTGCAGTGCAATTATCTAACCATATCAAGTGTCAGTTGTATCGTATGTTGCTTTCCCTTAAACTATCATAGAAAACTTTAAAGCATCCTTGTACAAAATATGATGAATGAGTACGATCATCACTTATGTAGAAGTGATACTCTCTTACAACCTTTCGATCCTCCTGTGTGCTATCATCTGCATGCATGAATGCTATGTGTACAAAAATAGAAACTTGTGTAGAATGATAATACATAGATTGCACTTCCTTTTGAGGTTGTAGTGTATAATTTTCAGCAAAATAAATGATAGAGATAATGGCACCAAGAGGAAATGTGTCCTTACATAACTTGAATTGCTCATCTAACCATCAAGCTCTATGTGTATGCATTATGTACTCATAAACTAGTTTCTCTTGAAACATTTTCATAAATTCAGCTACACATATATCATTTTTCAGTAGCTCACATCTCTTCAATTCTTTTCCATCTTTAACTCCATATGTGATTGTCTTGTATTTACTAAAAGAAACTAGTTTCGTACCAATTTCATGTGTGCTCTCCAAATGTAGGCATCTTGGTAAACATTGCAAACCACCACATATAGCACAAGAACCTTCCAAAAAAGGCATCTTATAATAAATGCAACCATCATCTCTATTAAATAGCAGACTTGAAATAAATTCTCTTATCGACTTAGGAGGTGCTTGTATATTGCATTCCTGCAAAACATTGTTAGTGTGCAAAGTAGAACAAATATGATGAAAAATATCATAGTGCATGGAAAATTCAATATGCATCCTACAACAATACGTGGTGCGTACATGATTAATCTTAATATAAAAAGGTTTTGCCATTTCAAAAAATCTTTGAGAAATTCTTATTTGAGGAAACTTTTGAAGGAATCTTTCAAAAAATTTAGTTTCAGTCATATCCAAATAGTGTTTGGCATGTGGCTCACGATTTCTAGATCTGATTCACCTTCTAACAACATCTCTTTGGTTGGGCGAAAATCTTGTGTTGTCATGCCAAAAATTTTCAATTAATGGTCTTAGTGCATCAACAACAACCTTGTCTTTGCGTGGTAGTCTACCTGAGAATGCCCAAAGATAGTTATTGTTAGGTTCCTCTATGTTTTCCCACCTCTTTAATGCTTTACTTAATGTTGTTCTACTAACGTTTGATGACTTACTTGTTTTTCTTATCAAATGATCTTTTTTTATTTTCTTTCTCATTATGGTTGATGTAATGACATGTCGAGTAGCATTGGAATCTTTAGTATGTGATTTTGAACCAATATCTTGATATGCATCAAATAGATTTCTCACAATAGTTCTTTCATTGTTACTTTTAGATGATCTTAGGCCTAGAATTTTCATTGTCTCTCTAAAATTCAATTTTTTAATCATTTGAACAATTAATTGACATCTTGCGGTTAGATTTAAATTTTCAAAATAGTTTTTCCATATTCTTTTAACCATTCTCCTACAAGTTCATTCATTCATTTTATTGGGCATTAGCTTCAATATATTCTCATCAATGTCAATTAGATACTTTGGTTTCCTATGAATGATCCTAGGAGGTGTTAACATCGGTGCATTATGTACATTCAATTCATGAAATAGAGAAGGTGTATGTTCATCATTTAATTTATTATTCAATGTGGTATCTTATTCAATTGCATTAGGTTCATATGGTAAATCAAATGTCTCTTCTTCAATTGCATTAGTTGCATTATGTTCGTTTGCTAAATCAAATTGAGATGTTGAGGATGACATACATTCTTCTCCCATTGTTCTTGTCATGTAATTTCTTCATACGTTGCCTTTGTCTTTCCTTTTTAGCCTCTTGTTGTTCCATCATTCCTCACTTGTTCTTTCCCATGGTTCATATCAGTTGTCCTAAATAGAATCATATTACATATATATGTAAATAAAAGCTCATAAACAAACAAATAACCATAAATATGCATCTTATCATTACATTTTTGAATCAAACTATTAAAAAATCACAATAATATTGACAAAACTAATAAGAACAACAATTCAATCATTTGAAATCATGCAAAAACAAAAAATTCACATACTTCTATGTATAAAATAGTGATAGAAGTGCAGACACAGTTGCAGTGGGGCCTTCAATGACCTCAAAAACTTCTTTTGAGGCTGTTGAGGCTCTTGGGCAACTAAAACTATGTCTAAGTACCCCGTACATGCTATATTAATAACCTTGTGCGCTTTGTTAGTCCATCAAATGTTGGCAAGCCCAGCTGTATTTTTTTTCCATTATATACTAAAAAGTAGTGTGTACGCACTCCTAAGCCTAAAAAATGTTATGGCAAGGTAGCTAACTAATAGGCTCAGTACCTCGTATGCGCTTACAAGTAATAAGTACCATGTACGTTCTCCTACGCCTTAAAAAATTTATGGCAGGGTAGTGAACTAATAGGTTCAATACCTCGTACATGCTATTTGTAGTAGAAACATTGTGAATGAAAAGAGAGAGAGAGAGAGAGAGAGAGAGGGGGGGGAGAGTAGGGGAGGGAGAGAGAAGAAGGGGGAAGGGAGAGAGGAGGGGGGTAGAAGGGAGGGAGGGAGAGAGGGAGAGAAGAAGGATGTGGGGAGAGAGGTGGAGAGAGAGAGAGAGAGAGAGAGAGGCAGAGAGGTAGATAGAGGGAGAGAGAGAGAGGAGGGAGGGAGGGAAGGAGGGAGAGGGAGATAGTGAGAGAGAGAGAGGGAGAGAGAGAGAGAGAGGGGGG